>NW_005054481.1:705205-750725 GCF_000277835.1 Geospiza fortis | reverse complement strand
GGACAAGGCCGGCCCTGGGGCTCTGCGTCTGCTCATCTGTGCTGCCAGGCTTGGTGTTTGTTTGCCTTGTTATACACACACACGCTAGTAAGGAACTGCTATTCCTTTTCTGGTATCTTTGCCTGAAAGCCCCGTCATTTCAAAGTTATAAGAATTCAGAGGGAAGGGGGTCATATTCTCCATTCTAAAGGAGGTCCCTGCCTTCCTTGGCAGACACCTGTCTTTCAAACCACAGCCTTTGTATTGCCTTAAATGGAGAAATGTCTTTCTCTGCCTCTAGCCCTCCTTTTCTTGGGAATGAGTAGACATGGCCCTGAAGCCGTGCAGGCAGACCTGAAACTTTCTAGCATGGGTCTCCTACCATTTCCTTCTGGTAGCCCCTTCCTGGCTCTGCCTGCAGCTCCAGGCTTTCTCTCAAACCTAGCTCTTTCTTTCTGGGGAAGCTCTAGAGAAGGCTGCTGAGCCATTTTTCAGACCAAAGGTTTCTCTAAGCCCCAGTCTTTTTGCAGGCCCCCACTTTGCTTTGGCAACCCATTGCCATCCCTGTTTCAATTGTATGTCAAGGCTTCTTCTGTCCATCAGTGTTACTCTGAACCTAATTTTATACCTGAACCTTCTGACAAGAACTGCTGTACAAAAGGTGATTCCCAGACAAGGGCTTCTGACAAACTAAAATAATCTTTGGCTTACAATTTCTAACCCTGTTCCAAATGCAACCCCAAGCTTTCACTTTCTGTCAGTCTCAGCTGTAGTTCTTGCTTTCCATCTGAGCCTTAGAGCTGGAAATCCAGATAGAGTTCTTCCAGCCCATGGATCTTGGCAGCCCTCACTTGGTTTTGGCAGTCCTTTTCGTGCCACAGTCCAAGTGCAGCTTTAGGCTTTGTCCCTCTCACAGCCCTAACCCTAATTCTGGCGCTGGCTCTCATATTTCCACAGAGCAATTGAAAAGGCCCCACAGCCATTGCCCGGATGAAAACTGACCCAGCCCAGCTGTCCTGCCAGCTCCTGCTTGGCTTTTGAAGCCTGGCTCAGCTGTAAGCTTTGGCTTTCACTCAAGCTTCTTATTTTTTGTGAAGAACTGCAGGGAAGACTCCCAGCCCATGGCTCACACCAAAGCTTTCACTCATCCTGGGACTCTGAGCTGCTCTCACTTGAGTTTGGCAGCCCCTTTCCAGCTTCGCTCCAGCAGTAACAGTGTGCATTCTGCTTCTGACCCTGTGCTTGCCTGTGGACTGTGAGGAAGGGATATAAGGAAGGGTCCACAGCCATTTCCTGGCAAAAGGTGATCCACATGGATCTCTTGGCAGCCCCTCTCCCCAGGTGCCATGTAACCTTTCCTTTCAGTCCAAACCCTGACCTGAGCTGTTTTCCAGCTGAACTGTAGGAGCCTTCTAAACCATTTCCCAGGTTAGCCTCCTCATATTTTGCCATCCTTTTCCAGCCCCACATGGGTGCTGGACTCTGGACCCTTATGCTGGTTTTCCAACAGAGCCTTACCTAAGCTCCCCAGCCTTTTTCCTAATGAAGGCTTTTTCCCAGGTAAGGCCTTATGCAAGTCCTTCTTTGCTCAGGTGAGCTCTGCTGCCTCTGCATTTCTGGGTTTTCTTTTTCTTAACCATAGCTCTGATTTTCCTGAGAAGCTGTAGAGAAGTTTTCTACCAATTGCCTGGACCAGTGTTTCCTCCCAGCACAGCGTTCTTGGAAGCTGTCATGTACTTTTGCAGCCCCACTCCAGCTCCAGCTCTGAACTTTATTTGTCTTAGCATTATCCCAATCCTAATCTTATTGCGAAGATCATTCTTCAGGAAGGTGTCTGCAAACTCAGGTCTTTAGCAGCCCCTGCTTTCTTCTAGTGGGCCCTTTCTGTCCCCTCTCAAGCTATGAATTTTGGCTTTCCTTCAGCCCTAATCTTAATTTCACATCTGAAGCCCAGCCAAGGGCTGCCAGGGGAGGTTTCTCTCAGGCCAGGTGTTCTGTGCCATCACAGTGCTGTTACAGCCCTACGCCCACAGCTGTCCTGTTGTGCACTTGTGCACATGGAGTAGCTGTTCCCCAACCTTGCCAGATGCAGAACAGGATTGAACTGGGGTTTCTTAAAATTTTATTTCTGCGTATTTCTGGGATTTTTTGGTGGTGGGTTTTTTTTTTTGGTTGTGTTTTTTTTTGGTTTTTTTTTTTTTTTTGGGTTTTTTTGTTTGTTTGTTTGTTTGGGGTTTTTTGTTTGTTTTGTTTTGTTTTTTAAGTCAGAAAACTGCTGTTTCGAAGTCAGTCAGACAGGGATTGGGAAACATTAACTCACTTCCCCCCTTCCTTCTTGTTTGCTTCATGGGGATGCCAGGCAGCCATGCCTTTTGTCAGCAGGACTGTTGAAGGATGTTAGCACACACTGGCTGCTCTGTCCCAGTTTTGCATCCAAGCTTCAGATTTGGATTCTGGCATTGCTACTTGCATGCAGCATTGGTGGGCAGGATTATTCCTGTGGAAGAGCCACCTACAGAAGTTCAGTTAATAGTGCTTGTTAGACCTTCACTGGGGTATTTTGATTTTGAGTGTTTCCATCAGTGTCCTTTAAATATCCTCCTGAGATGTGAGATGGTGTGGTTGAAACACTGCAAAATCCATGGGCACCCCAGACATCAGGCTTCTGGAGAAAGGGAGAGGTGCTGCTTTGAGAGGTGGGCAGCAGATGCTTCTGCTGCTTCCCTGGCGTGGAGGCAGTAGAGTCTGGAGCTGACATTTTGTGCTGCCATGAGGAACTTCCTTATGGACACAAATAGTTTTTCAGCCTGTAAAACAGTTTTAGGGATCTCATGTGGCTTTTAAAGGTACCCTGTGAAGATTTGATGGAAAAGGAGCCAAGAGCAGATTGCTGAGTGCCTGTGGTGAGGGGTATGAGCTCTGATCCAGGCTGCCCCTTGGAGCCTTGGCCAGCAGTGCTGCGTGCCCCCTGCACCAGGGCTGCACCTGCTCCCTGCTGCTCTGCAAGGAAGGGTGGCACAAGTCAGGACTGAGCTTTGGGTGGAGAATTTCTGTATTTTATATTTTCCTGTAAAAACTGCAATCTGGAAAATGGTTTCAAAAAAGCAAGTCTGAGGTTTAAACTTCATGGAAACATTTTCTTTTCCTTGGGATAAAGCAACAAAGAGAGTGTAGAACAAGCTGTCAGGCCGTCCTCCCCCCAGGCTGGGTGGCCAGCACCCTGCCTCCCCTGGCCCAACAGTGCTCCCAGAAAACTGAAAGTAGTTGGTATTTCCTATCCTCAGGGCAATTATTTGATCCTCTGCAGCTGATCTGAGCTATTCTCAGAGCTAACAGCTGGCCTGGGCAGGGTCCTGGGTTGGGGGACCCAGGCTGGGTTCTGGAAGGAGCTCTGTTAGCAGCCCTCAGTGCAGGGCTGACTGGGGTGCATACTCTCCTGCAGTTCATGTCCCCACCTGTGCAGGCTCACTTGTGGTGCCATTCCCCAAATGATCTGGATCTGGGCAACCTTCACACAGAGCTCACTGTTACTGTCACATAAGGTGATAAATATTAGAAATTATTTATTCTGCCGTGGTAATTTAAACACTGACAGTTTAGGATGCAGGGTTGTTGGGCTGACACGTTAGTGTTTGTCTAGGAGCTTTGTGCAGCTGGACCTGTTCCATCAGGATTTCCTTCTGGTTGCTCTCAGCCTGCAGGCAAGGAGGTGTGTGTTGCAGCATCTTCACAGCCAGACTGAAGTAGCAAAACAATGAATGCTACTTGCTGTGGTTACAGATTGCTAACTATGTTGTATGTAAATTTAATCAATATTAGAGAGTATTGTTTGAGATTCTGTTGTCTTTAATGTTTCAAAACCTGGCCAAGAATATGCATATCCCATTAAATTAGGGGATTTCTTTGAGCTGGGGATTTGAGGCTGCTGTGGGATGTGTCTGAGGTTCTCTGAGATCTGTTTGTGCGCCAAGGGGGACCCTGAAGAGCTGTTGTTTCCATGCTGTGACAAGTTGCAGGCACGCTAGCATTGTAACTATTTTTGCAAACCACATGCTAGGATTTCTTGGTGTCCTGCGGCAGTTTGTCTTAGATTTCCTGCTTCCAGCATTGTGACTTTACAATGCTTTTTACAGGCTCATGGTCACAGCAGCATTGGGGGTTTCTCTGTGGACCTCACATGCCACGGCAGTGACTGTGTGGGACACGCTGGAGTAGATGCACATGGGGACACTGGGACCTGCTCAGAGGGTGCTGCCACAGATGCCTCTCACCCAGCCTGCTGTGGCCCAAGGACTTCTCAGATCAGATGGTAACACTGATGTTTCAGACATGTTCAGCTCTTGAGGCAAATGTGGGCCTGAGAACAAAGTGTCCTAGGTTAGCCTGGTGCTGTGGTTAACACTGCTGGATAGTCAGACTCACAGAGGGATGGTGAAATGTTCTTCTGAGCTGGTCCTTGCTCTGGGCAGGCAGTGTGGCCAGGGATGTGCTTCCAGAGGCTTGTTAAAAGGCCAGGGATACTTTCTCATTGGGAGAGCACAACTGGAGCTCAGCACAATTGGAGAAAAGAGGCTGAAAGTTGTTTTTGGTAGGGCTGGGTACCTCCTCTTGGCAAAGTGCTCTGAAGTGAGGTGCAGTGGGTCCCAGCATCCCTCCTGCTGGACAAACTGGTCTGGTGAGGAGCTCTTCCCTAGGGTACTGATTACTCTGAGCCTTCCCCAGCCTCCTGAATTTGCCCCATTTGCTCAGTCATGCCAGCCCTTGCAAGCACTGGGTGTGCTGGTCACTCCAAGCAGTTTTGTTTGGATTTTCCTGAGAACTGAATGCGGAAAAGGGTGAGTGCTGTGCTTTTTCCACTTTCAGCCCCCTCTGACCTCAGGCTGGCCTTCCTGAAAGCCCAGCCCTTGGTATGCAGAGCAGCAGGAGAGCCAGGATCCATCACATGCAGCATTCCTCCTGCTTTTGCACCATGGGGCTGCCTGTCTGCTCGTTTTAGCCCCCTGTACAGGACAGAAATAAACATTCAATGTAAAATAGTATAAAGACAGGAGTAGGGTAGGTGCAGAAAGCCAAGCTTCCTGTTCCAGCACTGTCCCTCCTGGGAGCTCAGGACAGAGCTGGGAGAGGAGGCTCTCTGAAGCACAGAGGAGCAGGACCGTGCTGTGTGACATATGGACAGTCCCAGTAGGAGCTTTGGTGTTGAATGGTGCCATAGCTTGGCTGTTGGAAGATGTCTGAGTAGAATAATCATGACCAGAGGCTGAGGTGTCACCTGGGCAGCAAATTTCAAGAGAACATAGTGGTTGAGAACAAGGGAGGAAGGTGTGAGGAGAACTGCAGCTCATGTGAGCTGGCCTCTTTGAGGAGGTTTGATGCTGTCAAGGTATTGTCTGAGCACCTCTTGCTTCATTTCTATGCTTCAGAGCTTTATAGGAGCCAGGAAGGATGTGTTGCCTGTGTAGCTGTCAAATCCTTGCCTGGCATGTGTGAGGCTGTGTTTGCAGAAGTGTACATTGCTGTGGGTTGCTAAAGGAACCTGTGGGACACCCAGGACAGTGATAGCAAGGGGCAGGTGTCAGGGCAGAGCAGGACCCTCTAGGAGCAAGTGAGTCCTACCGGTCATGAGTCCTGCTTGCCAGGATCCTGCACTTGGGGTGTGCATTAGTACCTGTTCGATGTGCCCTGAACTGAATCCAGCTACTCCTTGGGTGCCATACACTTGATACCTGCTCCCACCATGTGCAGAAGGGTGCTCAGAACATCTCCTGGCTTGGCTTCATCTGAGTGCTCTCATTCTGTGGGGTGACTGTGGGCGCACAGGTTTCCTGGTCTAGTAGTGGTGTAGCAGCTACATGTACAAATGGAGTCCTTGGTGCTATGCTTGTGTTGCCCAGCACATGCTGGGCACAGCTGTGTTGCACTTGAGAGTAAGTACATAAGTTTTGTTTGCTTGGAGCTAGATTTTCAGCAGGTGGTGTTGAGCAAGCAGGAAATTGGATACTTTGCTGTAGAGACATGTTGTATGGTGGAAAGTCTGGAAAGGCACTTTGGCTTTCATGCCAGCATCCACCTCTCCTTCTGGCATGAAACAGGATGTAGGCAATGGCAATCTGTCTTTCCATCAGGTGTGATCTTGAAAAGCATCCTCAGCAGTGGCTCATCTGTGATGGCTTTGTCCTGGACAGTCCTTGGGGCTGCTCACAGCTGTCTGTGACAGTTCCAGAAGGCAGTGCTACCTCCCAAGTGTTGTGGCTTCCAAATGTTGTGTTCCTTCATCTCTGCTTTATGTGGATGAGTTAATATCGTGCAGGGGTGCTGGACAGCGCACCCTGGCCGAGGCTCTGCACTCCCAAGGCTCCAGCTTGGATGCCCTGTAAGCACTGTAGCTAAGCCAGGCTGAGAGGAGTAGTTTGCACATGCCTTTGGGTATATATCCCTGTTACCCTGTTATCCCTGTTACCGCTCTAGAGCTTTATTCCTTTTTCTTCATATGTTGACCTCCTCTCCCAGACTTGGCAAGTGTGTTTCTGCAATGCCTGTTAAAAGTTCTTCTCAAGCCCTGGAGATCTTGTCCCTTTACAGGCTGACTAGTCGGAGCCACTGTGGCTTCTCTGTGCCTTTGCTCTCAGCTGATTTTCAGTGCCCGTTTTTCTCTGAAGATCATATTGAGAAGATCTCTCATTTCCGAGGGTAAACAGAGGTGAACCACTCTGCAGGAGGTGTGCTGGATGGAGCTGTGTGTACAAATGAGACAGATCGCTCCTCCCAGGGAGCTGTGGTTGCTTTCACAGAGTGCTCGTGGTACTGGTGTTGGGGCTGCATGGCTGGGGTACTGTGCATGTCCAGAGGATACTGGGAGCACATGTTAGTGAGCCTCAGCCTTTGAACTGGGAAAATCAGTCCTCCAGCTGCAGAAGAGACTTTGGCCACTCGTATTGGAAGGCTGGTAGAAGAGGGAGAACACATGGTCAGTGCTTAGTCTTGGATTGGTGTTGGCTCAGTTGTGGAATTTCTGATGGTGTTCTTGGCTTCTGCACAGATGCTGCGACTCCTGGAGGAGCCCAGGCAAGAGCAAAAGGAAATAATGGCATGATATGGACTCAGTCTGGTGTCAGGATGGCTTGTGCTTTCAGAACAATAAAAATAAATTCAAGAGAGGAGGATAGTAACCTAATGTGCCTCAAATTGTATAACTGAAAATGTCATTGCTAGCAGCAGGTGCTGTGTAGAGGCTGTGCCACAGCAACTTGGGCTGGTCACAGAGAAGGACAAAGCACTGCTTTCAGCACTGCTCTGCTTGTCTCTTGAAATGCAACAAGACAGTTCCTAGTGTGTGGTCAGCCTGCCAGTGGGTGCAGTGTTGGTGTGCTCACTGCGTGTGCATGGTGCCTGGCGCTAGGGGCTTGCTGAGGAGGTTGTGCCATGACCTCATGGAGGACTTGTCCTTGGCTGCTGAAAGTGCTTGATGCCTGCCTGGTGCAGGGGTGTTGCAGGCTGGCAGAATGGGGGTGTGGCACACATCAGTTAAAAGGTGTAAAAAACCATAAAAATTTGAGCATGTAGAATGGAAACTCCCCACTTGTGACTGTGGCTGTAAACCTGCAGCGCTTGCATGATGTGCTGGTGAGAACATGTTGATCTCTGTATGAAAACCATAAGCTTATTTAGAAAATTGGGCTGTCTCATTTGAGATTAGAACTCCTCTTTAATCTGCAAATTCTTAATTAGTATGGAATTAGCTTGTTATGTGGGGTTCTTTGTGCATATATATCCACATAGCAGTGTGGTGGTGCTCCTTAGCAGGTGGTGTGCTTCCCTTTAGGATGATGGACAAGTTCCTGGCTCTGAGGCCAGGCATGCTGTGGATGCAACAGGCAAGAGCAGACCAGCACGAGACAGACATGATTGTGTACCTTTTCTCCTGTCCAGCTTGTCCCCTGGGAGATGATGGGAAGAGATGCTTGCTCCACAGGATTATCACAGAATTACAGAATATTCTGAGTTGGAAGGAACCCACAAGTATCATTGAGTCCAGCCCTTAAATGAATGGCCTGGATGGGGATTGGACTCAAACCGTGGCATTATTAACACCATGCTTCAGCCAAGCGAGCGTTATGGATAGTACGGTGTGTTTCATGCCGCAGGTTCCCTGGTGTCTGGGGTCACAGCTGGCCACAGCGACTCTGGCCCCTGGCAGCACAATTCAAAGGAGCCTGCCACACACTGGAATGGCATGTCACCCTGGGAGCTGGAGCAGGGCCCCCGAGGAGCTGGGGTGCTGCCATCCTCTCGGGGTGCCCTCTCTGCGACCAGCTCTATATGCAGACAGGAGGCCAAGGGCTTTCTCCTGACACCTATGGGGCTTTGGAGGACCTCTTCTTGCATTTGGAAGACTTTGCACACGGTTGGAGTGCATATCCTGGTTAGAATCATTGAGTCATCAAAGTTGGAAGAGACCTTTAAGATCATCAAGTCCAATCGTCCACCCAGCACTACCACTGCAACCCCTAAACGGTATCACCTAGTGCCCGATCTAGTCCCTTCCTAAATACTTTGGGATGGTGACTCCACCTCCCTGGCAACTTATTCTGGTTCCTGACCAGTCTTAACAGTGAAAAACTTTCTTCTGATATCTAACCTGAATTTCCCCTGTCTCAACTTAAGGCCATTTACTCTTGTTCTCTCACTGCAGGCACAGCAAAAGAGACCAGCCCTCACCTCACTACAACCTACTGTCAGAGACTTGGAGGGAACTGTGAGTTCCCCCTGTGAGCCTTTTCTTTTCAAGACTGAACAAACCCAGCTCCCTCAGCCATTCCTACTAAAACATTTTTTGTAGACCCCTCACAAGCCATGTTGCCCTTTGCTAGACATGGTCCAGGACCAAAATGTCCTTTTGTCCCCTTTTGAAGTGAGGGACCCTAAATTGAACATAGTAGTCAAGGTGCCTCGCCAGTGCCAAGTGCAGGGGATTGGTCACTTCCCTAGTCCTGCTGGCGATACTCTTCTTGCCATTGGCCTCCTTGGTTACCTAGGCACACTGCTGGCACCCCCCAGTCCCTTTCTGCCAAATGATTTTCAAGCCACTCCTCTCCCAGCCTGGAACTGCAGGGGATTGCTGTGACCCGAGTGTAGGACCTGACACTTCACCTTTCTGAACCTCACGCAGTTGTCCTCAGCCTGTTGATTGAGTCTGTTCCAGGTGTCTCTGTAGAGCCTTCCTACCCTTGAGCAGACTAAGCGGATCTTGAGGTTAAACTGGCTCCTCTGGATCTAACTGATATCCCAGCCTTATTTTCTCTAGAGAGATGGCTCTAGTTCTGTGGAAATACAGGGGTGTACGGTGGGTGTGATGCTGGCACAGCACCAGGCACCCACAGAAGTCGCTCGCTCACCCCCTCCTGCTTCAGCTGGGCAGAAGAGAGAAAAAAAATAGTGAAGGGTTCATGAGTTGGGATAAGGACCACGAGAAATACTTCAAGGGCAAAACAGGCTCAACTTAAAGTTGCAAAGTGAATTTATTACTAACAGAGTCAGAGTAGGATAATGAGAAGTAAAATAAGCCCTTAAAACACCTTTTCTTCCCCCAGCCCCTCCCTCCTTCCCACCAACAGTGCAGGGAAACAGCGTGTGGGGGTTTGGTCAGTTCATCACTCAAGGTTTTCTTCTACTGCTCTGGGAGAGAAGTTGCTCCTGTGTGAGACCGTGGGGTCCTGTCCTGGTTTAGGGCAAATTTGGTAAAAAATTTCCAAAGGGGTCCCCTCCAGACCGCAAACCCACATGGCCCCCCCCCCCAGCCGGTTCGGGAAGGATTCCTCAGAGAGAAGTGGAAAGAACCTGTTTATTTAACAGGCACAGCACCCCCCCGGAACACAAAATGAACAATACCAGAGGACACCACTCTGAAAAAGATGACAAATTCAGAAAGTCTCTCTCGGGGGGGGGGGGGCGGTGCGGGTTTCTCTGTTATCAGTCCCTCTGGCGCTGGGGCAGCTGCTGCAGCCACAGAGTGTAAACTCTCGGTGTTCCAGGGTCCCAGTCCGTTGCTGGTTCGAGATGGTCAAAAAAAGGAGAGGAGAAAACAGTCCAGGAAGAAATCTGGACTGTTTAGCTAAACTAGCTAATGAACAGAAGCAAAAAAAGCAACAGCAAAAAAAGCGAAAGCAGCACTAAGGACTGCCCGTCTCTGTGTCCCTGATAAGAAAAACCCAAACAAAACTTTCACTCTTCAAAGCCAGTCTTAAAGGCACGGAACATAATATCCCGCAGAAACAGAACATATGAATGGGGATACAAGCATCATAACGGCACCGTAGGACAGGTCCCTCCCACAGTTCTCTGTGAATTTCTCCAGCATGGATTACCAATCTCATGGGCAGCAGTCTGCCCAAAACTGCTGCAGCGTGGATCACTCATCCACGGGGTGCAGTCCTGCAAGGACAGGCTGCTCCAGCCTGGAAGCAGGGGCCCTCTCTCTCCACCGCGTCTCCCACTGGATCACAGCCTCCTCCAGGCATCCACCCGCTTGAGTGTGAGCATCTCCCCCATGGGCTGTGGCTGCATCTCTGCATCCCCTGGGAATCCCTGTGGGCTGCAGGGGCACAGCTGCTTCACCGTGGTCCTCACCACGGCCTGCAGAGGAACCTTGGCTCTGGCAGCTGGAGCACCTCCTCCCCCTCCTCCTCCCCTGACCCTGGTGTCACCATGTTGTGTCCCTCACATGTTCTCACCTCTTCCTCTTCTGGGACTCAAAGAAAAAACTGCACCTTTGTTTTGATTTTCTTCTTAAATCTGTTATCACAGAGGCGTTACCAACCTCTCAAATTAGGCCAGCTTTGGCCAGCAGCATGTCCATCTTCAGAGCCACCAGGGATTGGCTCTCCCAGACATAGTGGAAGTTTCCAGCAGCTTCTGTGGTACCCCTGCTACCTAAAACCAGGCCATGCAAAACCAATACATCTGGGAAGAAGAATGTCAGACTACAGTCAGAGGCTGCTTTGGCAGTGGGGGCCTGGCTCTCCTTTCTGCTGGAGAGCCCAGGAACATCCCTGTCCCTCACAGCCACTCTTAGGAGCACTGGATGTGGGGCAGAGCCCAGCTGCCTGCTCCCTATCCTGGTGAAGAAGCTGTGCTTGGTCTCCTGCCACCGCTGCTGCTGGGGCTCATGAAGCCAAGCTAAAGGTTCCTCTGGGCAGCTGGCTCCTGGCACTGGCTGCTCCTCCCTGCCCACAGCCTTTGTCCTGCCAGCCCAGTGCCACCTCCTTGAGATCCTGCCCTACCTGAGTGCTGGGTGCCTGGGAAGGAGCAGGTGGGGTGGTGCTAGAACAGCAGCCCATGGGAGCAGGGGCCAGGGCTGTGTGACAGCACCAGGGCTGGTGGCAGCAGGGCCCTGCAGCCCTTTGCTGGGCTCTGGAGGCAGCAGAGCTGAGCCACTCACCGCAGCACCAATGTCTGGGCATCCTCCAGCCCTCGTTCAACTGCTGCAGCTGCCTGAGTTAACACTGTTCAAAAGGCAATGAGCATGCTGGGCCATAGGCCATAGGCCACTCAACGTGTGTGATGCACAATATATTTTTTATTCTATTCTTTATTAAAAAAAAAAAACAAGCGCCCTGAAAACTTAGAGTTGAGTGATAGGCCTGTTGTGGGCCATGCAACGAGAGACTTCCAGCCTGGGCTAGCCCCATGACGAGGAACTTGTAGCAAGGCATTTATCTTGACCTTGTCTTGCCAGAAGTTTTGCTGCTGTGCAGACAATGTGTGAGCCTTTCTCCTTCCCTGGAGAAAGTCCTGTGCTGCTGGATTCTGTCCTGGTGCTGTCCCCACAGCTGGAGACATGCACAGGCACCTTAGAGTTGTAATGCTAAGTGCCAGGGCTCAGCCCACAGCCTGGAAGTTGTTTGAGTGGTGTAAGTTCTGCTCTGGCTCTGGGAGCAGCAGGTTGGCTGGCCTGCAAAAACCCTTGGGGTGTGCCAGGTACTTAAAGTTAAGCGTCACAGGGTGATTCTTTGGGGCAAAGCAGTAGTAGGGAGACCTCACTGAGCACAGGAGGCATCCCATGCCTTGCCGCGGTTGTGAGGGACTTGACAGCCTTTTAATGATGGAATGAAAACAGAGAGCAGGAAGAGAGTGCTAGTTCCCACAAGAGCTGGAGCGCCCCAGATCCATCTTCTGGGTTACTCCAGCAGAAAATAGATTGAGCAGTCAAACAGGCTCCCCGGGGAAGTGGTCACAGCACCAAGCCTGTTTGATTTCAAGAAGTGTTTGAACAATGCTTTCAGGCACATGACAGGATTCTTAGGGTGACATGTGCAGGGCCACAAGTTGGACTTGATGATCCTGATGGGTCTGATCCAACTCAGCATATTCTATGATTTGGTGTTTTTAAAACCTGTGAGGAGAGGGCTGGGAAGTGAGAGCTGGGATAGGAGCATCTCAGTTGGGATGCAGGGCCTGCTGGGGGCCAAGCTGAGACAGGTGGGGGAAGACCAGTGTGCTCATGTGCTCCTAAGGAGGAGTAAGCTGAGCACCTTGGAGCCTCCTGCAGCACAGAGACCACTGTGAAAAATGAACCAAACCTAGGTCTACTACACATCTGGCTATTTGGGATGGGACTGGTCCCTGTTGGAGCCCAGCACAATTGTTCTGAGCTGTTGCACCCACTCGGTTTGAAATCTCTATGCAGTCCTTCCTGGAGAGCAGCTGTATTGCAGCTGCATGTGTCTTCTAGCTTGTGCTGTATTTTCTGGGCCCTCCTTGAACACATTTGCAGCAGTACAGGAGGGACTGTACAGGACAGGCTTAGTGTCTTGGTTTTGAGACAAATTTCAGGAGAAAACACCCTGTAATGAGCATTTCCTCTGAAGAGAAAGGGCTTCAGTAGCACCCTTTTCTTCAGCCAGTGAGAGAAATGGATACTAGATGGTGAAACTGAAAACAAAGGGTTATTAACAAAAAAAAATAAGGGTGCCTGCAAGGAACAGAAAAAGGAGGAAAAACAAAGTTGAGTAAATGCTAGATATTGAAATTGTGGAACCCTACCCTGCCCCCCCTCCCCCAAACCCCAGGGCCGGCCTTGTCCCGGCTGCAGGCACCTTCCCCTGCGGTGCAGTTCCGGGCACAGCCAGCAGGGGCGCTGCTGGCTCCCGGCCGGGCAGGGCGGGGCGATGATTCCCCCGGGGCTGCAGGGGGCGCTGTGGCGCGAGCTCGGCCGCCTCTCTGCGCACAGCAACAAAAGTAACTGTAGCAGGAACTTCTGAGCAGCAGCTGGAATGGCAGGGTGGGCACACCCAGAGGTAGCAAGCAAGAGGTAGCCGAAGCTCTGCAGCTGTAGCTGGATTGTGAGACCTCCTGGGGGTAAAAAGTGTAGCAAAAAGCCCAGAGCAGTAGCAGGGGCATGGCAGGGCGTGCTGGACAGCAGCAGCCCAGCTCCCGAGCAGGGCAAGAGAGAGGCTCTGCAGGATTTTTCACCAGCACTGGCTGGTCTCTAGGTCTGGACTGTGCAGGGGGGCAACCCTCAGCAGGGAAACAAGGGTATTCCCATGTCTCTGTGCTGCATGGACATTCCCATTGTCCATTGGCTCTGGGCTTCCCACAGCAGAACAGCAGAAAAAGCAAGCCGGCAAGTCCAGTCACAGAGCCAAAGCAAAAAAAAAAAAAAAAAAAAGGATAAAAACCAAACCCAACAGAAATAGCAGGATTTTTTGATTTTTGGTCAGAGACACCAGTTGCGTGGTCAGTCCAACAGCTTGTGTGGAAAAGGGAAGAACTGCCTCTCGCCTCGACCCTAGCTCTCTCTGGAAACCCCGGCCTGGCTCCCATTCATGGTGATAGTCCCAGAGCCAGGGAGAATGGGGATGGGGCCAGGAGAGCAGCCACCCCTGGGCACAAAACAAAACAAATCAAAACCCTCCAAAATTATATAGGTTAATAAACCATCTCCATGACGCTTTGTAATGGGAAAGATTGTAATCTGTGTCATCCTGTTCACAGATTCCATGAAACTCCTCCCTGCTCATGTTGTGGCACTGGGTGCCTTTCCTTGTTCCCACCTGGCTTGACTTAGATGTGGGCCGGGATGGCCTGGCCTGTGCCATGTAGCCAGGATCAGAGTTAGCAGCCTTTGCCTCTTCTTTTCAGTGTGGTGACATGAGCCATGAACCAGTGTCAGCATGTAGAGTTGGTCACCCTGAGCACTGCCGACCTGTAGGACCTGTTGAGTTTTGGTGTTCCTGCTGGGGAGGGAGAGACAGTGAGGTAGGGGAGGGGTCACTGGGGCTGGCCTGTGGGCTGACGGCAGTGCCAACTGTGCCCTTGTGCCAGCGAGTCTGACAGCTCATGCCTCATGGTATGGAGTTTGCATGGTACCGGCGGGAAAGGCAAGGCAGGTGTTTGTGGGATTTCTGTCTTAAAACACTTGTCAAATACTTTTGAGGTCTTTGGCACCTGTTACTGGTACTGTGGAGTGGACAACTGCTGATGGTTGGCTGCCCAAAAAGCATCTACAGCTGAGAGCTCTGTTGAGTGTGCCATGGCTAGAGCAGCATGGGGAGGGCACAGACTGCAGCCTCACCCTGTCCCCCTTTGCTGTCACAGCATGCTTATCCTGAGGAGCTACAGCAATGCCCCATCCACCCAAGACTGATGCTGTTTCTGATGCTGACCCTGCATGTGGCAGGGCTGCTCCTGGCCTTCCTGCCACCACAGCACTGGAGGGAGGGAGGCAGTGAAGCCAGCTTTCTCCTGCATCTGGGAGTGTCCAACCTATGCCCAGTCCCCAGGGAAATCAGGCCTGGGCAGGTGTGTGTCAGCTCACCATCTCGCCTGGTCCTAAGAGTGCATGAAGCTCAGGAGGGGGTGCTGGGCGCTGTTCCCCTGTGTTTGGGTTTAGCTGCTCTGGTGTTGCATGGGAGCTGTGGCCATTGCAGACACAGGCTAAAAAGTTCTGCTGGCCGAGCTGGACTGCAGCCACTGTTGCAGAGAGCCTGAGGGAACACTCTGTTTGCCCCAGAGAGGTGTCAAGGTGTCGCAGTTTTGGAGACAGGCATGTGACAGAACACACCAAAATTCATGCGACGTCATCCAAAGTTTAGTGTCGGGCGCCCCCTTTTATAGGGGCTTCAAATTTCCTGTGCTTACACACCTGATTGGTTGGGATCTCAACACCACCCAGCTCACTGGCCGATGATATGTCTGCATTCGTAATTAAATGGGATTGGCTGGGATCCCCTGTTTGGATTTGAATCCGACCTATCATTATCATACCCGAGGACTTGTTTACTTCAATTCTCTAACAAACTTAGGCTGGTTGAGTTGGTGTCTGTTATGGCCAATTTATCTGTGCAGCTTCAGATCAGCTGTAGCTGTCACAATTCCCCCTTTCTGTTTAAATATGCAAAGTGTTCTTTGTCATCCTTCTGCAAGGGCCCTTTGCAGACAGGATGACTAGATGGCCTGATGACACAGATGATTCCACCCAACTGGACCAGCCCAGCTCCTCATAGCAGTGGTAGCATTCATATCCAGGAGCTAGCAGAGGGGATCACCAGCAATACAAGATTTCAAAATGGCCGCAAGCTCGTTACTTAGAAGTTACAATTTTACAACTTAACTCTACAAACAGGAAACATTTCAACTTTGGATCCCTGAGAAAACCAAGGAGAAACAATTTGTCTTAGTTCGGGTTTGCAATTCATTCCTTAAATAGTTAATATCATTAAGTCCTCATATCTTTAAATATATTTACAAATTACAACTTTACACTACAAACAATAAACTATTCAACTCAAAACCGTCTCGATTAAAAGCACACATTCTTCTGTCACTGATGTCTCCCAAATGTTTATCTTGGTGTTCAAGTAAGGTGATAGGTAGATTGTCTTACCATTGTTGATAATCTTCTGCCTCCGACTGTTGGCTTGCTAGGTCGTGTTATGGCTTGATTGAAAAACATGAGAACACCCAAGACTTTTAAGGGGGAGGTGTACATCCACCCCACACTCCCCCTCTTTCTTTATTTTTACAACTTAACAGGAATATAATTCAACTAACAAAACATGCACTTTTGAATGAAATTACAAAGGTGAGATTTACAACTGCCTATATGCTCTGTCATCATCCAGGGTCTGAGGAGCCCCCTTTTCACAATGGGGACTTGGAGAGCCTTTTCTGGTTTAGGCTTCCATGTCTACCTCAAAGGAAAGGGGTCCAACTTCTGCAAAGCAAAAGCAGCTAGTCAAAGTGACCTACTTTCACTTTTAGCACAGAAACACCTGGGTTTGTTGGCATACTTTCCCTGCCAGCCTTGGCCAGAGCCAAGACCCAGGATGGGAGGGCTTCCCTAACGTATTCTAAAAATAAATCTTTCAGTAATAACTCATAGAACAGCTGGCTTTGTCATATATCCTTATCTAAATAACGAATTATATTATAAATTGCCTGTAAATAACTATAACAATGCACATATATATATATACACGTCCCCTTTTGAAAGTGCCATTTACTTTTTTGGCATGAACAAGACAACTCAAAACCATCAAAGGAACCATCCCCGTGTCTTGGTTAGGTTTTTCAGGTCACATCCTGGTTTATGCTTAAAAATGACACATCCTTGTGTTAGTAATGTCCTTAAAATATTTGATTCTCAAGATCCTTGAGTGAAGTCACAAGTGAATTGTCACTACAGGGTTCCCACAGATGGTCCATGGTGTATATGTTGAGCCCTTGGACTTCCCCTGTGAAGGCCTCTTCACTTGGGTGTGATCTTAGCTTATTATTTAATGGGTATATATAACGGTAACAACATTATTTAGCTGTGTTTGTAGAATCCCTTTGCATAGTCACAATACCAAAAACATAGTGCAAAATCAGTTGGGTTATCTGTCTCTATAAATGCAGGTAGCTTGCAGCATTACAGACCAGAGAGACACCTATGTAGTTGTTTCTTGATGTCAGAGGGAATTAAGTTACTCACACAGCTATTGTACTGAGTTAGTCACTGTAAGAAATGACACACTGCAGGCTCCCCAGAAGCCAGAGGAATTGGTATTAATTTTAACATAATCCTTGTCATTTGCAGAGGTGGTGAATACAATGCTGGCTTAATTAAATATGGACAATAATATCTGGTAGAAAAGGTTTCAGGTCATAATAGCTGGTAGAAAAGGTTTCAGATCCTGGCTTCAGTTTACCCTAATTAATGGGACCTCATTAGATAAGTGAATATAAAGTGTCCATTTTGGTTTGGGTCTGTTTGCTTTTAACGCTGCAGTACTTAAAATTGTCAAATCAGCACTTCCGTGAGCACTCATTTTGCAAAACTAAATATTGGGTAATAATTATAGACTACAACAATAACATTCCTCTGTATAAATTAAATCATACTTTGAAGAAATGAGTAGCCTAAGGAGTTATGTACAAAGAAAACCAACAATCATTGTTGAAATGAAATGCAAAATGTTACTGCTACTCCTGCTGTCTCAGATACCTTTGAAATAAATTTAGCAAGACCCTTAGAATGTATTTATAGGTTTACAAGTCAAGTTTCAGAAAAATCAAATCATGTCAAAGAGGATTCTATAAAGCAATGAAAAGCATATGTACATTTTCCTTATAACCTTGGGATTTTACTCCTTAAAGTTATTAAGTTTCTGTATCAGTCTATTTGCAAGGTAACTGTTATAAATTTAGGTACATTTCCCTTTTGATTACAAATAAAGCATTGCATCTTCAAGGCATATAATCTTAAACCATGGTGCCAGATATGCACAGGTCACATTGTGCTCGTTGTCTCAAACAAGGTGAGCACAAACATAATAAATCCACTCAGACATGTAAACATGCAACCTGTTATCCAATTGCCCAAACACCTTCTCTCCTAGATTAGTACCTCTGTGTTTGCTTTCGTGAGCTTTAAGTGTTCTTTTGGGGACGTTTCAAACAAACAGTGTCTTTGAATTCTAAAATGTCATAAATATTAAGAAAGTTTATGTCTCAGTGAAGTTGCCTTATGTCTGATGCAGGAAAGTAGCAGGAGGCTGTCACAAAAGGACTGGCAATACTATATATGCCACCTCTTTTCACTGGGCAATTGGTTGGGTCACTGACAGGGTAAATTGAATTTATAATAAAGCTCAGTACTTCTGAAACACAGGATAACTGTTTATAGAAGGTCCATCACTGGGAAATATTATATATATGGTGGAAATTAAAGTATTCAAATATTAGTAATATGGTTGGAATAAAGGCATCATCTTTACTCTTAGCAAGAAAACCTCCTTTAAAGCAACACACTAGTGTCTTCCCCACTAAAACTTCAAACACTGCAATCCAGAGATGACAAGACTGGAATAAATTCTATTTGATCTAATTTTAAATCTGTAATGAATTTTAATCCCCTATGCTGAATATTTGTGTTGCGCAGATAGAAAGAAAAATTCAACAATTTATGTCTCCTGTGTAATCATCTTATGTTCTGATTCATGATTTTGAAATACTAAGAATTTTACAAGACCTTTAAGGATAATAACTATAGGAATTGCATAAATGTAATAGAAAAGGTTGAATTCAAGAACAAAGCAGTCTTTTCTATTCCGGACTTATTTCAGACTTTCATTCTATGAAAAGTTTTTATACTTCTATGATTTATAGTTTTGGGACTCCATACTAGGCTATCTTAGCAGGCTGACATTAGTTGCAGGGGACATATGGCACAATACAGGGATTTAGAAATCTGTACCTTGGTATTTACTTTGCATGGTATTTTTTTTTCTTGAAGGATTATTTATCAAATTGAGGGTGACAAAACTAAGTGTTATGTTGCCATTATCCAGAGTTATTGCAAAGTATGTCCAGTCAGATATAGGGTTTTATCATCTGTATCTTACAACAGTACTGTAAGGTGATGAAGTCCAGGTAAATATTACCCTGAATATTGTATGAATATAGTGTATGTATCAGTATGACTCCTTTTTGGAAACAGTTTACTCTGAAGAGTCGGAGAAAAACATTCCAAACTTCTAAGCTTTATAATAAAGCTTTCCACTTACAAGTATATTCTATAGGTTCCCTTTTGGTGTTGTCTCAATAGGCTTCTAAGCTTTAGAGCTTTATATTGTCAGTCTGGCTGGTTTACTATAGATTTGATAATTGTCATATAAACTAAAAATAGCCAACAGCCCCCATCATTGAATAAAATATTTGCACAATTTTTAATGAGCAAAACTTAATTTAGATTTGGAAATCCCATAACTGAAACGGTAAGATTTTTGGAAGAGAAAAATAAATACTTTAATGCTTCTTTTTCTTTGGAGGGTAAAAACAACCTGGAAAATTACTGTGAGTCTTATATGGAAGAGAATTATTAAGTTGAACTACGATCATTAAATATTACACAGTTTTCTGCTGAAATTCTAATACACATTTGAAAGGAAAGGATCCAGTGCTGCCAATCATAACATGAAGACTAAAGCTGTTGTAGGTATATACAAAAATCATTATTAGGATGGGCACTTGTCTCCATGGCAACCATTTGTCCTGTCTGATTCCTGAAAACCTTACCAAAGGAGCTTTTTAATGTTTCTCAGTTCTGTGGGTAGACTTTCTGGGCTTGCCTTGCATGCTGGGCATCTGCACAGCCACGGCTACACCGGGCTGCAGCGGCTGGATGGCCCTGCCTGCTGCCCCCCTCAGTCTCGGGGTCTCCCCAACACAGTTGTGGCCACTCGGCTGTGCTGCTGCCTCTTCTTGCTGCTGCAGGCCGCAGGAATGGGATTGCGGCTGCGGCTGGAGCGGCCTCTGTGCCGGCCGGGATGGAGACCCCAGTCACAGCACTGGCTCGTCAGCAGCAGCTGGCTGGAGCGGCAGATCGGAGCTGCACGGTCCCCCCGCGCGGGGCTGGCAGCACAGCCTCTGACCGCGAAGGTGTGCTGCACAGAGGGCAGGAGAAGCTCGCTGTCTCCCGCCCACCGGGCTCCCCTGGTCCCAGTGCAGTGGTGGCTGTTCAGGGCTCCCCAAGATTGCATCACTCGGTGCGGCTGGACCCACCAGGGTCATATGGAAAACTGCAGCACAGCGCTGACTCGGTAGCAGCAAAGGCATCATCTCTTGTGTGTGTGTCGAGTCCCCTACCAGCATGTGTACAAGGGGTGGTTGCAGCTCTGGTAGTGGCGACGGCAATGCTCGCAGCACGGGGACTTTGGGATCCTCCGTCCTGCCGCTACTTCTGGGAAGGACGTTGGAATGGCGTCCATGGGCCATGGGTATGGGTATCTGTGGTGATGTATCTCCAGGGTTCGCCCATGGGTCGCAGTGGTTAGTGGGCAAGCCCAATGGAATCTGGGTCATAGGTGCAGTTTCAGAGGCAAGCCAGCCAATCAGCCCTGGGAGGAGGCGCTCCAAGCACATCTGTATGGTGAAGGACCTGTCGGTATGCATTTGGGGTGGCTGCAGGGCTGCTGCGGTGCGGCTGTAGAGCCAGTGTGTCAGGCATGGCTGCAGAGTGCTCGCCTGACACGGCGGCACAGCAGGGCTCAGTGGCAGACGAGGTTCCATAGCTCGACGTGGCTTTGCAGCGTCTCGGTGCGACATCGCAGCGCTCGGCTGTGGCTCTCTCCACTGGTGAGGCGTCCCGGCACAGGGCGGCCTCGCGCTGTGGCATGGTTTCACAGCACGACGCAGCTGCCTTGCCCGCCCTCCTGTCCCACGCATCTGGTGTGGCACCCCTGCCTCCCGCTGCTCGCCCAGTGCCCTGTCCTTGTGCATGCCTGAGTGGGCGGAGCCTGCAGCGTCCCCACCACCATCGTCCGACTCATCTTTTAACTGTCTCAGCAAATCCAGTACAAGTCTCTAAGGCCTTATAACATCCACAGTGTCTGTAGCAGTTTCCAGAGCTTGTTCCACCAGTCTCCCAGGGCTTTATAACATCCATAACAGCTTCCAGAGCCTGTTCCACAAAATTTAGCCCTCATTCAGATAAAAAGAGGGTCCATACCTTTACCACAGGGTCTTCTTCCACTGAACCTCATGCTCCCATGTTTCCTGGCGACCTCTTCTATTTACAAAGGGTCCGGACCAATGAGGCTTTCCCCATCGCTCTTCACAGCTTCCGTGCTGCTCGAAGCTATACCTGCTGCTCCACTGGGAATACAGTGGCTCTGCCCACTGCTCTCTGCAGCTCCACAGGCTGCAGGCATCTTTCCCTGCTGCCCTCTCTTCCTGCTCTACCCATGGCAGCTGTGGTATCATGTCAGAGGTCACCACTTGTCGCAGTTTTGGAGACAGGCATGTGACAGAACACACCAAAATTCATGCGACAGCAGCCAAAGTTTATTGTCGGGCGCCCCCTTTTATAGGGGCTTCAAATTTCCTGTGCCTACACACCTGATTGGTTGGGATCTCAACACCACCCAGCTCACTGGCCGATGATATGTCTGCATTCGTAATTAAATGGGATTGGCTGGGGTCTCCTGTTTGAATTTGAATCCGACCTATCATTATCATACCCGAGGACTTGTTTACTTCAATTCTCTAACAAACTTAGGCTGGTTGAGTTGGTGTCTGTTATGGCCAATTTATCTGTGCAGCTTCAGATCAGCTGTAGCTGTCACATCCTGGTGCTGCATTGCCACAGACCCCTCATTGATCCACTGGGGAGAAAAGTATGGGGACCTGGTTTGCCCCTGGCACTAAGGTGCTGCTAAGAGCTGGACTTGCAGCTGCAGCCCCTCTGATCAGGCCTGCTGTGGGGGACTTGCTTGGAAATGACCCCTCCCTCAGCCCATCCTCCCTGTAGGCTACAAGGTGGGTGCCACTCATGCAGGGTCCTCCCCGCTGCGGGGGCACAGGCCTGGGGACACAGCCAGCCCAGCCCCAGCACTGCACCTGGGGCTGCTTAAGGGGAGACATGGCTCTTGTCCTCCTTGCTTGGCCCATCTTTGTCCCCATAGCAGCTGTTCCATGGTCACGGTCATAGGGAGCAGCCCACAGCAAGTTCCCGCATCCTCTCCAGTCTGTTGCTGCTGTCATTGCAGCTTGGCAGAGGCTGGTTTGTTTACTTCCCTCTGCTGCTGCAGGGCTGGCAGTGTCCAACAAATCTCTCAGCAGGGCCTGGGCTGTTCCTGGGGCTCTGAGGAGCTGGAGTGTGTTCTGTGCAAACCCCAGACGTGCTGCTTCTTGCTGAGACTGTGGCTGCCATATTGGTCTTGGCTGGTGGGTTTCAGGCAGCTGAGCTGTGGTGATAACTGTGGCTGGGCTCTTGCCGTGGCTCAGCAGAGCAGATATCCCCAAGCTTGTCCCTGAGAGTTTCATTCTGGCAGCTTTGTTGCTCTGAGCAGCCCTGGGGTTGGATCAGCCTTCTGGAGGGATGAATAGAAGGATGGAGATTCAGCAGTCTCATCATTGTGAATTTTTTTTGTGTTGTGTCTTGCAGAAATAACATTCATCCCAGATTTGATGATAATGAAAATACAGAAAAAAGAAAAGCAGGTTTGTGACCCTCTCTCCTTCTCCCAATTCAGCTGTCAAGGCCTGAGGACCGTGTCCCATGTGTAAATTGTTGCAACTGATGTGTGGTGGGCAAGTGTTGTCTTGAATTTCCAGGCAGGGGTGCAGCTCAGGTCAAATTTCAAGGACATGAGCTGTACCCCAGAGTGGGTGGGCCTGATGGGACCATTGGACAAAGTGGGGTTTATCTTCAGCAGTGGAAGTGCTCTTGATGCTGCCCCAGTGGAGGAGCAGCCCTTCTTTTAGTCTCAAAGTCCACAATATTGGTTCTTGCTGTAATCTCCTTAAAAAGCCACATGTTTGCTGTGATTGCTGCTGCTAACATGATACACCAAGACTAATACCAGCTGGGAGATTCAGGAACATCATGTCTGGGAGCTGTGAGAGCTTGGACAGGGGGGAATTTTCTTCCCTTACTCAGAAGAAATCCCATCTCACAAAGCTGTCATTTCTGGATTGCTGCATTGGATCATAACAGCCTGCTGCTCCCAGAGGAGGTTTATGAGCCAGTGGTCTCTGTATTAAGTGTGTGCAGGGGAAGAGCCTGACTGGTGGCACTCTGCTGACGGGAAAGGACCTGTTACATGCATGGAGAGCCACTCTGCCTGTGGGGCTGAAATATGGCTGGAGGTATAAAACAAACTGGTCTGCCTGGAGCTAATTTGTGTCGGCGCTGCTTTTAATAGGAAACCATTCAAGTGAACACTGAGCAAAGGGATAAATCTGCTTGAGAGCACAAGCCTGTGCCATTTCTAATCAGTGCTGAACAGCATGTGATACTCAGGGCAGCCCAGATCACACTGCCATGGCAGGTTAATGGGAGGAGGAAGGGAAGGAGGTGTTTTGAAGAGGTCAGTGTGCTGTTCTGGGCTTCTAGCGAGGCAAATGCTGCAGATATTGAATGGTGTGTGTTCAGAGCACCAGTACTGTAGGAAGTAATGAGTTTAGCAGTGTGTCCTGAAGATAATGTGAAGAAGCAGAACCAGCCTCAAAGTGAGGAAGAGGAGCAAGGGATCATGGAAGGTCTTGTGTACCAGCATGGCTGGATTGCTCCTGATAGGGCAGAGCAAAGGCCTCTGGAGGAGAGCAGGATGCTTTGGGGTGTGGGTTGGTGATCTCCCTCCTCTGATAGCAAAGCCCAGGTAAGAAATTCATGCCACTCATTGGGCTAATATAGCATGTTTGGTTGCTCTGGAGTGGGATTACTGAAATGACATGGGGTTTAAGCATGGCAAAACCATCCTTCCCCACCATTGGGAGATTTTAGAGTGCTCAGCTGAAAATTGTTTTCTATAGCTATTGCTGCAGATAAAATCTGAGAGAGAGATAAAGGCATGTGGTGTGAGGAAGGCGGGATAGAGTGTTCCAGCTGCTCATCTCCTGAGATCTCTAAGCCAGCAGCAGTGTAGGACGAACCTTGCAGCATGTCATGAGGTGGGGTGCAGCATTCCCAAATTCAGTGTTTGGAAGAAAGCCTGGCCAAGCAGGGCTCCTGCAGGCATTCTGGGTGCCTGGTTGAGGTGGTGAAGGGGTAGGTGGCTCCCTGTCATGCTCAGATAAGCAGCACTGGGGGCAAAACTCACAAGGGGTGGCCTTCCACATCACTCTGGACACCTGAGCTAAGGAGTGCCCACACCTTGTAAACAGACTTCTCATGGCACCAAGAGGGGCTGTTGCCTTCCATTGAACAGTCTCTCTGGAGAAGATGAGATGCTTATGTGGTTCTAAGGCTCTCAAAAGTCATATGTTTCCCTGGCAGCCTCTCACCTGCAGAAACTCCATGTTGGTCATCATAAGGTGTGTAGGATCAGGCCCATGGATGAAAAGATTGGCAAAATGCTGGTATCCTTCATACTGGTGGAGGATGGCAGGGTGTTGCGGTGTTGATGTGAGAGTCCCCAGGACAAGGTGAGAGATGAGAATTGGCTCCAAGTTCTCAGAAGGCTCATATATTATGATTATATTATATTAAAAGAAAACCATATTCTAAAATTGTACTAAAGAAAGAGAAAGGAGACATCAGAAGGCTAGAACAAGAATGATAATAAAAACTTGTCAGTGACCAGAGTCCCGACACAGCTGCACTAGGATTGGTCATTAATTAAAAACAATTCACGTGCTGAGTAAACAATTCTCCAAATCACATTCCAGGGGAGCAAAACATGGAGAGGCTGAGGCTTCTCATTTTGCCAGGAGAAGAAATCCTGGCAAAGGGATTTTCCAGAAAATATCATGGTGACAGCAGGGGAACTGTCAACTGCCTTTGGGAAAAAATACTGGATGTACTCTCTCCTTTCCCTGGTCCTTGGCTGTCCTAGGCCAGTGCTTTGTCTTCCCTGTGTTCACTGCCAGTGGATTAGGAATCTCGGCTGGAGAGATGGGGTCTCAAAGTGGGATGTCTGGGGAGGAGCTCCTCTCGGTGCTCCCTTGGTGCCCCCTGTAGCAGTGCTTCTGTTCCTGTGCAAATTATGATGGGTTGGGTTACAGGGCACTGCCAGCTGGTTCACTCGTGTGAGGGGTTGTTGTTAGCAAAGGCAGGGGCTGTGTTTCCACAACTCTTTTTCCTTAGTGATGCACAAAAATCTGGTACATTTGTCATCAAGCTGTGACTAACTTGTGAAACCTGTCACTTGTCTCATGACACAAGTTTTCATGCCAGGGTGCCTTGTCTGCTGGTGGAGGTGGGACAGGACTGCCTGGTTACCCCCGAAAGCAATGACAAGTGATGGATTTCCTTTGAGGGCTCAGCACCATCATTCCCTGGACTGTCTCTCCTGTCCTGCTTGTCCCTGGGCATTGAAGGGTCTTTTCTATTCTTTATTTCTTCCAAACTCTGACTTGTTAAATAGCCAGAGAAATAATGAATAAAATAAATGCAGTTATCCCACAGTGCCTCTAAATCTCCTTATTCTACAGCCATGAAAATGCTCCCATCCTGCATGGACTGTGAGAGCAGAGCAGAATTGCATTGAGACAGAGAGGTGGAAAGTCCTGTGACCCTTTAGCCTTCTCCTGGAGGGGTCTTCTGACTTTCCATCCTGGGCTTGGGAGTGGCAGGAATGGCTGGATCCCCTGCAGTCTGCAGATAGCAGTGGGAGGCATTGGGAACAGCCCAGGGCTGCAGGTATCTTGTGGCTGCTGGGTGGGCAGCCCTTGCAAGAGGGAGACCCTGGGAGCATCTGGGGGAGCTCTGCTTGCCTTTGCTTCAAGCCCTCACTGCATAAAATGAAGGACTTTCCTGAATTTTATGGGTCTGTTTATGTGAAAGTGAGCTTTGCTGTCTCATATCCTGCAAATGCAGTTGGGGGTTTTTACCAGAGTTCCCCGAGGCTGTGGCAGGCTCCTGAGCAGTGGGAGCAGCACCAGGGGCAGGGCTGTCCAAGCCCGAGGGCACTTGTAGCTCTGTCCCAGGCTGCCTGTGGCCTTTTTTGTCATGGTGACACTGTCAGGTCTGATGACCCCCTGATGCTGGGGTGGAGTTTTGGGCACTCACTCTGTAAGGGTGAAGGGTGGGGGAGCAGTGAGCTGCCAGGGTGCCCTTCTCCTGCACACACAGCCACAAGTGCTGGGTCTTCCCCAAGCTCCAAGGGCTGCACAGGTTTTCGTCCTGCGTGGGGAGGACAGCCTGGACAGCCCAGGGCAGCAGCATTGCCCTCTGCTCCACCCATTCCCTCTGCTAGGATGGTGGGCACACGTGTGCCCCCTGCCAGGGCTGGCCCTGTCGCCGGACAGAGCTTCGGAGCTGTAGTTGTTGAGAGCTGCATTGTGGTGGAGCATCTTGGGAACAGAGCCAGGCCCCACCTCCACTGCACTCATGCCACGGTGACTGCAGAGCCTGCTCAGAGACATGATGGAAGGTGGCACTTGTATATTTTTAGCTTCTTGTTGTATCGGATTAAGAACTGGAAACAAGGGGTGCAGACACTGTGAACCTGAGCACAACAGCCCATGCTGTACACAGCGCTGGTGGGGATGGGGCTGCTGGAGTGTTTGGCTCACCAGCCTGCCAAAACCCTCTGTGTCAAAGAAGCTGCCTGTTCTGCTCCTGTTGGGCTCTGCAACCAGCTGTGTGGATAGACTGGGCTGGAGGGGCCAGCCTGACCATCTCAGGAAGGCAGAACTGTGTCGTGCTGCCCATCCTGCAGTGGTAGGCTGGCTGGTGGCTTTGGTTTGTGGTGGGGGGGGGTGGGCAACCCCCAGGCATCAGTCCCTGCCTAAAGAGCATGGAAACCTTTATGACCCCTGCAGTCAGGGTCCCTGTGGACACTCCTCATACAGAACAGATCTCTGTGGGGTTTGATACATGCCCTAGACCCAAATGCAGGCTTCTGCAGAGCTCTCCTGATGCGCTGCAGGAAAGCTTGGCCAAGCATGCAGCAAACAGGGCTTGACTGGTCCTAGCAGCTGGGAGCAAGGTGGCATGTGCTGCTGGCTGTGGTCGCACTGCCTGGTGAGGCTGTGTTGTGTGGATGTCATCTGAGCCTGCTTGCCAGAGGAGGTGGATCTGCTCTTGGTGTTGTGACCATTGGAAGAGCTCATCTGTGGCCTTCTTACTAGACAGAGCTGCCATTCAGATCCTGAGGCTAGGGCAGAGCTTTGCCCTGCTGGGAAAGAGCCACACTGCTCTTGGAGAGGAAAGCCTGCAGGATGGATTATGTGCTAGGCATGAAACTTTTGGTCTTTTCTCCTTCCTGCACCCAAACTCATGGGACAGTGCAGGGTTTGGATATGGATCAGGCTCCAACACCCAGCAGTGTGGATGCAACATCTCCTTCATCCCCATCGCATCTCCTGGCAGTGCTGGCATGTGACTCCTACCATGTGGGGCCAGAGGAGCTTCTCTGCTCCTGTCTCTCACAGATATTATTAATTATTATTATTATTACTACTGCTGCTGCTGAAAGTGCATAAGCTGTGTAAATCAGCGCTTCCTTTGTGGGGCAGCAGATGTTGCTACTTCTCCTCTCCACCTTCTGTTTGCAGTTCCCTCTTTTCTGCTGTTATTCCCCTTGCAGGTACCTGTTGCAGGCAGGTGAGGCTGCAGGTTTTGTCCCTGGCTCACCATAGGCAGTCCTGCTGGCCTTGCCCTAAGCAGGTGTGGGGCAAACACTGCTGAATTTCCCTGCTCCTCAGCTCCCATGCATGTGCCAGGGGAGTTGGTTAACTGTCCCTTCACGTGCCTGTGCACCCAGCTTTGCTGGGGGGCTTGCAGAGGATCCAGGGTGCTGTGTGAGCCTCATGGGCTGGAGCAGCCAGGGCATCCCACAGGCTCAGCAGTCTGGGGGAGGGAGCTCTTCGAGTAACAGGGGCAGGAGCTGCTTTGCCTCCCCCCTCCTGGTGGTGTTTTCCACCAAATCCTGAATAAAAACTTGGCATTCAAGCTGAGACTATAAATGAAACAAAAGAATTTTAAGTTAAGGAAACACACCACACCATTAAGGCCCACCCTGACCTTGGTTTTGCCCTAGAATGGGGTCTTACAATTATAAGTGCACTCTGTTAGTCTCTGCAGCTCTCTGGGGAGTTTTTAAACATTTTTTTTTCTCCTGATCTTCTATTTGACAGTAGTTAGACACATGGACCAAGACTCCCTGCTCCAGCTGATGCTGAAGGACTGTATGAAATGTAATTTATAGAAGATTCCTCTGTGAATAAAAAAAAACATCACAAAGTGCATTCTGGAAATGTGAAATTATTACAATCATCACAAAAAAAAAATCCAGTTGAGAGGCAGTACAAAAGCATAGTTCTAGGGATAAAAAGTGTTCTGGGGAAGAAGAGCACGCCTGGATTATTTTACCATAGGTTCAGAGATGGGCATCCTCTACCAAATTGTGGAAGTCATCATCTTTACTTCTCCACTCCAAAATACCCAGAAACAACAAAGCTGCTTGCTTAGGGATACATGTAAAATGGGTATGTAGAATGGGCAGTTGAATGGAAAATTATGTTTCTATTTAGTTTAAGAAAGTGATAGTAAGAAAAAGGACGCATGCTCTGTGAATTTAAAAGTAACCCTGTAGCAAGGCAGGGCATCACATTAGGAACCACTGAAGACCTGGAGTCTAATAACAGATCTTTTTCCAATTCTCTTGGGATTTAAAAAGTCTTTAAGAGGAGTCACAGAGTAAATAGGGTGAGGTCAAGTGAGGGCTCATGGAAAGTGAGTGTTGGCAGAACAGCTCAGTTAAATACGCTCTCTACCCAGAGCCATCTCTGTTGCCAGAGGCATCAGAAGGTTGCCCTTAAAGGGTGTGGCAAAGATATTTTTAAACAAAGTCACATAAGCCACCTGTTTTGAGGGTCTTTACTCTGGAGTTGTAAAGGAACACTGTGAGATTTGGAATTGCTAATAAATAGTGTTGGGCCATCACCCATTAGGACCATGGAAGGGGAAAGGGGAGTAAATGTGAAACTAAAGGTCAATAGATTCACTTAGGTATTGAGTAAATAGTTAGGAACTATAATAATTAAGCACTTTGTTTCTGAAAATACTACACTGGTGAATAGTCAACATGACTTTTGCAAAGCAGAGTTAGTCCTTGCAATCTCTTGGGGATTTTAAAGATAACTGGCTCACAGGGCTGAAGTTGGGCTGGGCTGGTGCAAGACTCAGGGGCTCCCAACCAGCAGCTGAGAAGGTTTCTCACTGAATGCTTGTAAACATGTGAAGTGTTGTCCTGATGAAAGGTCTTTCTGTAAATTAGTGACTGGTTAAAGGCAAGGAAACCAAATACAGGGAAGATGCTGCTGCTTTCACAGCACAAATAGGGAAAGAAGGGTTCTGGTTGATTCCTGCAGTCATCTGAGCTGCTGAAATGGAGTGGGAGGCTGAAAATTTGAGGAAAGTCTCAAGATGCTCCTGGTAGTATGGGAGAACCAGCCTGGTATGTGTCGTCACTGGGGGCTGTCCCTGCTCCTGGAGGAGACTGTAAAGCACTGGCTGAGTTTGGCATCTGCCTACAGGTTGTTCCAGGGTGCATTCCGTGGTTTGTAAAGGGAAAAGGAACAGAGCAGAAGCCCTCCTACTATTCTGTGGTACCTCTGATGCTCTGTGCTTCCTACTGCCACCCCATAGCCAGTGAGGTTGGAAGAAGCACTGAGCAGGATAAGGCAGGTGGCCTGAGAGCTGGCACAGCCTACCTGTGAGGAGAGGGTGACTTGTCACCTATGCCTTAGCTGGGCCAAGAGAGCTCTGCGGGGGGAGGATGGCAGAACTGAATTGTACAGAGCATGTGACAAGGAGACTGCCTCACACCTTGAGAAGTAGATGCCACTTAGAAGGGCAGCAGGATTTAACCAAAATTAGTGGTTTTCCCCAATACCTTAGACGTATTACCTTATGAGTACTACAAAGTACTGAATGCCCCCAGGTACATGGGCACCCAAGGTTACAGGCGTGGGTGCAGCCTGTGCTGGACCAGCCTGGGCAGATGGCGTACAGAGATACTGCCTGCCCTGCTCCACCCCTGCCCCCTCAGGGTCAGCATTGCCCAGAGCAGCTCCCAGCTGGTCAGAGCAACCCAGAGCAGCCTGTCTTACCCTGCTGCAGCATATCCCAGGACTGTGGTTTGCCAGGTTTAGGCTCCTGCAGCTACATGTGTTCCTCTCCTGCGAAGGGGATCTGAGTATGGTGGTGTGTCAGTGCTGGCCATGGCTGCAGACACAGTGACCGGTAGCCCAGTCACAGCAGTGGGCAGCCTGATGGCTCATGGACACCTGTATCTCAGGCCACTCAGGTCAAGGTTGCTGCTGCAGCAGTTCCCTGCAGTGAGTGCTGTGTCCCCTTCAGTGTGATCCCAGCCCTTCAGGCTGTCACCCTTTGGAAGCAGAGGTGATTTCTCTTGCAGCACAGGGACAGCAGCCGATGTTCCGGCAGCAGCTGCCCAGGGACAGTGAGCTCCTGCCTGCCATGAGGAACCAGCCAGGCTGCTGCAGGCAGAGCAGTGAGGGTGCTTTGGAGCCATGCAGGAGCACAAGCTGGCTCTGCTTTCTTAGGCTTTTCCTGTTGACGAGAAGCCAGGATAAACTGAACCTCATCGAGGGGTAGTAGAAAAATCCCATTCCCTGGCTCGTGGCAGTGCGCCAGGCTCTCACTGCAGACTGTACTTGGCAGCAGAGTCCTGCGTGCATGGCCAGAGCTTGCTGTGTGCTTCAAGAGCATAACATGAAGCATTCTCCCCTCAAAATAGACCAGCTTTGGGAGTATGGTTTCTGGGCTTGCAGCACTCGGTGGAAGCAGCCTGGTCTCCCTACCTCTCTGTCCATGTGCTCCCTGTGTGAGCCCTGGCTGTGTGCCTGAGTCCCACAGGCTGGCATTGGATGGCCTGTTCATGGCAGGGCCTGCACCAGAGGCTTCTGGTTGCTCCAGATGGAAGCAGTCGCTGCTGACTGGGACCAGCACTGCTCCTGTGACAGGGCAGGCTGGGACACCTGATGCCCACAGGGATCCAGGCCAAGTGCTGACAATGAGTGTTAGGGAAACAGACTTCCAGCTCTTCAGGGAGATAGTCAGTGGGATTCCCTGGGAGACTGCCCTCTGGGACAAGGGAGTGGAACAGAGCTGGCAGATCTTTAAGGACATGTAGATTGGGTATCAGTCCCAGTATTGATCCAGACCGGGGCAGGAACAGATCGAGAACAGCCCTGATGAGAAGGGTTTGGGGATGCTGGTGGATGAGAGGCTGCACACACCCAGCTCCTGTGAACAGTGCTGGTCTAACCCTTCTCTTCTCAAGTTCTGCACCAGATGGACCTGGGAACCCTATTTTTGTTTCTGTAGGCTGCTAGGTATCCCTAATTCCCTCTCCTTGCCCTACTGCGACAATCTCTGGCTCAGGGCAACAGGCAGGAAGTGCTGTGGATGCATAGGTTGCTCTTGCCTTAGCCAAGTGAAGTCTGGAGTGTTTGATTGAAGGCAGAACAGGATTTGAGGCACACACTGGGGCCAGCCATCTCTGCTGGGACCTGCGTGGGCTGGGGGGAGCCAAAAGGCCTCTGTCTGTCAGCCTCTGTTGGGCAGAGACCGGGGGGGTCCACCTGTTGAGCTGTGTCTGCTCATGGTGGCTGTTAGCCATGGTCCCCAAATGCTGAGAGATGCTGCTGTGCTGCACTGGGTGCTTGGAGCCTCGTGGGGCTGCAGTTCCCCCGGGCACCCGCTGTTTGTAGCTGTGCCATTTGCTTCACCCGGCGCTTTGCGTTCTCTCCGCAGCCGCCAAGCTTAAAAGCGCTGAGCCTCTCCCCAATGTCGTCTGCCTGGGAGTGCAGGACGCAGGACACCTTTGCCAGCAGTGAAGAGCAGGACGAGGTGCCACGCCAGGTGACAGTGACAGCCACGAACACAGGTGGCCAGTGCCAGTGCCTGAAGGAGGAGCCCAATGGGGCTGCCCAGAAGCGGACAAGCAACCAGAATGGGATGCAGGACAGCGGGGGCACGGGGGTGAAGAAGAAACGGAAGAAAAAGGATCTGGGAGAGCAGGAAGGAGGAGATAAAGCAGCTGTGGAGGTGAAACCAAAGAGGAGGAGAGAGCCTAAAGAACCAAAAGAGCCTAAAAAGGTGAAGGAGTCTAAGAAGCCGAAGGAGCCCAAGCAGAGGGAGGTGGCTAAGAAGCCCCGGAAACCTCGGGAACCCAAAGCCCCGAAGGAGCCTAAAGACAAGAAGAGTGGCTCTGAGCCAGCCCCCAGATCAAGATCCAAGAAGAGCAGGTGGGTGGTGGTGTGGCACTTTCCCTGTGCCTGCTGTGGACAGGGCTGTGGTCTTGCATGAGCTGCATCTGGGAAAGAGCAGCCCTGGGTGTGCAGGAACTTGGTCTGAAGGCTGGATGTGCTGGTTGGGATGCCAGGATGAGCTCTCTGGCCATGCAGAGATGGGACAGGCAGGTGCTGTTTGGGGAATATGGCCCTGTGAGACTCGAGATCCACAAGAGGACCAGAGAGTCTTGGCCTCTCCTTGGTCTGGCCTTTGTGCCGAGCATCCTGGGGCAAAAGGGACTTTAGGGAGGTGTACCACCAGGACAGTGAGGTGCTGTGTGGCAGAGGGCCTGTCATATATGATTTGGGGCTTGGGCAGAAGGTATATGAGTGAGAAAAACTTGGCCCTGGACTGTGTGCAAGTGAGGGACTCTGCACACCCAGGGCCAGCAGCCTGCCTCCCCTTGGCTCGGGCTTGGGAGGATGGTGGAGTAGATCCCATCCCCTCTCCCTCTCCTGGAGGACTTGTCCTTTCTGGCAGCTGTGGAGCTGGGCTGACAGTCAAAGCCAGCAGTGGAGGGAGGCCTGAGGACTCCCTTGACCTGCACAGGCCAGCGCCACTGTTTCTGGTAATTCCTCAGCCTTTTAATTAACAGGCTGGTTGGCCAGAAGCTCTGGTTTCTTTTTAATGGAGAGTGTGTGCAGGGAGCAGAGCAAGTCTCAAGAGCACTGGTTTAGTTTGGTCTTCCACAGCCCTCCTCCTTCAGAGCTCACTGACAGCCAGATCCTGGAGAGGCCATGCTGTGGAGCTGCCATTGGGGCGGCCTTTGGTGCCATTGGTATGGGCTGCTTGTGGACAAGAGGAGGTGTGGGTTGCTCAGCAGGACGAGAGCTGGGTGCCATGTCCCCAGCAGATCCCTGAGCCGTGCAGTGCTGTCACTTGTGCTCTTCCTTGAGCCCAGGGCTCTGCAGATGTTCATGATGAGTTGGTGAGCCAGAGCAGAGGGGATGGGCGGATCAAGCGGTCACTGCTGGGAGGTGAGGGAGGGGCTCCTCCAGGCCCCAGGGAAGGCTGCAGCAGAGGGATAGAGGTGGAGAGGGAAGGAGATGGGCTGCAGGCAAGGAAGGGAAGGATGAAGCCCATGTGCATGCAGCATTGCACCCCAAGAAGGGTCCTGGGATGACGGGTGCAGCTATCTGGTTTTCCTAATGACACTTCTGCTCCACCAGTAAGGACCTGCCATGCAGGAAGTTCACAGGGATCTGCCCCTGCAGCAGGACCTGTGGGACCACACCAAAGCAGGGGAACCCAGGGGAAGAGCAGGCCATGGAGGTTTGTGAAGGCATTCATGGCTCTTGTAGGTCCTTTGGCTGCCAGCAGTGCCTTCACAGGGTGCTGATCATTGCAGACAGGGCAGCCCCTGACTGTGCAACCTGTTGTGAGTAACTGGTGGACACATCACCGTGCCAGAGATGGGGCTTGTGGCAGGGTAACCCCAGCTGCAGATTTGGAAACCCTGGCTCTCCCACTTGGGCACAGCAGGTTCTGGGCATACCACGGGGGGCTGAAGGGCAGCCAGCTTGCCGTGCTGGGTACCAGCAGAGCCCCGGTGGAGAGGCCACTTAATGCAAGCCACACGATGTAATATAACTGTAACACATCATGCAACCAGAAGAAATTGTGTGTGGGAGTCTGGGAGTTCCACAAAGCTCTGTGCATTCCTTATGCTCTATCCCAGTATAGCCTGAGCCTGTGGTGCTTCCTCCCAGTCATCTGTGCCTTCCAGGAGGACCTAGTTCCAGCTCTGCTGCTTGGGAAGTCCAGCCCATGGGATTTGGGAGTGCAATCCCCTTTACAACTTCCCTGCCTCTGTAACCCCTCTTTGAGCCATTTTTCAGACTTGCTTTGGGCTCTGGGTCAGCCACCAGCAAACCCCCCTGTGTGAGGGATGGCCATGGGTGTCAGGGTGGAAGCTCTGCAGGGAGCAGGGCTGTGTATCCCCCTGTGCCCCCTGGCCATGTGGAGCTGGGGAGGTGCTGGGGGACCCTGACAGCTCAGGAAGGGGAGAGGTGAGCAGCAGGCTTTGGTTAGTTTGTACTCTGTGCAGATGGAATGATTGCTGTGAGTCCTCTTAAGTGGCAGATAATGGTGGCATAATTTCTTCTAAATTATTTCTAATCATAGTCAATGACTGACTCATGAATGAAGCAGTTGTTAATTGTGACTTACAAATCAATATCTTGGGAGTTACTGCTTGGTGGAAGCGCTGCTCACAGAGCATTTTCAGGGCTTCTCATTTAGGCATATATGCATGGCCAGGGCATTTCTGGCCTGAAAAACAGATTTTTGCCTTTACTTTTCACTAGTCACAGGCAAGCAGAGATTTTTCTTATCAAATGGAGTTAAAATCTTGACATTGCTTTGAAACTGATGGTTCCTCTGCCACTGTGCAGATCTGGGATGTGGAGGGGATGAGTGTTGGGGCTGGAAGAGAGGAAGGAGGCGTTGCTCAGCCCTGGGACAAGCACCAGCTCTTTGGAGCCATTCCTTTAACAGTGTTTCTTGCAGAGGGAAAGGATGGACTGGCATGCTGGGAGCAGTCGTTTTTTTGCTGTGGTGCTCCCTGGTCCTGTTTCCTTGTGCAGGTGGCCCTTACCCTGAGAACATGCCGTGGGTCTGGGCTTGTCTTTCCATGTTTTTCAGGAAGGTGGTGGGATTCATGGGCACAGAGCCCAAATCCCCTCTGTGACCTCAGCATGGAGAACAGTTGCCTGGTGGGACAGAGCTTCCCAGCGGGCCCTTGGAGTGGGCAGTGACTGCTGTGATGGGCCATTGCATCTGTGGGAGTTGGATCTGCATCCTCCTGTGTCTGTGGCGATCACAGGGCTTAACTCCCTCCAGCTGGAGGCTCTCACCAGTCTGCTCAGCTGCCTCGGGAGGGGGCTCAGTGCTGTGACTCAGGAACGCAAACTGTGAGCTGGAGCAGCTTGGGCTTGGTGTAAAGATTTACTGGGATCTGGCAGAGCTCTGTGGCACAGGCAGGAGTTGGCCAGCAGTGTGGCCAGTGCTCCTAAGACTGGACTTGAAGGTTCTGTTCCAGGGTGCCAAGACATGGGTTGTCTCTGAAGCTGCTGAACTTTATTTCTGACTTTGGTCAGCGCAGGATGTGTTTGGGAGCATTGTGATCAGAGCAGGCACCTTGCTGCCATGGCGTACTGAGTTTGGTGGTGGAGAGATCCTCTTTGTGCCTGTGCTAGACCCTGTGAGCTGAACCCCAGCTCCTACAGCCCCTGTGGGGTTGTTCCCTTGGCTGGTGAGAGCACCCAGCCTCCACACCAGGCAGGACAGGTGGACCCTTTCATCCCGGTGCTCTGGAGCTGGATGGAGAAACACTTTGTGTGCTTAATGAGCATCAACGACTGGGGATCCCCAGTGCTGGGGGAGGTCCCAGGAGCCTGGAGCTGCCTCTGGGTGATCCAGAGGCAGCAGTGCTCTGCGTGGAGCCTGCTGCCTCTCTCCTGGGATCCCCAGGACATGATCTAACTGTCAGTCTGCCTCGGCAGCAAAGACACCCCTGTGGAGAAGAAGAAGAAAGGGAAGAGGAAAAATGAGATACCAGTGAACAGTTTGGATTTGGATCAGGATCTCCTGAGCCCATCTGTACAGAGCCCAGAGGAGTCTGTGGAGTCAGCTGACAGCCAGGTATGTCCAAAGCCCTCAGCTGGCTGTTTGTGGGTGAAATCCTGGCTGCCTCTCAGAGGGACCACAACAAGGGCCTCTGGGCACAGGAATCAGAGAGCATGCTCAGCACTGTGGTCAGCTTCTGTCAGCCTGAAGTCAGCTGTTGGCCCAGGGTTGCATGCACACTGCTGCCCTGGGCCCTGGGTGTGTCAGCCTTGAGTGTCCCTCTGCACCACAGCTCTGGGCAGCTCCCTTTCCTGGCACAGCACAGGGGAACACGCTGGCCCTGCAGCCTGGGGGGCTGCATGCCCTGCATCTCTACAGGGCTTCTCTACCTCATGTCTTGGGGACTGGTGGGGCTCTGTGGGTCAGGGTGGAGATCTCAGCGCTGCAAGGAGTGCCTGTTCTTCCTACCACCCCCATCCTGCTGGGGCCTGGAAGGAATTCTGGCAGCCCTGGGGCTTTCTCGCTGCCACTCAAGCAAGGAGGAGGTATTTGGTCTGTCCGTGCCTCCCAGCACTGCCCTTTTTCCTCCCCTGTACAGAAACGGCGCTCAGGACGACAGGTGAAGAGGAGGAAGTACAACGAGGACCTGGATTTCAAGGTTGTGGATGATGATGGCGAGACAATTGCCGTGCTGGGAGCTGGGCGAACCTCGGCGCTCTCCGCCTCTACTCTGGCGTGGCAGGCAGAGGTAGTGCTGGGGTGGGACTGGGGGTGTGGGATGGGGGATCTGCCTCATGAACAGTATTCCAAAATGTCAGCGCTGAGGCTTGAGGAAGTGGTGGGTCCCAGCTTAAGGATGGGGTGGGAGAGCGACTGTCTGGGAGGGTTCAGGCTGGCTTTTCAGGAACTGTGAGATGGACAAGAGGCATGCTGGTCCAACTGTCCCCCTCCTGCTTGGAGACTAAGGCCTCTGGAATGTGTGACGCAGCTGGACATGTTCTACCCACTGCCCATGCCCACCTTTGGCTTTGGTCTCTGTAGCTCCTGTCCATGATTGCTCTATTTTGTTCCTGCCGGCTGAGGGCTATGTAGGTGCCATGTCATCATTTTCTGCCCACATCGCTGCTCTCCATCAGTGCCTCAGAGTGTAGTGATGCCAGCCTGACCCTTGCCAGCTGAGCTGATCTGCTGGGCAGCATGGCAGGGACCACCCAGTGCCACTGCGGTTTGGGCCTTGCTGTCCTTCTGCCTCTACCCACTGGTTCAGTGCTGGCTGCCCCTTCCTGCCTTGTCTGTGACTTGTGTGTTGGACCCTGCAGCTCTTTGCATCTTTCTGGTCACTGACAAAGCTGTCAGATATTAATAATGGTCACTGGTTTTTTTCATGGTGTTTCTGTTACCCTCTCTAGTCCCCTCTTCCCAAGGTTTTGGTGGGTATTAGCTCTGTTGATAAGCCCTGACCTGATGATCCATGCCTGGCCTGGGGCTGCCATACACCCACAGGACATGCTCCAGTGCTGCTTCAGCTCTGCCTGAAGCTGTGTCCCAGCTGGGCTCCTGGCAGTCATCTCTCCAAGTGAGATTTTCAAAGCAGCGGGTGTGAGCTGCCTTTGACATGTGTCCATGCTCCCACCCTGTTCTCCTCTCAGTCCTAAACTTCCACCTCAGGTTTTCCTGCTCCAGATGGGTCATTAAAGCTGATGTCCAAAGCAGCCAGGCTGGATGGTTGCTCTCAGGCCTGGCCAGCCTGCCCAGCTGAGCCTGCCTGTGGCTGCTCCCAGAATCAGAACTGACAGCAGGGCAGGATGTGAGTGCTGCAACCTCAGGGCTGCTTTCTCCGTGGCCTGGTCTTGCAGCTTTCCCCCTGCACCCTGGCCACAGTCCTAAACAGCTCTTTGGGCACTGCAGGGCTCCTCCAGCAGCCTTCAGACAGCCAGCAGTGAGCCACAGACCAGTGGAAGCCTGTGTAAGGGCTGTGGATAAGTGTGGGAGCTCCCATGGCACTGCTGGATGGCCATGTTCACACTGACCCTCTGTGGGAGAGTCAAGCAGAGCCCAGCAGTGCCAGGGCAGATGCCCGGGCACAGGGGAGCAGGCACTGCACAGTGGCTGTGGCAGGAGCACTTCTGCATGCTCCCTTCAGCTGTCTTAACCCAGTTTAGGGCAGAGTTCCCCAGATAGGGCAGAAATCCGGCTCTGGGCCTCAAGATGGCAGCCAAGGAGCCCAGGCAGAGCTGCTGTTCCCTGCTCATTGCATTGTGGTGCTGGGTTCAGCATCCTGCCCCGCACTCAAGGATATTGCCAAGGCAGCAATCACCTCTGGGCTGGGGATGGAAGGAGTGCTGTGGCCCTGGGCATGGTCTTGGCTTTCTCAGACATTTTGGGATGAGTGGTGTGGGGTGCCCTGTCTGTCCTTCCCTAGCCTGCCCCATGCCATTCTTTGAGAGACTTTCTAGTCTGCAAAATGACACCTCAGGGCTGCTTTGCCTTGGTCCATACTCCACTTCTGTCAGAAGGGAATGAACAGAATTCTTCTGCTTTCTGCTCTGCACTTTCCTCCTCCTTCTGCTGTACTGTCTTGTAGCCAAAGCAGAACTGATATTTCTAATGCTCAAGCAGGCTCCATGTTTTTGGCGTCCCTCATCTCCCCTGCATCTTCCTCTGTGGGTCTCCTCTGTAGCACAGATGGGCACAAGCCTGGCTCTCTTGTCCCTTGGCATTTGGTGGGGCTGATCCTGGCACAGCTGCAGCCAGGAGAGCCTCCACCTCCCCAGAGCTGGCAGCAGGACAGCATTAGGGCCACCTGCAGCCAGCCTGTGCTCAGTGAGAGGAGCTGTGCTGGAGCCCCTGGGTGCCAGCAGAGGGTATCTATGGGTAAGAAGCCTGCAAAGAGAAGGAGGCAGCACTTCAAACCTCCTGCCTCCAGCCTGCCCTGTCCTGTGGCCATGGGCAGATGACAGCGTGTGGGTGACGTGTGGCAGGGCCTGACAGACATGCTGCCTGCTCTCCTGGGGCCCTGGGGCCATACAGCACTATGGGGCTGTACAACTGCCAAGGCATGACCAGAATGTGGCATGGAGAGTGCCTTGGAGCAGGAATGTGCATAATTTTGGCATAATTCCTTCCTTGAGTCCGTGGGCAAGTGCCCAAGCTCCCTCCTCTTTTCTGGGAGGCCTTTCACTCCATCTGGCTGCCCTGGTGTAGCTGGAAGGACTCACACAGCAAACCTGACACTGCTGTGGCCTGGCTGACCTGAAGAGGACAGGCAGAGGGTGAGTGTAGCTGGTCTGGCAGCACCTACACCCTCACACCCAGCAGGGGCTCCCCAAGCACAGCTCTCCCAGCTCCCAGTGCCAGCTCTGCCTGGCTGGGGGACTGGGAGAGGAGCAAGCAGCTGTTCAGTGCTGGGAGAGTGCCAGGGGTGTGTGATGAGCCAGAAAAACAGAGCTCTCCTTTCCTGTCCCCAGGAGCCTCCCGAGGATGATGCCAATATCATTGAGAAGATCCTTGCTTCCAGGATGGTGCAGAAGGAGGTGAGTGGCAAAGATGTCAGTGGGGCTAGAAGTCCCTGAGCAGAGGATGGGTGGGACCTGGCTGCCCTGTGCAGCAGGGACACGAGACAGCAGCAGTTGGTGCTCTTGCTTCTGTGGTGGGGTGCTGGGGTATGCCCAGACTGGCACCTTTCTGAGCTGTGGATCAATGTGGTGCCTCTCCTGTCCTGGGCACCAGAAAGCCTCTGAAGAGGGGTCAGGCCTGGGCTGATGCCCAGAAAGTGTTGGGAGTTCCCCGTGCTCAAGGGTGGTCTCATGTCGTGTTCCCCAGGGCTACTGCAGCTCTGGGGCAGCAGCACAATGTGTGCCTGCCTGTCCTCACCATCCCTGGGGCTCAGTCCCTGGAGCCTGTGGCCAGGCAGGGGCTGGCTGAGAATGCCCCCCCAGCTTCTGCACAGCCTCTGACTGTCACTGACTCTCCTTCCCTTGGTTTCAGGCTCATCCTGGAGGCCTGGCATTTGAGACAGAGGAGTTCTACGTCAAGTACAGGAACTTGTACGTGCAGTGTTGTACTTGTGGTGCTTTTTTCTGTGGGCCCTGTGCATGCAGGAACAAGGACTGTGCACTCCCACCTCTGTCCCATTCCCTAGCTGCAGCCCCAGCATGCCTTTTTCCTATCCCTGTTGATGCCTTGAGAGGCTACCTAGAACAAAGGCTGGACAGTGTTAAAGGAATAAAGTAGGGATTTATTAAAAAGGCCTTCAAAGGATACACTTTGGGCAGTACAAGAGCCTGGCTGAGGCTACACCCAAGATGGACGATGAGTCATGAGTTTCACATTTTTATAAATTTTGGTCCATTTATATATTTTGGTTAATTGTCCAATTACAGCTTCAGGTTATGAAGTCACATCCTCCCGGATTGCTCTGCTCAGTTTGCTGTTTACACTTTTGGGGCCTGAAGCTGCAATGGGGTCGTTGGTTCTCAGGCTGGAAAAGGATTGTTTTGTCTAACTAAACTGTGAAGAGAACTTGCTAACACTTTCTATGAAGTTCAGAGCTATATACTAATGCAGTACAGAATCTGCAATAAAAAAAATGAAATAAAATACTGGAAAATATTAAAGCTAAAACTTAAGGCATCACTGTCCTGAGCCAGCTGTGGTGGGAAGCAGGGAGCTGCTGCAACTTCAGTGCTTGGTCTTGGCCTGGTCCTGGTGCATGGCTTTCCCCAGTTTGGGTTGGCATAGGCATAGGCATGGACTGGGCATTCTCTGGATCGCTGGGAGATCCATGCTGCTCTGTGTGGTGGATGGTTTGGGACCAAAGGCCTCTTGGTCACATGTTGATTTTTTTCCCCCTGCAGCTCTTACCTCCACTGTAAATGGGCAACTCTGGAGGAGCTGGAGAAGGATCCCAGGATCTCGCAGAAAATAAAGCGCTTCCGGAACAAGCAGGCTCAGATGAAACATATTTTTACAGAGGTGAGAGTGGAGCACAGTGAGCAGTGGTGCCTGACTCTGAGCCCAGTGCCATGGCTGAGCAGGCCAGGAGCTGCCCCTGGCACCTTGCTGCCCAGACCAGTCTGTCACCAGGGCCAAAGGCACCAGGGCTGGAGCTGAGGGTCCATGACTGTGCCCTGGACACCTCTAGTGTCACTGTGGAATTATGAGCAGGGTGACAAGTGTTGCCAGCTCTGGAAGAGTTGCTTGGTGGGAGAGAGGGCAGCATATAGGGCTGGAGGTGCTTCTGTGGTGGAGCAGAGATGCTGTTGGAGAGAGGGAGCTATAAATATCTGGGCTTAGGGCAGCTCCTGCCTGCTCTGCTCTATAAGCAGATTAATCTTGCTTAGCATGAAAGGTGTTCTATAATTTATCTTGTTGCTCCAGAGATAGTTGTTGGATCTCCTCAAACTGCCCCTTGTAAGTATAAATTAGGCCAGTAGGCTATGAAAATTTCTTCTTTGTAGCGGAAAGCTGGGGGTGTGTGTCAAATTTCTCACTCACGAGTCTGTTTGGGGTCTTTCTCAGGATGCAAAAAAAAGCATGTGTTGGAACACTCTGTACCACCAACAGTTCAGCAAGGAGCACATGCTCTTTTCCTGTAACTAACTGAGGTTTGGGGAGTTGTGAGTGTAGAAGCCTGATTTTTCTCTTTCCCAAGCCCTAGGCCATGTCTCTCCAAGGACTATGCCAGGTGGGGCAAGAGGGAAGCAGAGACTGAGACCAAGGTGTCACCCCTTGCAGCCATGGGGTTCATTGGGTGCTGTGCACTGTGGTGGTCATAGCTCTGGATGCTGCACATCAGCTGAAGCAGACAGCTTAGGACTTGTACCTTTGGGCCAGATAAGCTGGAGAGGACATTCCTGCCTCCCAGCAAGGGCAGCACGGAGCATGTGACTGCTCTAAAGAAAGAGCTTTGCCTTCTGCCAGGTTCCTGCATCCTCCCTGCCCAGAGACAGATGTCTGTACCTGTGTCCAGGGCACTTGGTGTGTTGCACACAGCTAGCAGCATCCTGGGGACAGATGCCCCGCAGCTGTTTACTTGTGCCCATCTGTTTAACCCTGGAATCACCTTGAACTTACCTCCTGTTTTACTGTTTGCCATCACAGCCTGATGAAGATTTGTTCAACCCTGACTATGTGGAGGTAGATCGAATTCTGGAGGTGGCTCACACAAAGGACCCTGACACTGGGGAGGTGAGAGGCTGCATCTCTTGCTAGCCCCATGGAGGGAAGGAAGGAGACGTGGCAGGAGGCCCGGCCCCATGGGGCACATTGTGGGTCATCTCTGAGCACCCTGAGCCTTCCCAGCCTTCCCTTGCACAGCTTTCCCGGTCTCCAAGGGCCCTTGGCACAGGGTGGGTGGAGGGATGCTGACTCTCCCTGTCTCTGAGCCTGTTTCTCTCTGTGCTGCAGGAGGTGACTCACTACTTGGTGAAGTGGTGCTCGCTGCCCTATGAGGAGAGCACCTGGGAGCTGGAGGAGGATGTTGACCCAGGGAAGATTAAAGAGTTTGAAGCCCTCCAAATCCCTCCAGAAATCAAGCACATGGTAACGTACCCTGAGGTAATGTACCCGGCTGGCAGCTCTGCCCTGGGCGCAGGGACTGGCTGTGTCCTGCTGCAGTCCAGCAGTGCTGACCTTGTCCCTGGTGCTGCAGTTCAAGCCCTGTATCCTCCCCTCTGGAGGTCAGAGGGTGGGTTCCAGAGGCCAAGCCCTTGCTATGATTCAGCTGTCAGTGACTGTTTTGAAGTGTTGTCCCTGATGTGCAGCCCCAGCAGTGGGATTTGGCCTCACTGTGCATTAGCATCTCCCATGGACCTTGCTCCTGCTGTCCGCTTCTAGGAGCGCCCAGCGTCCGAGTCCTGGCAGAAGCTGGAGAAGTCCAGAGAGTACAAGAACAGCAACCAGCTGCGGGAGTATCAGCTGGAGGGGATGAACTGGCTGCTCTTTAACTGGTACAACAGGTGAGGAGAGGAGGGAGCCCAGTGCTGCCATGAGCAGTCCTACTGGCAGCAGGCCCTGTGTGTGCTGTCATGGGAGCAGTGAAGCTGGGGAGCAGAGTGGACAAACGGGCCTGACAGAGCAGCCACTGAGTCCTTCAAGTGCTGGAGCTGGCTGGCAGCTGCCAGAAACAGTGTATTTGCTTTAGCTTTGCAACTGAATTTTTAGGAATGGTTCTCCCTGGTATATATGCTGATGAGTCTTGGAGATAGTAGGGCTTAGCTATGATTCTAAGATACACTTGGCTTTTTAGTACTGGCCAGGCTATTGGTGACTGATTGGTGTGGCAGGCAGGTGGGAATATGCACGTTCTTGGCTGCAGCAGGCCATCAGATGCATCTTGCCCTGGCTCATGTGTACCTGAAAACCAGCATCTTTCATGCTGATTTTGAATCCATGATGTTACAAGAAGTTGGCTGGCTTACCCAGACGTGCTTGGGCCACTATGCCAAAGTCCCTCCACGCTCCATGCTGCAGGATCAGAGAAGTGTGGGCAGAGGTGGTGTGCCTGGCATCCCATCAAAGAGTTGGTGACAGAGTGGTTTCTGCCCCCAAGAGCCACCCTGACCTGACCCTGTCCGTCTCTGCAGGAAGAACTGCATCCTGGCTGATGAGATGGGGTTGGGGAAGACAATCCAGTCAATCACTTTCCTCTCAGAGATATTCCTGATGGGCATCCATGGCCCCTTCCTCATCATCGCACCTCTCTCCACCATCACGAACTGGGAGAGGGAGTTCCGCACCTGGACGGAGATGAACGCCATCGTGTACCACGGCAGCCAGATCAGCCGGCAGATGATCCAGCAGTACGAGATGGTGTACAGGGACACACAGGTACTGACTGAGGCACACAGCCCTCCTGGCATGTGTCCTCCAGCCCTGCCTTCCTTTACTTGGGAAGCACTGAGCTGCCTGTGGAGCTTGTTCATTTGGAGAAGGAAAGATGATCTTTGCAGCCCCATTTGCTGGCATGGCCTCAGGTTGCACTGTGTGTGAGTGAACAGCCACAACTCATGCAGAACAGGGAGATTGCAGCTTCTTGTCCAGGCCTATGTGCCTGCCCTGAGGCAGTGTCTGGTTCGGAGATACACAGCCTGTGGCCATCAAGGAGGCTTGCAGAAAACTGCCCAATGCTTGAGAGAGATTATTCTGGGGAAATTCCGGCTCAGAGTCAGATACTGACTCACACTGATACTGTCAGACAGGAGGTCTGACAGTGTGCTGCCACCCTGCAGGACTCAAACTCTGGTTTCTGTTTCCCTAGGGTAACCCTCTCCCTGGGATCTTCAAGTTCCAAGTGGTTATCACCACCTTTGAGATGATCCTTGCTGATTGCCCGGAGCTGAAGAAGATCCAGTGGCGCTGTGTGGTCATTGACGAGGCACATCGCCTGAAGAACAGGAACTGCAAACTCCTGGAGGGGCTGAAGCTCATGGCCCTGGTGAGCATGTCCTGCCCAGGTTCACCTGGGAGCAGGGTGGGCTGGAGATGACCATGCTGAGCAATCAGATGCCACTGTCAGCAGCTTAGGCCCTGTGCCAGGTTAGAGGAAAACCATACAGAGGGCCCCTGATGGATGGGGCACTGGTGCCCTGCAGCCTTCACAAACTTCTTTTTGCCAAAGTGGAATATTACCTTCCCCTATGCCTTCCCACGTGGGGGTGCTCCCTGCCAGAGCCCTGCCCATCCTTGCAGCCCAGTGTAAGCTGCTGCAGCACATGGAGGCAGTTGCTGGCCAGCCCTGCACAATATCCCTGGCCTTGCTGTGTCTTCTGCCCTGGCAGGGCTGTGGTGTTCGAGATAGTTTCTTACTGCTGTGCAAACATGTTCCTCCATGCCAGGGGTGGGTTAACAAAGGGATCAGTGAGCTGCTCTGAGAAATTATTTGAATGTGCAGCTCTTTTCCAGCCCTGGGAAAAGCAGCGTTGCTGTTAGCTGGACCAAGGGCCAGCAGGCCTTTTGGATCTTCCAGCTGTACTCAGCTTTCATCACACTCACTTGTAGCTGGGCCAGGCCTCTGAAAATAATTCGTCTTGTGACTCCCATAAGTTCCAAAAGACTCTGCTGTTCCCCTGACATTGTGTCTTGTGTAGGGCCCTGCTGCGTTGTGAGCTTGGGTCAAAGCAGGGTTGCTTCTGGTCCCCCTTCTATGCCATCACCTCCCTTTGTACAAGTCCTCTGGGAGTCTCCCACCTTACAATTACCCTTCTTTCCTAGCAGGCCACTCCTGAGGACATTTCCTGCACTAGACTGGGCAGGAGGATTAGCCTGAGTAGTGAGTCCAAGGCTCTGACAGTGCTGGGACAGAGGAACTGGTGCACCCAGGACCAGCACCTGGTGTTGCCTAAAGCCCAAGCCCATGTTGTCAGTCATGGGAGGGAGAGCATTCTCCTTAAGAGATCATCTGATCCTCACACTCCCAGGTCGTGGGGGCTGTTTGGACCTCATCTCCTTTTACTGCACGTGTACCTACATGGTGAACCTCTAAGAAAAGCTCCCCTTTGTTCCCAGTGTGCAGTCATGCCTGTCCCTGCTAATTTTGGAGCACCCTGCTGAGACTGTCCCTAGCAGCAGGCCACTGCTGCCCCTTGGTGTCCCATGGCTCTGCGTGGTGTTCCCTCTTGCTCTGTGTGAGCCCTGAAGATGAACATCCTGCCCCCAGCTGCACAGGAGCTTGGGCTCTGTCAGCGTCCCTGTCCAGCACCAGCACAGGCCTACCCGACGCTC
>NW_005054481.1:701644-705187 GCF_000277835.1 Geospiza fortis | reverse complement strand
CAGTGTGAGATCTTGAGTCTGGCTGTTGTTGCACAGAGCTGGGCTGGAACGTGTGCATGGGAGTGTCCTGGGAGCCCCAAGACAGTGTTGTGTGGCAGTGGCTCAGTCAGGGCTGTCACCATGGCCAGGGAAGCCTCTCGGTGTGCATGTGGTCCCAGGCCATCCAGAGTGCTTCTTAGGCTGGAAGACAAGAAGCATTGTTCTCTTGGGACATCTTCAACCCCAGCTAACGGGGTTGAGCCCTCAACCTGTTTTCTCTGTGTTCCCAGGAGCACAAGGTGCTGCTAACAGGGACCCCCCTGCAGAACTCAGTAGAGGAGCTCTTCAGCCTCCTAAATTTTCTGGAGCCACAGCAGTTCCCCTCAGAGACAGCCTTCCTGGAAGAGTTTGGAGACCTGAAGACAGAGGAGCAGGTACCTGGAGGAATGATACCAGTGACTTAGCACAGGCCACTGGGACACCTGGTGACCAAACCAGACATGCTTTCAGACATGTGCTTCGTGGAAGTGGGTAGGACTCCTCATACCAAGAGAAGCAAAGTTGTGACAGAGCCCCAATGCTGTTCTGGGGAGAGGAGACCTGCCCCTGCCGAGGCAGTGGTCTGCTCCCAACTGACTCCCTGCTGCCCTTGCATGCCTGGGTAGAACAGCTTACCTGCCTCTCCCACCTGGTCTGTCCCTGAGTTGTCCTGGCTGGCTGCTGAGCAGCTGCTCTAGTCACCTGTAGTGGGTTTGCAGCATGGGGAGCCTCCAGTCTAGCAGACCCCTCTGCTGGCCCATGTGCTTCCGTGCAGGGAGGGCAGTGAGTGTCTGTGCTTGCTCTGCAGGTGAAGAAGCTGCAGTCCATCCTCAAGCCCATGATGCTGCGACGGCTGAAGGATGATGTAGAGAAGAATCTGGCACCCAAGCAGGAGACCATCATTGAGGTGGAGCTGACCAATATCCAGAAGAAATACTACCGGGCCATCCTGGAGAAGAATTTCTCCTTCCTCTCCAAGGGTGCCAACCAGCACAATATGCCCAACCTCATCAATACCATGATGGAGCTGCGCAAGTGCTGCAATCACCCATACCTCATCAATGGTGAGGGCTGTGCACAGGAGTCGTGTGGGGGGGACACACAGGTATCACTGCAACATTTACTGTTCACTCCCAGAAGAACTAGCCCAGCTGGGGAGCCAGCTCAGGCTTTGTGCCATCTGCTGATGATGTGGCAGTGCTCTGTCCTGTTGCCTTCCCAGACAACCCAGCTCCCTCCAAGGGCTGCTTTCTGATGGGCACCTTAGGGTCTCCTGAGGCTCACTGTGTTTGGGGGTGTTCCAGCACAGGACCAGTGTCCCAGCCTGGCTAATTCTGCCAAGAGCTGATGTGAGCCCTACAGAAGTTTACTCCCAGGAGTGGAGGGTCTGCAGGAGGTCTCTAGCTAGCTCTAACTGCATGGATTCTGTTGCTCATGCGATCCTTTGCTGCTGCCCTGGGCAGCTGCACTGCCAGGCTTGCCGAGAGCTCACATCCCTTTTCACCTGGCAGGGGCAGAGGAGAAGATCCTGGAAGACTTCCGCAAAACACACTGCCCAGAGGCACCAGACTTCCAGCTGCAGGCGATGATCCAGGCAGCTGGGAAGCTGGTGCTCATTGATAAGCTGCTTCCCAAGCTGATCGCTGGAGGGCACAAGGTGCTCATCTTCTCACAGATGGTGCGCTGCCTTGACATCCTGGAGGACTATCTCATTCAGAGACGGTTAGTACAGGCTCCAGCATTCACCACGGCTCCTCCACAGTACCTCCATGCACTGCACATAGAGTGGCAACAGCACAGAGTGGGGATTTGGCCATTCCATGCCCACATAAGTGATGGATCTGTTTTACCATGTACTACTGGTGGGTGTGGAGACCCCAGAGCTAAGCACTTCAGATCTTTCATTCTGTGTAGTCTAGGGCTAGTCCTCAGAGTGACCAGGTAAAAGTAGATCCTTCCCTTGGTCCTGGTTCCCATGAGCCCATATCCATGCACCATGCATGGGGTTGTGATGATTTTATTACCATAAGAGGCACAACTTTTGGGAACAGCCACAGTGCACACAGGCTGATGGGGCCTTGGCCTCCACCTGGGCGCAGGTCCTGCCAGTAAGTCCTGGCTGGTGTGCCCACACAGCCTGGGAAAAGGAGCAGAAAGGGATTTGAAGGCTACAGCCTCTTCAGGCCCTGCTGTGATTCTGCTCTAAGCTCTCCCTCTCTTGAGCAGGTACACCTATGAGCGCATTGACGGGCGGGTGCGCGGCAACCTGCGCCAGGCCGCCATCGACCGCTTCTGCAAGCCCGACTCGGATCGCTTTGTCTTCCTCCTGTGCACGCGGGCAGGTGGGCTGGGCATCAACCTGACCGCTGCTGACACCTGCATCATCTTCGACTCCGACTGGAACCCACAGAATGACCTGCAGGTAATGGGCTGGGCAGGGCTGGGCTGTCAGGAGGTCCTGAGGCACAGCTTCTGTCACTTGTGCCAGGCAGGGACAACAGGGCAGCAGCACCAGCTGTACAGGCACGAGGTACCGGTCAGGATGGCTGGTAGGAATGTGGGCAGGGGGAACAGGACATGGGGGAGATCACAGTGTGGCTCTGAAAACATAGATGTGCCACAGAGCATGCAACACTGTGTCCACACCTGTTTTTGGAGTGGGTGCAGTGTTGTGTGCCACATCTGTAGAGAGCCAAGGCTCCAGCCTTAACCCTGTGTCCTTGCCTGAGGCTGGGCCCTCTTTCCAGCCAGAGGGGGCTCGGATCTCTCCTTCCTGCTCCACAGCTGTGCAGGCTGTGCCAGAGCCCTGCCATGTCAGCCACAGGCAGGGAATGAGGGTGCTGTGGTGGATGGGAGGTGACTGGGTTAGGTGGGTGAGTGTAGATGCTGATGCAGAGTACCACAAGCCACATGGTCCTCATCCAGCTGGGCTCCCTGTGCTGACACTGTGCCCTCTGCACCGACAGGCTCAAGCTCGCTGCCATCGCATCGGGCAGAGCAAGGCTGTGAAGGTCTATCGCCTCATCACCAGGAACTCCTATGAGCGGGAGATGTTCGACAAGGCCAGCCTGAAGCTGGGCCTGGATAAAGCTGTGCTGCAGGACATCAACCGCAAGGGCAGCACCAATGGGGTAGGTTGGCTGCTGGAGCGAGGCCAGGTGGGAGCCTCTGCAGGACATCTCTCCTCCTCCCCCTGCAAGTCACTGCCAGGTCAGAGCAGGGACTCAGCAGGCTTTTGGGAGGGAGAGCCCAGTCCCACACACTCGCACTGCTACCCTTTGGCCTGCCAGACTGTTCCTGCACTGCCATGGGGATAGGGGACATGTGATGCTGTGTCCGGAGTGGTGTGAGCTGAATTTCCTGACAGTCCCTCAGGAAGAGTTTTGAAGTGACCTCTTTGCTTTAACAGCAGCAAGTCTGGGTTGGCTTAGGGCCCTTTCTTCTGAAGCAGAGAGAGGAGCCTTCTCCTGTTGTGCAGTGGTCATGGTTGCTGGCCAGGTTGGTGATGCCCCCGTGCTTTGGGCA
>NW_005054481.1:671186-701634 GCF_000277835.1 Geospiza fortis | reverse complement strand
ATGGAGGTGGAGGACCTGCTGCGGAAAGGTGCCTATGGTGCACTCATGGATGAGGAGGATGAGGGGTCGAAGTTCTGTGAGGAAGACATTGATCAGATCCTCCAGCGCAGGACACAGACCATCACGATCCAGTCTGAGGGAAAGGGCTCCACATTTGCAAAGGTATGCTGTGCTCCAGTGGGAGGGAAGGGGGATTTCCCTCGGGGGTGGAGGAAGGGGAACATGCAGAGCAGTAGTAGTCAGCCAGCCTCCTATCTGTGTGTGGAGACCTGTCCAACCTCCTACCTGTGTGTGTGGAGACCTGTCCAACCTCCTACCTGTGTGTGTGGAGACCTGTCCAACCTCCTACCTGTGTGTGGAGACCTGTCCAACCTCCTACCTGTGTGTGGAGACCTGTCCAGCCTCCTGCTTGTGTATGGAGACATGTCCACGTGGAGGCCAAGCCCTGCTGTCTCAGTGTGCCAGTGAGACCTTGGCTGTGCTGGGGCTGGTGTGGTCTCCTGTCTTTCTGGTGGTCAGCAGAGCATTGAGGAGGGGCCACCAGCCTGGCAGGTGATAGAAGGCTGCCTAGGAGGGTTCAGCCATGAGGGCTGGATGGTGGCAGAACCCAGCTGCTGGGCTGCATGATGCCCAAAGCCAGGTGCTGTTGTGCCATGGAAGCTGTGTGCTGTGGGGCCTGGAAAACCCCCAGACAGAGCTCTGTGCTATGTTCTGGCTAGTGCCTGCTGGGGCCACTAAGGGCCCTCCTCCTCTCGCACAACCCAGCCTCCATTTACAGTGGGTCAAGCATGACTGCAAAACAGAGGAGTTCAGCTCCCTCAGGCAAACAAAGAACCCTCTGGCACGTAGCAGCTTAGGGTGTAACATCCCATAGCAGCAAGACTGTGCACTCAGACTGGCATTGGGGTATCTTTGTATGGGAGAAAGCACACCTGGATGGTGGGTTGCACCCGGTTCACTCCTCTTCTTTCTCTCCTAGGCCAGCTTTGTAGCATCAGGAAACAGAACTGACATTTCCTTAGATGACCCCAACTTCTGGCAGAAGTGGGCCAAGATAGCAGAGCTCGATACAGATGCCAAGAACGAGAAGGTAGGATGCAGTTTGTGGCCCATGTGCCCTACAACTGATCTGACACCATGTGGCCTGGTGTCCCAAGTGTCCAGGGAGCTGCATGCTTCCTCTAGGCTCTTGAAGAGGTTTGTGTTGGGCATCAAGAATTACTGCAAGGGAAGACTGACCCACAAAGGCTGGCTAAAGCCCTGATTTATTTAGCCACATGTTGGTCTGTGTCTCCCTGATCTTTCAGGGTACTCAGTCTGTACTCCTAGCTACTCCCAACAATCTCACCCTCTGCTTGAGAGCATTGCCCAAATGCTCCTTGAGCTCTGGCAGCCTTGAGGCCATACCCATTCCCTGGGGAGTCTGTTCAATGCCCAACCACCCTCTGGGGGAAGAACCTTTTCCTGATGCAGCTTCAGTCATTCCCGTGGGTCCTGTCCCTGGTCACAGAGAATAGAGATTGGAGCTGCCCTTCTGCTCTCTCTCCTGAGGGCAGACTGGTGCCTCTGCCTGTCAGGAGGTAGGAGGGGACAGATGGGGTCCTAGTGCTCTGCTGGCCCTGCTGAGGTGATGGCTCGGCTGCAGCTCAGGTCTCTCTTCCCAGCTCCTCCAGGCACAGGGTGCTGCCACTGGCTCCAGTGCAGCCCTGAGGCTGCCATAATTCCAACTAAGGCAGCAGTGCTGTAAGAGATGGTTTTAGACAGCAGCAGGAGGGAGGTTCTGCAACTCTGTAGAGCTCACTGCTCAAGCTGGAGCAATGGGAGAGCGTGTGTGTGTGTGAGAGTGTGTGTGTGTGTGTGTTTGTGTGTGTCTGTCCTATGTGCCTGAAATCCAGGCAGATTTACATTACATTAATTCATTCAGCAGGGTGGGGTAAGGAGATGGGGGCAGGTACATGCTATTTAATTTCATATTGCTCCCTACTGCTCCTTCTTGGAAGCTGCTTTTCCTGTTCCAGCCCACCTGTCCCCATGACACAGAGATTACACTGCTGCCTTCAGCACAGTGCTTGACACAGGCACTGCAGAGAGGGCCAGGAGTGACTCAGAGCTGAGTCAGCTGCTGGCAGTCAGACGTTTGGACACAGAGGGGGGCTGATTTTCAGTCTGTCATCAGTCAGGCTGAATTTTGTGCTGGTCAGGAGTTGTCACTTATGCAGGCAGAACTGCGCACAGGTAACTTGAAGCAGGTATCCTAGTGGGAAGGTGATGGTCAGCCGCAGGACTGGCAAGCCAAGAGCCAGAGGCTGAGCAGAGCCCAGGTGACAGAAGCCAGAAGAGCACATAAAGGTGTTTCTGCCTGTACCTAAGAGTGCTCTCTGCTCTGTCCATCACAGGAGAGCCTGGTCATTGACAGACCCCGGGTGCGGAAGCAAACCAAGCACTACAACTCCTTCGAGGAGGACGAGCTGATGGAGTTCTCTGAGCTGGACAGTGACTCGGATGAGCGACCCACGCGCTCACGGCGCTTCAACGAGAAGACGCGGCGGTACCTGCGGGCTGAGTGCTTCCGTGTGGAGAAGAACCTGCTCATATTTGGGTGAGTCTCACCCCTGTGAGAGCACAGGCACAGCCTCCAGCTGCCCCAGTGCCCATGTGCACCCGCTGGCTGCACCAGCCACTTCCTGCCTGTCCTGCTTGCTGTGTTGCCTCCTTCCAGCAGTGACCCCGCTGGTGGGACCTGGGCTCTGAGTGAATGTTTGGGATGGAAGAAGAGTTAGCAGGACAAAGCTGGCAGTTGGCACTTCCAGAGTCTGCTCCTCCCTCTTCCCTGTTCAGTCCTGCAAACCTCTCTCCCTCTCTGCTCCTGTAATGTGTGGGCAAAACATCCCCATCTAGGGGATCTGGCAGGGCTGTGCCCCCACAGGAGCTCCTTGAGAGAGGTGCCAGCAAGGTCTCAAATTGCGCAGGAGTGTTCACTCTGTGTTCCTGCTGTTTCAGCTGGGGACGCTGGAAAGATATCCTGACCCATGGGCGGTTCAAGTGGCACCTGAATGAGAAGGACATGGAGATGATTTGTCGGGCCTTGCTGGTGTATTGCGTCAAACACTACAAGGGGGACGAGAAGATTAAGAGTTTTATCTGGGATCTCATCACGCCAACGAAGGATGGCCAGAATCAGGCTCTGCAGAATCACTCAGGTATTGCGTGTTCTCTCTGCCATTGCATCTGTACCTGTTGCCCCATGCCAGTCTGTGAGACTGAGGCCGCAGAATTCAAAGCAGAGCTGATGGAAACAGTCTGCAAGTGTTTGTGCCTCAGCACCGCAATTCTCTCTGCACAGAGAAAGAGGCTTCCATGGAGCTGACCTCCACACTGACCCTCAGAGCCAGCAGCAGGGGCTGGCTGAATGAGGGAGGCTGTTTTCTGTCTTTCAGTGCAGAGAGAGCCCTGTGATGGGAGCAGAGGTGCTACTAAGTCTTCTCTGGCCTGTGAATACTGTTGTGGTTCCCCTGCACAGGGAGATGCTGGGCAGTGAGCTCATGAGCGCCAGTGACTGTATGAACATGTTGGGTGTGATAGGGATGAGGTGCTGATTCCATTCAGGGCATGAGCATGCCTCAGGCTGCTCCTCAGGGCCTCAGAGGGCACAGCATGGACGTGGTGCAGGACCCTGCCTCTGCCTCTGGGCAGCATGGGCAGCTGCACCAGGGAAAGCTGGGAGTGCAGCTGAACATCCATCTCAGAGCAAGGCTGGGGGGTTGATCCCCATACAGGCCATTCACTTAAAGCTGGACTCAATAATCCTTACAGGTCCCTTTCAACTCCGAATGTTCTGTGATTTTGTGATTTCCCTTTTTTTCCCCTCTTTTGTTTCCCCTTGTCATGGTGTTTGTCCCTGACCTACTGGTCTGCAGTGCCTGCCCTGATGGGTGGAGGTGCATTGTTGGTTTGTCCTGAGACTTATGCAGTGCATAAGTGCTCCCCAGGTAATGTTGTCTTCTCTCACTCTGTGTAGCAGGACCCTTGTCCTAGGCCTGGCTCTGCTCTCTCTATTCAGAGAGAGACGTTCACGTGTCACATGTCAGATCTGTAATTGCATCTGTTGGCTGGAGGTGTCTGTATTCTGTTGTGTAGAAGTTCCCAGTGTATCCTCAGCTTCAGACAGGTCACCCAGAGACTTCCCAGCCCTGCTCTCTCTCTGGCTCTAGCTCTGCCTCAGTGATGGAGACTGCAGATTGGCCTCCCCACCTGCAGCACAGTGGCTGCTCTCTGTAGGCTTCTCTGGGACTGGGGCAGCCATAGAGCCCACCCTGTGAATGAGATAGCCACGGGGCCTTTGTCTTCATCTGTGAGCACAGAGTGGCTCCTGGCTCCCTGTATCTGGGCTTGTGGCCTGGGACATGTGGTCACTGCCTGCTGTGCCAGAGGGCTCTGGCTGACCTTGCAGCACAATGCCTGCATCCTGTGGCTCTCAGGACAGGTGAGTGGGAAGGCCACAGTGTCCCTCAGAGAATCAGAGCCCAGCAGCCATGTGCTTCTTGTTCTGTACTTGTGATCTGTGGCACAAGGTGAGTAGTGAGGGGGCTGGAACTCTCCAGACTGCTTTTGACATCATGGAGCTTGGCTGAAACCTGGGACTTCTATTCCCAGATGGTGGAGCACAGGGAAGGCTTTTTTGGAGTGGTGATGCTGCTGAGAGCCAAGTGCATCATAGTTGGTGCTTAAAACCCAACATCATCATTTCCTTCTGCTTGGAAGTGTCCAACTGGCTTTTGCAGTGTGACCTCCAAGGATGTGGCTTTTGGTGTCTGCTCTAAGTTATTCCAGTCACCTCCTGCAATGGGAGTCACTTTGGCAGTGCTGCTTCCTGCTCTTGCCACACAGCCCTGCCCTGAGAGCAGCTGGGAGTGGGCTTGAGAGTCCTGTGGGGAACAGAGCAAGAGTCAGAAGCAAATAAACTGCTATGAGTGGACTTGATTTAGATAATGCCAAGTAACGAACAAGCCACGGTTTCAGCAGATGGTCAGGATTGCTTTAGTGCAAGAGCATTGACTATTGACCAGCAAAGCCACCAGGAGCTTCTCCATCAACTCTTTAGAATGGCTCTTCCCACCTGTTTAACCTCCGTGTTGTCTGGGCCCGAGGAGCAGCGACACCTCAGCCTGATGTCAGGAGCTGGAGAAGAGCAGAAGCAGCAGAACACTGAGGGCAGAGCAGTGCTCCTTCCTCTGTCAGGAAGGCCTTCAGCAGTAACTGCTGTGGTTCCCCAGGTAGCCTGAGGTTCCACTCGTGTCTGCAGAGAGCTGACTGGGCAAGTCATGCCCCATCCCTGACGGGCAGAAAGGAACAACGGCCTTAAACCCTTGCTGGGGCATCCTGGAGCTCTTCTCAATCCCACATCCATGTGATCACAAGGGGTGGGGACAGCACCCAGACAGTCCAACTCAGAGCTCTGCTCTGATCTAGCACCATCCTGCCTTTCATCCTGGAACAGGCCAAGCTGCTGAGGAAGCAGCATTTGCCCAGAGTTCATCAGGCCAGTTTGGTGCTGGGGACAGGAGGCCTGGTGCCTGTGCAGGCCTCCAGCAGGCAGCTGGGCCACAGCCCTTGTCCTGTCATGGAGCTGCAGACTTTATGTAGGAGTTGATGACATAGTGACGCTTTCTCTTCTTCACTGGTGTTACAAGACCAGACAGATGGGATGGGACTGCCCAGCCATCCTTTCCCCTTCATGTTTGCGACTCCTAGCTCAAGAGCAGCTGCCCAGGGAGGCAGTTTATCCCTCTCTGGAGACTCCAAACAACAGTGACCCCACCAGGAGTTGCTGTGAACTCACACCTTATTTCAAGGTTGAACTGTAATTTTCGTCTCCAGCCACTGGATCTCATTTTATCTTTGTCAGGCAAATGGGACTGCGTTCCATTTCCAGTTGGTACCTTAGCACCCTTGCAGCCATGCAGTTCCCCCCAGCCCTGCTCCAGATGCATGGTACAAGAAACAGCCCTTACAGATCAGATCAGCAGGTCTGCTGCTCTTTGATCGTTTGGGAGCTTCTTGTTTGAACTCTTGTCCCAAATAACTGTCCTCATAGAGTGACCTTTAGAGGTGCCTGTAGTGTCTAAGTCTCCAAGGGCTATGGCCAGGACCAAGGTCCCTTCCCTGCTTCATTCCTTTCTGTGTGATGTTTTTCACAGAGATGGACTCTCCCATACTCTGCATTTGCCCCATGCACTTGCTCTCCTTGGCTCTCCAGGCTGCAGCTGGGAGCTCTGCCTGGGCTCCTCCAGCTCCCAGCTCTGCTGCCCCACCCGGCCTGCAGCGCCAGAGGTGCCAGGCAGCAGTGCCCGGCCGTGCCCGCGGTGCTCACCGGCTGCCACTCGCTCCTACAGGCCTGTCAGCACCGGTGCCCAGAGGCAGGAAGGGGAAGAAGACAAAGAACCAGATGCTGCTTCCTGAGATAAAGAACGCAGACTGGCTCGCCACCTGCAACCCCGAGGTGGTGCTCCACGATGACAGCTACAAGAAGCACCTCAAACAGCACTGCAACAAGTGAGTCATAGAATCATGGAGTGGTTTGGGGTGGAAGGAGCCTTAAGGAGCATCTTACTACATTACCCTGCCCAAGGACAGGGATACCTTACCTTATCCGAGGTTGCTCCAAGCACTGTCCAACTTGTCCTTGAACAGGGATGAGGCAGCCATGGCTTCTCTGGCAACCTGTGCCAGGGCCTCATCACCCTCAGAGTGAATTTCTTCCTAACATCTAATCTAAATCTCTCCTCTTTTAATTTAAAACCATTCCCCCTTGTGGGAGCCCACATTGGCTCATGGAGACAGTGGGCTTGAGGGCCTTTAGTGTTGGGAGGGTGGGAGGGAGCTGTGAAGGGCTCACAGCCCACAAAGGATCACCATACTCCCACTGCTGGACCACCCTCATTCCCCTCCAGCTCATGGAAGCCACGTCCTGAGCAGCGACCCTCCGGCCAACGGGTCACAGGGCTGGGCAGTGTGGCATGACACTGCCTGGTCACTGCCCACCCAGCTTTGTGGAAGTGGGTCCTTCCATGTGGGAGAACATGGTGTGGAGCAGGTTTTGCTGGCTGTGCTGACCTCTCTGCCCCCCGGGACAGGGTTCTGCTGCGGGTGCGAATGCTCTACTACCTGAAGGCTGAAGTGCTGGGGGAGGCTGCGGATAAAGCCTTTGAGGGGACCCCTGCCAGGTAGGGACCTAATGGTGAACCCCTGCAAGGCTTCTTGGGCTTGAGAGCTGCCATAAGTGTCTGACCCAGCCACATCGGGGCTCTCTGCAGCTGCAGATGAATCAGACCCCAGGACTTCCTCAGGCAAAACTTCACCCTCAGGCAACCACCCTGACTGTGCAGAGACTGCAGCCATTGCAGCCCTGCTGAGGCAACTCTGAGACTGTAGCACCAGCCTGGGTGCAGTGGGGACTTAGAGGGACACCCTGCAGGAAAATGCTTCTGTGTGCTGCTTGACAAATGGGCCCTTATCCAAAGTGGGAGTCCACAGAGACTGCTCCCAGTCTCAGGGCGAGGCCTCAGAGCAGAGCACGCCCCATCGCCATGGCCTGCACTCCTTCCCAGCCCTGGGAACAGTGGGACCCACAGGCTCTATAATGGCACTGACCCTGCAGCCTGCCAGCTGTTGACCTTTCTGCAAAGTCTCAGCTCTCAGTGCTTCTCAGAGAAGTGTGATATGCTGAACTTAACAGCTTAATTTCCCCAAGTAGGGGCTGCTGCCTTCCCCAGCACAATTCCATCAGCACCAATGTAAGTGGGGAGACACTGTTCTTTTGAGGTTGGTAGGTGTGAAGTGTTTTACTTCTAGAGATACTGTTCGGGTCAGACGGGATCTTCAGTCCTCTGGAGACCACTTGGATGGAGAGGGTGGAGAGAGGCTGGGGGCACCCACTGCTCTGGAGAAGGAGGAGCAGGAGGGCAGCAGGTTGTGGTGGAGCCAAGGCTCCAGTTCTTTGACCCCAGGGAGGTGTGTGCCCGTGTCATGGTGGGGCCCCAGGCCAGTGTTCATTAGCTGTGCCCAAGCCAGCAAGCTGTGGCTCCTGCCTCCCCCTGTCCCTTCTGAGGAGTGCCCAGAGCCCCTCAGTGTCTGCTGAGGCTGGGAGAGGGGTGTTCATACCATGTCTGCCACAGGGAGCTGGATGTACTGCTGCCAGACATTGACTACGTGGAGATCCCAGTGGACTGGTGGAAGGCCGAAGCTGATAAATCCCTGCTCATCGGCGTCTTCAAGCATGGTGTGTACCCAGCTCTGGTGGGTGCTGGTGTGTGGGGGAATGAGCACCTCTGCTGCTGGAGGCAATGTTGTGTCAGTGCAAGGGACAGAGCCGTGGCCACGCTCCACAGCCACACAGGGCCAGGACAGCCCCTCCCCAGGTGCCGGCAGCATGTTTGGGTGGGGAACAGGCACCCCACAGTGCCCAGGGTGGCCATGCCAGATCTCATGGTAGACTCTGGTTTGCCAGGAGCAGTGTGCAGTTGCGGTGTGAGGGCAAGGAGAAAGGCACAGATCTTTTCTTGGCCTCATCATGGAGTCCTGGTGCAGTTTCCAGGAGACATGGGGCTGTTTGCCCCAACTGAACCCTATGTGGTGGCTGTGCTGCTGCTGGCTGGGATGGGATGGCTGACCTTTTCTTTGCCTGCTGCACAGGGGCTGCAGAGCCATTAGCCACTTTTGGGAAGGTGTTGTGAGTTTCTGGGGGTGCGCTCTCATAGTAGCACAGAGAGACTGAGAGCCGGGTGGGGAGCTGTGTCCCAGGAGTAGGAGGTTTTTGTGAACCAGGCTCAGGCCTTGCTCTGTGCTGTCTGTCTGTCCCGGCTGTGGCAGGTTACGAGCGGTACAACGCCATGCGGGCGGACCCAGCGCTGTGTTTCCTGGAGAAGGTGGGCATGCCCGATGAGAAGCTGCTCTCTGCCGAGCAGGGCGTCAGCGATGGGGCACAGGATGCTGCCGAAAGGTGGGCAGGGGATGGAGCTGAGATCCCACAGCAACCTGGCTCTCTCCTGGGGCAGTGCAGTGGAGGGAGGGAGCAGGCTGTGCTTCTGAGCGCAGAGGGGGGGGCAGAAGGGAGCTGGTTCCCAGTATGAGGGGGAGAGGTGGTGTGAGCACCAATTCTTTGCTTCTTGGTGCTGAGAACTGATACAGCCACAGAGGCTGTGCTGCCACTACCAGGGACTGTTAACTCTCTCACCTAGGGGCAGTGTGGAAAAAGAAGAGAGCAGTGGAGAAAAGCTGGAGGGGCTGTCAAAACAGGAGGTGAGTGGGATTCATAGTGTCAAATGCACATCTGATGCTGCCCAGCCTGCCCTGCGGTGCAGGCTTGGCTCCATCAGCTTTGCTGCGTGGCAGCAGTGAGCTAGCATGGCTGGTCTGCCTTGTCTGTGTCCTGTCTTGTGTGCATTGCTTCTGCTCCCTGGAACACAGCATCTGCTGTGCTTCTCTGTGTTGCCTGTGGACGTGGGCAGCATCTTCTTCGTGGGGAACTGAAGGGTATTGAGGGCCGGGGATGCCCAGGAATGCTGGTTCTCAGTCTTGGTTGGCTTCAGGAGCCACATGAGGCCCTGGCAGAGGAGTCAGGGATGTCCCAAAAGAAATGGCCTTGGGGGAGAGGAAGATCAGGGGATGAGGCAGCACAGGAGAGTGCAAGGGTCGTTTGAACAGTGGAGGCAGTCACACTGCAACTGTCCTGAGCAGTGGCACTACAGCCTCTGTCACTATGGTGATCTTTCCCTCCAGGCCCAAAATAGCCTCTCTGAGCTGTCATCTCTGCTCCTGTGTACTGAGCACAGACAGCATCTGCAGCCCAAGGGCACTGGACACACTACCCTGCCCATCCCACCACCCTGCACCCTGCTAAGGATGGGTAGGCTGTGGGTGCTGGGCGTTCTGTGTGGAGTTGAGCCCTCTCTGATTGTTTCCTTTTGCAGGACATCGTGGCTGCTGGGGTGGGTGAAGCCAGTGAGAAGCGGGACGAGCCAGCGGCAGGTGAGGCCATGTCTCCTGCAGTGTGGTCCATGGCTTCCCTGGGTTTGGGGTGGCACAGCCAAGCCTGAGTGCTATCCCAGGCACTGCTTGGTAGAAGAAACACATTGCTGGGCTGGAGGGACATTCTGCTCTGTGTTAGTGGATGAGGCAGCTCAACCTGGGCAGGGGCCCTCATGCACAGACTCACAGGGGACCCATGGATAGGCCCTGTGGCAGGGCAGACAGGGTTCTGAGTGATTCCAGCCAAAGCTACCCAGGGTAGCTTCAGGTAGCTTCACCCAGGCTTCCAGGGTGACTGGAAGCCATTAGTCTGCTCTTCTCCATGCAGTTGCCTGCATGAGATGAGTGCGTGAGGTCTCTGCAGTGGGCATTGTTGGTACATGCCGTGGGCTGACTGGCCCCATTGCTGAGCAGGGAGCTGCAGTCTTCTCCCATGCATGGCCTGGCCTGGAGCCATCATTCCTACCCTGATCTCAGCCTCTGGACTCTCTGAAGGAAGCTAAGACATGGTGAGGCTGTGAGCCAGCAGGCCCGGGAGGTCACATGGCCCCCTCTACATGACTGTGATCGCTCATGCTCCCCATGGAAGGCAGAAGGTGGGAGGAAGCTCTTGGAGCTTGCCAGAGGATGTGGGAACCTGTGGCTTTGCATGTGTGCTAAATACTAATGTCCTTGCTGATGTTTGAAGCCCAGGATGGCTCCGACTCAGACAGATCCTGCTGGCCTGTCTCCTCTGCTCTCACGGCCAGACTGCGGCGACTCGTCACCGTCTACCAGCGCTGCAACCGCAAGGAGCTGCCTCCCCGTGCTGAGATGCTGGTGCCCGGTAACCATGGCTACTGGCTGCAGGATGAGATGTTCCGGAGAGCCTCTGAGATGGACTCAGTGAACAAAGAAATGCAGAAAAGGTAATGCAGCAGAGGAGCCTTTACAAAGCTGATTTAGCCCACTTGAATTCCTTGACCCCCAGAAGTGACCCAGGTAAATGCCACCAGAGCTGTCTGTGCTGCCAGCTGCGTAGGGCATGGAGTCACATGGGTCCTTGCTGAGCAGGGAACACGCTCTGAGCCATGGGAGCCTTGCTGCTCCAGCAGCCAGCCCAGCCGGGGAGCAGCCTCCACTGCAAACTGGAGTTTGTGGATAGCAGGTGGTGACACTGAAAGGACATGAGGGGACAGGTTTCCAGGGTCAAGTCAGCCTCAGCAGAGGAGAGTTGTATCCCTGGAACACGCTGTGGATGAGGGTGACAGATGAGCACTGTCACAGCCCATGAGCAGTGCCCTTCCAGCCCTTGTGGCTCTCACACCACTGGCTTTGCCTCCTGTTCATGGCCACTGGAGCCCAGTGGTGACATACCCTAGTTGCACTGTGCTCCCATTTCATTCATGTCCCAGTAAGTGGAAGGGGGCTGGGCCTGTCCCAGTACTCTGAGTGGCTCTCTGCAGCCATGGGGAGGGTGTGCACAGGGTGATGCTGCTGCTGTTGCTGCCAGTATCCCATGCCACCCCAGGACTGGGACTCTCTGTGGTCACCAGCCCTCAATGGTTTTGCCTTCAGTGAACCTGTCCCTGCAGCAGGACCCCACATAACCACATGGCGCATGTGCTGCCATGTGCTCTGTTCTTGGCCTCTTTGTGTAGAAGCTGCTCCAGCCACCTTCCCTTTCCTCTTTTTCTGGACTTCTTCTAGTTGTACCGTCCCCTCTTTGAGGTGAGGGCATCAATGGTTTTGCGGAACAGGGGTGGCAATGCTGGCCCAGGTGTATTTTGGGCAGTTGGAGAGTGCTGTGGGTGTTGTCACCCTGTCTGCTTTCCTTTGACATGTCTCAGCTGCTTGCTGGTGCTGGCTCAGAGCTGCAATTCAGAGACTGAGATTTGACTGGAAGCTTTTTTCAGGCCTCAGTGCTCCCCTTTTTCTACCCTTACCCTCTTGTGTGCACCCAGGTCTGTTGTCTGTGGCTTTTCCTCTGGGCTCTGCCTGGGCCAGTATTTGCCCAGGACACTTCACCATCTGTGTCCTTTGAGTGGTCCCCACAAGGTAGAAGCTTAGAGGGTCCAACCCAGCATGAAAGTTGTATTCTAAGAGTGCTGTAACTGAACTCCTCCTTCACCACTGCTACTCTCCTCTGCTGGGGAGGGGCTGACACTCAGGAGTCCACAGGAGTCAGTAAGGTGGGTGGTGTTTGTTACTGGGACCCTTACAGCAGCAAGCCCCAGTCTCAGTTTCCCTCTGGAAGAGGCTGGATGAGAATGGTGTCTGCATATCTTTCCTTTGTAATTCCTGGTACAGAGAGCTGACCTTACTATGGAAGTCAAACAGCTTGATGTAGCAGGAAGGGAGTAGATGGGATAGGTTTGTGCCTCCCTGTTGGCAGCACAGCCCAGAGCTGCACTCAGGGGTTTATTGAAGCAACCGAGAGGGTTTTTTCAGCAATTAGTTGAGAGCCAGAGGGCCTGTGGCCTCTGCTTCTCCTCCCTGTGCACCAGAGGGCAGAGCATCTAGTGCTGTGGTGGTCTCCTCAGTGTGCTCCTCCTGACAGCTCCCTCAAAACTGTTGGTCAGTAACTAGACAGTGCTCTCTGAGCCTCTCTGCCTGGTGCTTTGCCTGTTCTTGGCCCAGAATGTGTCTCAGTGGTGTTCCCATCTCCTCCCTGCTCTACAGGTGGACCAGGAGGGAGCAGGCAGATTTCTACCGCACTGTCTCCTCCTTTGGGGTTATCTATGACCAAGAAAAAAAAATCTTTGACTGGGCCCAGTTCCGAGCCATCTCTCGACTGGAGAAGAAGACAGATGAGAGCCTGGAGAAGTACTTCTACAGCTTTGTGGCCATGTGCAAGAACGTCTGTGGTCTCCCTCTGTGGAAAGAGGATGGTGAGTTGTGGAAAGAGGATGGAAATTGCATGGCCTATGGAGGGGTACTGGTAGGTCATGTAGAAGGGATCCCACTGCTCTCCTGGAGCAGGAGAGCAACGGAGGAGCTTCAGAGACAGTTGGAAGCAGTGAGATGGCAGGCAGGCCATGGGCTTGCAGCAGTCATTTCTGGCTGCTTTGTCCCCACCACGTAGTGCCTCCCTGACACGGTGGGAGGGTAGAACAGCTCTGTGGACTCCTGCCCCTGCTCTCACAAATCTCTTGGAGTTCTCACAGTAAATTACAACCAGTTTTATCCAAGACAGCAACCTCTATAGGTGAGAGACAAGTTGAGAAGCAGCACACACAAAGCACAGCTCCATGCTGGAGCTGGGGGTTGTTTGAGTGAGCTATATTGCTGCTCTCCAAGCATCCCTCTGCTCTGTTGCACAGAGTCCTTTCCATCTATGCCTGTGCTGACTGTAGAGCTCTGCTGCATGGTAAATGGAGCCTGGATCCACTGCAGGAGGCTTGGGAAGCCTGGCCAATACACAGGGCATTTGTTTTCTTTGAGTGCTCTACAGAGGGCCTACATTGGCACTGGACAGGACATGACAGATGAAAAGCTCCTTGGAAGCTATTTAGGCACAAAGTGATTTGTTTCCAGCAACAGACAGCAGAAAATATTTTGCCTCAGATCTGTCATGTAGTCTGGTCTTAGGCACAGTGGTTGTTTGAGTGAGCTATATTGCTGCTCTCCAAGCATCCCTCTGCTCTGTTGCACAGAGTCCTTTCCATCTATGCCTGTGCTGACTGTAGAGCTCTGCTGCATGGTAAATGGAGCCTGGATCCACTGCAGGAGGCTTGGGAAGCCTGGCCAATACACAGGGCATTTGTTTTCTTTGAGTGCTCTACAGAGGGCCTACATTGGCACTGGACAGGACATGACAGATGAAAAGCTCCTTGGAAGCTATTTAGGCACAAAGTGATTTGTTTCCAGCAACAGACAGCAGAAAATATTTTGCCTCAGATCTGTCATGTAGTCTGGTCTTAGGCACAGTTCCTTGTGTGTGTGTGTGTGTGTGTGTGTGTGTGTGTGTGTGTGTGTTGTACCTTAGGCAGCTGTTCCACATCAGAAGAGCTGCATGAGCTGCCCTTCCCTGACAATGGGCTGAAGGGCTACCAGAGGCTCAGAGTGCTGGGAGCCACTCTGCCTGCAGGTCCAGGCAGCTCCAGCACTGCTGGTGATGATGGAGCAGAGCTCAGACAAGACTCTGAAATCCTCTGCAGCTGGTGCTGCTCTTGATCCAGCTGCTGAAGTCAGGGGGTTTTACTCCCTGTGTCCGTTTGGTGGGATATGACTGGAAGATACTGAGACTGGAAAAAGAGGCCTCAACAGCGGCTACAAACACTGGCCCCACCTCACCCGCAGTATGAGCAAGGTTAAAACTCAGCTTGCTCATCCCTGCCTCTGAGGAACTCCTGCCAGCCCAAATAATGTGTCCTTGGCTTTGATGTCCCTGCTGCAGGTCCTCCAGACCCTGACATCTACGTGGAGCCCATCACGGAGGAGCGTGCTGCCAGGACCCTGTACCGCATCGAGCTGCTGCGGAAGGTGCGCGAGCAGGTGCTCAAGTGCCCGCAGCTCCACGAGCGCCTCAAGCTGTGCCAGCCCAGCCTCTACCTGCCCGTGTGGTGGGAGTGTGGCAAACACGACCGGGACCTGCTCATCGGCACCGCCAAGCACGGCCTGAACCGCACTGACTACTACATCATGAATGACCCCCAGCTGTCTTTTCTAGACGCATACAGAAACTATGCCCAGCATAAAAGAGCAGGGCTCCCAGGCCCAGAAACCCTGTGCTGCCTTTACCAGTCTAACTCCAAACTCTACAGTTCCCCCATGTACAGCCAGATGGATCAGTCATGTGAAGCCCTGGAGAATGAAGCTGAGAGTCACATCAAGCTAGAAACCGTGGACAGCACCATGTCCCAGGCTGGGGGCAGCCCGCTGGACACAAACTGTGAAACATTCATGTCCGAAGTCCGGGACATCATTTCCAGTAACTACGACGAGAGCTCGCTGCCGGACTCGCTGGTGTGCATGATGTACGATGAGAAGGCCTGTCCCAGCGAGCAGAGCTCCCTCGCCAGGGACAGCCCCAGCTGCACAGATGTCGGAAGCAGCGGCGCCAAACTCTCTGAGGGCAAGCTGGAGGGGGATGAGGATCCGTCCAGCTGCGATGCAGATGCCATGAGAGAGGCTCCCTTCCTGGAGGGTTTGCAGGTGGGCTCTGACCAAATGGACAATCAGAATGAGGAAGCTAAGCCTTCTCCTTCTACCCCCGAGAGCAATCCTCCACAGAGTGCCCCAGCGAAACTCAGCAAAGGTTTGGAACAGAAAGGAGCACTTGCCAGCCCGGTGGCAGGGCTGCCCGACCGTGGCACCGTGGAAAGGGTCCTAAGTGTGGGGCTCTACAGTCCCAGTCTCCATAACTATGAACTAAAGATTCCTCCTGAGCAGAGGTTCATCAGTCTGCTGCAGGAGAAAGGATTGGAGGCAAAGTCGGGGCCAAGTCAGAGCCACAGCGAGGAAGATGAGGAGGAAGAAGAGGACGATGATAACTCTGAGGCAGCAGCAGATGCCGTGGAAGGCTTGAATGGTCCCAGGACCAGGGCTGATTTTGACCCTGAGGCTCATGAACTGGGGGGTGAGGAGCAGAGCTCTGGTCTCCCCATACCTGAGGACACTTGCCCAGAAGATGTAAATGGCAAGAGGGAGTCCCTGGGTCTGGGGGAGCCCGGGGCAGAGGTCAGGGAGCACTGTGGCTTGAATGAGGAGAGCATCCAGCAGCACTCACCGCACCGGGCTCAAAGCCAGCCCTTCAGCCTGCCCACACCTCTGCCTCAGGGGAGGCCTCAGGGGGCAGAGGCCCCCTGTGTCAGGGAGGAGCCCTTGGGCCAAGATGCTGAGGGGCAGACAGGCTGCACAGAGACCCTACACCCTGAGCCTCAGGGCATAAAGCAAGAAGAGTGTGAGAACAGAGATGATGGGGAGAAAGCCAGCAGCAACCAGAGCCAAGGTAATGTCCTGAGAACTCCCTCAGGTTGACAGTCACCTCTGGCTATGGTGGGAGGACCTTGCTGTCCTCCCTGCAGAGCCAAACCTTGGGGCTGGCCAGCCCGTGAAGTGGCCTCCCATCTGTAGAATCTGAGGTCCCTTTAGCTGCTGCAACTGGGAGCAAAAGGTGTTGAGGGCTGCGTTTGCCAGTAGAGCTGACCAGAACTCTCCACCCTGAACCCCAGCAGCCCTTCTGCTAAGAGCATGCCATGGAATGCAGGATGCCTTTCTGGCACAGAACACTGCCTATTGAGCAGCTCCCTTTGGAAAAGCATATGCCCTCCCTCTCGCCCACCTGGGAATGGCCACACATGGGGGCTACTGCAATTCAAGTCCCCCAAACTCAGCTCAGAGGAATGATGGTCCTTCCTGAGCAGCTTGGGCTGCCTGCCCTGGTCCGAGTCTGCTGCTTCTCTTGGAGACCTGGGGACTGTTTGGGACCTTTGTGGAGCTAGCTGGGCATTGGGGTGGGAATGTGTAAGGAGATACCCACCTCTAGGTGGGAAGAAAGGCAGGGTGGTTGTGGGCTCTATTCTCCATTGCTTTTTTTAGATGGTCCAGAGAAGTACTTGGAGGAAGAGAGCAAGAATTCTACTTCTGTCCTGCCTGGGGAGATTGATGATCTTCAGGATGCCCGGGCACCAACCATTGCCCAGCTGCTGCAAGAGAAGACGCTTTACTCCTTCTCTGAGTGGCCTAAGGTGAGGTTAAAATGAACACAGTTTGTATCAAAGTGTTTCTGGGTAGCCCTGGCCAGCAGTAGCTCACACAGCTCCAGCTCTGCCTCCTGCTCCTCTGCACGCCCCATTGGATGCTCTGGCCGAGGTGCTCTTCCCAAGCACCTGTGCCGTGGAGATGCTTGTCCCCAAAGCAGTTCCCTGCTGAGCTGAGATGACCTGGGCTGGGCTTGACTTTAATCCTGAGCTGTCGTACACGGGTCACTCATTCCAGTTTTAGCTTGCCACCATCCAATTCTGTTTGCAGGACCGTGTGATCATCAGCCGCATTGACAACATCTGCCACGCCATCCTGAAGGGCAAGTGGCCTTCCTCCAGCCAGCAGTTTGAGGCACAGAGCCTGCTGACAGCCCCAGCCATGGCCAGCAGCACCGGCAGCAGGAGCAGCTTTACCGAGTCAGAAGCCCCTGATCCCACCTTCAATAATGGGGTCTTAATGTCACGGGTACAAAAGGTGAGGGGTGTCTCAGGCAGTGAAAGGCTTAGGACTCTGGGGTGAGACATTGCCCAGAAGTACTCAGGAGTTTCCCAAGCGTGGCCCCTCGGTGCCAGTTGGGGTGTATAACGCATGGCTAAAGCCACTTGGTCCCCTGGCAGTAGCTCCTGGAGGGTGCCCCATGCTCTCAGCCCTGCTGCCCTCCTTGGAAGGCAGCTGCTGTTGGCAGCTCTGCAGCTGCTGTGGCTATAAAGGTGCTTCCAGAGTCAGCGCTGGAGCAGCTGACATGGTCAAAGGGGACATCCCACTGGTATCCCAAAGGAAGGGGTGCAAGGAGCGCTGCCCTGTCAAGTCCCCAGCTCCCAAGTCCCAGTGCCCCCGTCTCCAACAGTCACATTGGACAGACAGCAGCTGGTGGCCTGGGGCCCCAGCAGCTGGCAGAGCAGCCATGGTTACAACACCTTGGGATATCTGAGTGTGTGCAAGGGTGCTCCTGCACCACTCCCAGACCGGGAAAGAGATATGATATGCCCACGGAAGGGACATCCCTCAGGCTCCTTGGAGAGGCAGGGATGACTGTTAGCTCACTGCTGGTGTGAGGAGCTGTGGTCCCTGGGCAGGGCGGGAGCAGCTGTAACCCTCTGTGCCTTTGGTACACACAGGAAGGTTTTCTGAGCCCTGCCTTTGCAAAAGATGAGCGGAAGCACAGGAGACCCTATGAATTTGAGATGGAGAGAGATGCCAAACAGAGGAGCCTGGAGCAGCTGGCAGCAGCCCATGTGCATCCACCCATTGTGCTGAACGGCTGGCGTGAGGCAGCGGTGGACTTGTCCAGAGGCTCTGATGGGTCCCCAGGGAACTCCTCTCCTTTCCCCCTGAACACAAACATGCCCAAACTGGGGACCATGAATGCCCTCCAGAGCTCCCTGGGCATGGACTTGTCTGGCATCCTACAGGCAGGGTTAATCCATCCTGTCACTGGACAGATTGTAAATGGCAGCCTCCGAAGAGATGATGCTGCCATGAGGAGGAGACGGGGCAGGAGGAAAAATGTTGAAGGGATGGACCTCATCTTCTTGAAGGAAAGGCCTCTTCCAAACAGGCTGCAGGTGGGTTTATGCTCCCCCTTTTTACATGAACCCAGAGGGGTCAGCAGTTTGTTTCATGGCCCAGCTCTCCCCTCCAAACTCTGCTGTCCATGACACTGCACAGCTTCCTCCAGGACAGCTTGGTTTGTGCAGGACTAGGCAGGAGTAGATACTACAGGGAGGAGGGGAAGTTATCCCTCTGGTTTACAGCACTCTGGAGTGTTTGAATCCTTTTAAACATTGTTAAAAGCAGCTGTCCCACCTCAGGGAGTGTTTAGGTTTAGGGAAGATGAGGAAGACAAGATCCTACTACACCCTTTCTCCTTCTGTCCTGGGATCTACTCAAAGAATAGAGCAAGACCAGCATCCCTAGACCACTTTTAGGAGTGATCTGAGGGGAAGTTGGTCTTCCTGGTGGTTGGAGTGTTCCCTTGTGAGTTCAGAAGCATATCTCAGCTCTCTGTGCCTTCCCTACCACCAGTGCTGGGGATGGAGTGGAAATGTAGTGTGGTGGTGGGTGGTGATTTAAGGAGCAGGCACTGGGAGTATCTGGATTAGTCTGTGTGATGGGAGCAGATGACCTGCTTTGGAAGCTGGGCTTCTCGGGGTGCGCATGCATCACTGCAGTTGCTGATGGGCTGTCCCTGCTCCTCCTTCCATGGCAGGACATTCAGGAAGAGCAGCCACAGCCCCCTCAGAACAGTCCCCTCCCTGATGGGCCAGTTGCTGCTACCTCAACTCCACAGCCAGTCCCAGCTGCAGGCAGCCAAGAGAAGGCTGTCCCGAATAAGAGTCTCCTTGACTGGCTCCGGCAGCAGTCTGACTACACACTCGATGCCCCCGGCTTTGGCACAGTAAGGGTGGCCTTCAGTGGCACACGTGTGTGTGTGTGTGTGTGTGTGTGTGTGTGTGTGTGTGTGTGTGTGTATGTATGTATGTGTGCCTGCCTTGTGTGTTGCCCTTTGTGTTATGTTTTTTCTTGTAACGTGGTTTGTGGTGTTCATTGGGGCTGTTCAGGGATTCATGACATGTTTAAGAGGTGAGCACTGTTCCCCTGTACAGCAAAAAAAACCACTTGCTGCTGGAGAGCTCCTTTCCTTTCCCCCAGAACACAAACATGCCCAGACAGGGGACTGTCAGTACCCTCAGAGTTCCCTGGGCATGGACCTGTCTGACATCCTCCAGGAGCTGAGCCCTGTTACCCAAGGTCAGTTCTCCAGCTGCAGTGCATCTGTCTGCCCAATGCACAGTGTGTTCCAGAAGGGCCAGGGATGGATGGGGACAGAAATGAGAAAATGGATTTGAGGTGTTCAAGGTCTGTCCATGTTGTTCTTTTTCACCTGTGGTCATTATAGGCAGTGCTGTTGTACTAAATAAGGTTCCCAGGCAAGAGAAAACCTGCTCTCTTTAAGAGCCAGACCGAAGAGGCTGAGTTGGAGGCTGACAGGCTGTGGCCATGTGGCCATGGATGCTCTCAGAAAGCAGTGGCTCAGAGTGAGGCGCACAGTCTGTCTGATTCTTCCTGCTCTCTCATAAACCTTCACCTCTTGGTTTCACAAGTTGGTTTGCTACAGGTTTCAGCTTATTTCGGCTGTTTGACCATGTGGTAGGCAGAGCACAGGCCATGAAACAGAGCAGGAAGAAATGTGGTAGTAAAACAGAAAAGTCTCTGCATCTTGGGCCTGGAGGATCGTGTGCCTGAGGTGGGGATTTCCTGGAGCTTGAAGTACAGGCAAGACATTAGTGTTTTAAAGCTTGTTAGAGATGAGAGCTGAGGAGCCCAACATCTGCTCAGCAGGATGGCGTTTGCTTTTCAAGGTTCAGAGACACATCCAGCTGGGTGTCCAGGGCCAGGACCTCACTGGGGCAGTTGTGGAGGTGCCTTCCCACTCCTTTCCAACACCTTTGCCTTCCGGGGAGGTGCTGGAGCCTGTCCAGTCTGACTGTGCCTCTGGTGAAGCTCTTGCTCCCAGAAAGCCCTCAGTGCCTCAGGCCAGCCCTGCAGGATTTCTTCTGTCCGTGTGGGATGGATTGAGAGAGGCTTTGGGGTACTGCAGTAGTTCAGTTCAAAGGATGAACTGCACTCAGGGCTTTTTTCTGACTCTCAGGAATCTGTGCTTTCCAAGTTGTTGGTTATAGTGCTCCATCCCTGCAGGCACATTGACAGGGGGTGTACAGTGACTTGGCTGTAACTCGGTAGGTTGCAGTTCTAGAGCACTCTGATCCCAAAGAAACATGGTGCAGCATCTCTGTGGTGAAAATAGGTGGTGAGGAGCAGGTGGCTGTATGAGAGTGACACAAGTGGCACACACAGACCTGTTCACTCTTTACTGGGTGTATGCAGTGTCCTGTTTACAGATGCATGTGTAAGAACCTGCAGTGTCAGGAGTGGAGGAGAGTTAGAAAGGGCTAGGGCACTCTAAGTGGGGTACACTGGAGACCCCTTTATATCTACAAAAATCAGTTTTGCTCATTTGAGAGCTGATCCTGTGGCAGGGACCAGTTTGTGCTGCTGGTGCTATTCCTGCCCCAGCCTGCAGGGATTCCCTGTCCCTTGGGAGCCCATCCATGCTGCTCTCCTGCAGGGCTTGTAGCCAGCCAGGCTCATTAAGCCATCTAGTCTCATTAACATTGTCTTGTTTGCACTCCAGAATTTTTCAGACAAGCCCAAGCAGAGGAGGCAGCGCTGCAAGGACCCCAACAAACTGGACATTAGCTCTCTGACGGGAGAGGAGCGGGTGCCGGTGGTACATAAGGGTACCGGACGGCGGGTAAGCAAAGGCCTGTTCTGTGCTCTGCCCTCAGTGTCTCAAAATGCTTAGCAGACTTTGAGCTCACCTGTGGGGGAGATTTAATCCAGAGAAGCCTATGGATGAGACAAAAGTCTGGAAGAGGTCTCTAATCTACATTATCTTGTGACACATGTGTGCCCAGGGACATGCAGACCTGTGAAATAAGTGACTGTGTGAAGTAAGGGATGTGGGAATGTCATCCCTTGCCAGGGGGCTCAGACCTCTCAGTGGCAATGGGATACAGCGTTTGGCTTTAAAGCCACCCTCAGCACAGCTGTGTCATGTGCTTTCCATCCTAGATTTGATTGTTCCCCTTGAGTTCATTGCAATATGCCACAAATTGTAACATTGCCACGCAAATACCTTTGGTTTGTTCCTCCTTATGAGGTACGGGCTAGAGCACACCAGTACCCATCCCACTGCTGGGCTTGTAGAAAGTCGAGGGTTGGAAGGGCTTTTTCTTGCTTTCTGAGCACAGAGCTTGGATTTACTTGTCTGCAGTTTAATCTCCAGGGCACTGAGGTTCACCTCTCTGAACAAGAAGGGGTGTTCAGGAGTACTTTGCACCAAAATTAGTTCTTAAACACACCCAGGACTGTACAAGGTCAGAAGGTGATGTGACATTAATCCCATCTAAAAGCAGAACTAAAGAGTGAGGCAGAAAGGTTGTTTCAGCCACATCTGTGTTCCCCTCTGTTGTCCCCATGCTTGGCCTTTCCTGGGTGAGCTGGAGACTTTGCCAGTTCTAAATATGGCTTTTACAGAAGCTCTGTCCCCATCACTGGTCCCTGAGAGGGCAGTGAGCTGGGCCACAGAGGCTGAACCTGCCTTTTCTCCCCGAGCTGTGAGTCTGGAGGCAGCAGGCACACATCAATTCCTGCAGAAAGGCAAGTGTAGCAAGGCAAGAGTCTCCACCCCAGCCAAACTGCAACCCGAAGCAAGAAGCTAGGGGAAGTGTAATCATATTTTTTGTATTATTTTACATAACTCTCTCTGCAATAGAGGTCATCCTTCTGCTGTGTTTTATAGTTAGGGGGAGCCACGGCACCAGCATTGAAGGAATTGCCAAGGTGGCTTGATGCAAACTTGGAGTATGCTGTTGCAGCTGACTGGGCTGACATTGTTAAGCTTTCAGTAAGTTAGAGCTTTTGGAGAAATCTGTATCATGTCATCTTTTTTTTTCCCCTCCCCATCCCCACAACCTTTCTCCAGTGAGGATCTGGGAGCTGCGAGGCAGGCCCTGGGCTGGGTGTGTGGGAGGGGATGGCTGCAGAGCGGGAGGTTGGGCCGTGCCACCGCCAGCCCCGTGGCCACAGAGAGGGGCCAAGCCCCCGGAGCGGGGGGCAGCGTGGCTGGCTCCTTGGCATGCTTTGGGTAGCGGGGGCAAGAGGAATGCCCTAGGAGCTGGACAGAAGGGTGTGGACAAAACATTCTCATGGGTCAAATTTTCAAAAGCACCTCTAGTTGATACTTTTCATCAGCTCCTGTGAGCTCTGCCTGTGCAGCCATGGGCCCACTGAAGGCCCTACAGGTCACCAGGCCTGAAGGGTCAGGCACAGGCAGGGAGAGGGGCAGGACGGAGTCTCCTGCACCACATTCATCCACCCTGTCCATCCACCAATCCCTGCCCCGCTGTGTGGCAGAGCCTGTGAGGAGCCTCTCCCCTCCAGCATGCACGGCACTGACAGATCGTCCTGCCCTGCCCCATGGGCTGGCCTGATCCAGACTTCTCCCTGCAGTCCCTCTCACCTGCTGCCTGGTTTTGGGCTGCAGTGGTTTTTGTGACAGCCTTGCAGAGGGCTGGAGGGTGAATCTGTTGGTGAATCTTAGAGGTTGGTACTGCTCTCAAATTGTTTTTTCCTTAGCTCTGGAGATTTGGCATGGTCTGTCCCACTGCCCAGGAAATGGCTCCATGTCCAGGCTGGCATCAGGGCCCCACCTCTGCAGCCAGCCCCGGGTGAGCTGACAGCTCTTCCTTCCCCTGACTTGAGGGGACAATCCCTTTGCCACAGAAACCACTGTGTGCCTGGCGCTGCCTGGGCACCTCTCCTGTGCCCTGCTCCAATGGCTACATCTCATGATCATTCCCACCCCATGGACACTGAGCTTTTGGAGAATGCATACCCATTCTGGCAGGGGAGGGATGCAGAAGGATGGCCAGCGGCTCTGGGCATTCAGGCCAGCAGGAGCTGTGCCTGGCTGGCCCACAGAGCCTGGGGACACTCATGGCCCTGTGTAGCTTCTCCCACGTGCCACTGGGAGATGCTCCCAGAAGGTTCTCCCTCCTTGGGCAGGTGCTGTGCTGAGCAGACTGCCAGGCACATCTAATTCATGTTTCTGCACTACAGGTGTCAACAGGAAATACTTTTCCTACCTAAATTTATTATTCAAAATGGTCCAAGAGTGGTGATAATGATACCCAAGGGAGCCACAAATGGAAATGTTTAAATGTCCATGTTGAGGATGCTGAAAAAGGGAGTGTTAAGCTGTGCTGTGGATCCCCCTGCACGGCTCTGTGTAACCAGATGGTCTCACCCACTTCTGGCTGCTGGGTTTTGGTCCTATGTCTCTTCTGTCAGAAGACCTTTCTGAATGCTCCCTGACATCTCTGTGAAGCTCTGACCAGGAGCTCCTCAGACAGCATGCCCACTCTCTGTGTCATCCCATGAGCTTTGCTGTCCTGCAGAGCATTGAAAATTTGGCCCTTCCCATCTCAAAGAGGATTTTTTCACCTGTTGCTGAAGGCACAATTAGAGCTGGGCAGGGAGCTGAGTGGGCAGCTGACACCATGCTGCCCTGATGCTTCTCAAGCTGTGAGCAGCTGGTGCTGAGGGCTGGGGTGAAAAACAGGGTAAAAACGTGCTTCCTCCTCCCCTCCCTGAGCATTAGAGAGTGCAGGATCCTGCCAGGGCAGAACAAGGGTGTTTTGCATTTGGCAGCATCTCTTGGGGAAAAGTTGTGTGTACCTCTCAAATTCCATATCACGTAGGCAAATATTTCTGTGCCAGCACCATCTGGGACACAGATGTGGGCATGGACAAGCCAGATTCCCTTCTCTGCAGTAGTAACTGTCGGGTGTTCTCTGTTATGTCTCATTTTCAGGGCTACTTACCCGAAAACAAATTCAATCGCATCCTCACCGAGCCTGTGCTCCGGGACACTGGCCCACGCCGGAGAGGGAGGAGGCCCCGGAATGAACTCCTTAAAGGCCCTGGTGTTGTAGCAGATTCTTCTTCTGGAATGGGACCACTGTTCATGAACGGACTAATTGCAGGGATGGATCTAGTGGGACTTCAGAACATGAGAAATATGCAAGGGATCCCTCTGACCGGGCTGGTTGGGTTTCCTGCTGGCTTTGCAGCAGTGCCCTCCGGTGAGGATGTGAAGAGCACCCTGAGCATGTTGCCCATGATGCTCCCGGGCATGGCGACCGTACCCCAGATGTTCGGTGTGGGAGGACTCCTCAACTCCCCGATGACCACAACTTGCACCGCCACTGCTCCGACTTCGTTAACAAGCACAACGAAAGGCGGCACGGCCAGCGCCGAGAAAGCCAATGAGGAGAAACAGGGCAGCCAGGATGGGAAAAAGGAACCTCTCGCTGAAGATAAGCCTGGTCCTAGTTCATTTTCTAATCAGACAGAATCTGCAATAACTACCAGTAGTCCTGTAGCTTTTAACCCATTTCTTATCCCAGGGATGTCTCCTGGACTGATCTATCCCTCCATGTTCCTTTCCCCTGGCATTGGCATGGCGCTGCCTGGCATCCAGCAAACCAGGCACTCGGAGGTGGCAAACCTGGAGAGCCAGAAGCGGAAGAGGAAGAAAGCGAAAGGGGAATTGGCAAATCCAGAGCCAGAAACTGTCTCACTGCCGGAAAAAGAAGCTGCAAGCAGTCAAAACTGTGTGCAGCAGAGCCCGCCAGCGGTGGCAGAGAAGGAGCAGGATGGACCAGCAGAGGAGGAGCGCCAAGCAGCTCACGATACTGATTAGACCTTTTGTTTCATTGAAAGAAAAACACAAAATATTGTGGCTTGTGAGTTTCTTATCCCATAAACTCTTTGTTACTTCCCCTCCCACCCTGCTCCACCTTCATAAACCTGTGTTTCCATGAGTAATACTATCTACCTAATTCCCTGTCAGAAAAAAACTGGTGACATACTACATGTTAATAGTTGCAGGGTCTTGCCACTTTATTAGATAAACAGTGTTGTCTAGCTAGTATGGGAGGCACCGAATTCTCATTCTGTTTTTCCAGTCAATCATCCCAGCTGATAATAGCAAATCCAGTACTTGGTCACCCCCCGCAAATTGCTCACTCCTTTGAGAAGAAAAAGCAGCAAAAAAACAAAAGCAAAAGAAAAGTGTTTATCTCTCGGTCTAACACACAGACAAAGGTATTTCTGTCTACAGTGACACTGAACGAAAAAGCCTATATTTGGGCTAAAAGCACAGCTATAGTAAGTGCTAATGTGTATTTTTGATTTTAAAGTATTTCCCTATTTTATCATGGTTACTAGAATAGTAGTATAGACAGAAGTATATAACTAATAATTGAAAATGCATATATTCATTTCTTTGAAAGGAAAAGCATAAACTGGTAGTGATATAATTTCTTGATCACCCCACCTCAAAGGTTTGGAGACAAACTGCAGAGAGTGAAAAAACGATGTAGACATTCTTTTGTGTTTTTTGAAACCAACGTTTGGTTTTATGTTATGTGGAATTTAGTTGCCCTTTCCTTGGTAGTTACAAGAACTTTCCAGCTTGAGCTGGAAAGGTTTTGCACACTTGCATGACTTTTCTGGGGTTACTGTATCTGTAGCAGCCAGTTCCTTCATCATTCTGCTTGTCTTCAGTTCTCCTCTCTGGCGTTAGTTCTCAGCTATGGCATTACAGGTGCTCTAAAGGTATTTTTTTCCAGCGATGAACAGACCACACCAATTTTAATGCTCTTATATGAACACTTAGGCTTTCTGAGTTTTTATATTTCCCACTCCCTACCCCAGAAGCGGCGTTCTTTCAGCAAACACAGAGAAGGCTGTAGGCCAGCTTCCCTCCTTGGGGAGTCCTCTGAGAAGGATCCTCGAGACTTTCAGAGCCTGAGTTTCTTACTTCTAGTGGTGGACTGTGAAGAGATGACTTTGGCTTCTTCCCATTCCGTTTGCTGTTGAACAGTATTTCCAGTCCTCCAAATGATTTCAGCATCTGCATTTCAAATGGACGGGTGTTAATGCTGCCAGCCCCCCGCTCCAGCTCTGGGTACTGAGACCGCTCCACAGGCAACTCTTCTGATTTCTCCTTCCCCTCACTCCTTTATTCTTCTTTCTCTTGGGGTTCTTACTTGCAGCTCATGGTCTGAGAATTGAATAAAGCCACAGTGGTGCAGCAGTGAGTGAAGGGCAGGTGGGAGGGAGTTGGAGTGTGCTACTCATCAGTTTCACACTTGGTTGTCACAATTTACTGTATTTTTTACTTTTTTTTTCTGTTGCAGTTTTGCTAATTTATCGGATGGTCCAAATGTTTTGACATAACTATTTCAGTTTGCATTATTTATTTATGATGCTTTTTGTCATTGTCTTTTATACATTTGGGATTATAAATTATGTACATGTTAAAATTAGCATCTCAAAGAAGTCTGTTACCCGTGGTCAAAAAAACAGCTGGTTTATATTTTCGCAGAATTTATTCCCAGTTTACTGGATTGGATGATTTTTTAAACGATTTAGCCAATCATAATGCAATCCTCCTCCCCCCCAATAATTGTGTTCTATTTAATAACATTCTTGTAGCATAGATACTGTATCACTATCGACAGATTTCTTAGAAATGCTGCTATCTCTATTTAACTAACATTTTGTTCATTTTTGCCTCCAGTGGAAGCAGAAAGGGTTTTTTCAGCTGTTAAATCCAAAATCAATATAATTTATTTATGTAAAAAAAAAGTCACGATTGATATATTTTTGAACCTTTTAAGTACTAACTTTGTTTTTATTCAGTGGAAGAACATGTACTTGCCCTAAATCCTTAAAATACAAATGCTATAAAACTTCATATATCTTCAAAGCCTTACTGTGAATGGATACAGAAATCTCTTCCGAGTCCATTTCTTGTTATGGGATGATTTTTCCAGGGTTACACGCATAAGGAACAGGGTCTAAAGTGAAATTTATTTAATTAGCCAGCATGCTCTATACCTTGTTCTTCCTTAGCAGACATGTATGCTACGTCTCTGGGTGTTTAGGCTTCTCTTTGCTACTTTGTGACCCTTTTGCAACCCGATATACTCTGTGGATTATTTAGACTGTAAGGCGTTAAGTGGCTGCTTCTTCTTTTCCATCATATCCCAAACAAACGCCAAATTTTCACTGGTTTTCATGGCTATTCACACACATACATCCTTCACGAAATGTGCTAACAAAATAAATTGTCTGTGCTCTTGAACATGGATAAAAAGAAAAATATTTAAAAGTCAGATTTTTATTTTTTTAATTTAGTGACTAGATGATGCTTATCTTTCAGACTTGGGAGAGCCTTGCTACAGATGTATATAATTTTTTTTCAGCAAATATATGTGAATGTTTAATTCACCTGACTCAGTGATAAACGTGACTTGCCTTTTTCTCAGCATGATCCCATGAGAAGCTGTTGAAAACAGCAGCCTGGTTGCTGCTCTAGGCTGCTCCTGGTGCCCTGTGTGTTACTCTGCTGCTCGCTGTCAGGGGCCGAGCCTGCAGCTCCCACAGCACCCTGGGTGAACTCGCCAGCCTGAGGGAACTCCTGTTCCACATGGTTTGCAAGATGCCAGGAGCAGCCCAAGCTCCAGGGACAGTTTAAAGCACAGAGGATGCACAAGGGCTCTCTGCTGATCTGCTCTTTCCACAAGGGTGGGTGGAAGCCCAGAGACCGCCACAGTCATCACACACACCCCACCCTCCAAGCAGTTACACCCCTTGGCATGTGCACAGCCCCTCCCAGCAGATGGGGTACTGGGGGTGCTGGGCTCCTCTCCCTGCACCTTCTGCACCTCCAGGTTTTGTGAAATGTTTGTCCTAAATCTCTGTGTAAGGATCTCAGGTTTTAGCAAAGCAGGCATTTGTCAGTGTTTCATCAGAATGATGTGCAGACCAGCTCCATTCTCCCAAGATCCAGGAAAAAGGATACAGAGTAAAACCAGTGCTTTTACTGCTCCACCTGCCCTGTGTAAGCACCTTGTCCTGGTATTTTGTTGCTCCTTTGGGGAAGAAAAAGAGAAAAGTACCCTGCAGAAAAGACTGGCAAAATGGTAGTGTGAACTATGAATTTCCAGTTCCAGAGTCTCTCTTTAAAATCTGGCTCCACACACTGCATCCTTGCACCTCGGCATCCATGATGCAGGATATTTGCTGGCAGAAGTTGCAGCAGGAAGGCCATGGAGGAGCATGTGCTGGCTTTGGGCTGTCACATCAGTGGTGGCTGCAGTGTCTCTGCAGACAAGGTGTGCTGCCTGCTGGTGGCCGTGAGTGGATGTGGTGGAGGATGGGCACTGTGGGCACAGCCTGCTCCCTGTTGTGTTTTACAGGATACAAGTGCCCCTTCCTGGAGAGGAAGTAAAACAGGCACAGCTGCACATCCCTGCTGTCCTTGCCTGGTTTTTATCTGACAGACACAGAGAAGTCTCATCATACATTTAGATTGGAACTCTTAATTCCCTTTATGGTCACAAAAAGGGGGGAAGAATTTTCCTCAGGACTGAGCCATGGTTGGGGAAGCTTTACTTACCCCAGGTGCAAATGTCCCCAACTCTGGGCTCTTGACAGTTACAAGAAAGGATTTGCGGTTGGAAATCTTGGCCGGCAGTGAGCAGAAGGCAGTTTCTCTAATGGCATCTGGTTTTTTATTGAAACTTAAGCTTTTCAGTGCAGTTTTTCTCCTCACCTTTTCAGGAGCCACTTCAGCTCCAGGGCTCTGGAGCATGGGCTGAGTCACGAGATCAAATGTGAAGAATCTCCTCACATTTTACAACCTCAAAGCAGTTTCCGGGCACTACGCTTCAGGTAAAGTCCCCACATGCTTCACGCCCATGGGCAGTGCCCAGCTGCCCGCGGCACCCGTGCTCGGCCATGAGCACCAGACAGGCAGGCAGGGCAGCCAGGAAAGTGCTGCCAGTGCTGCAGAGCAGCAGCTCTGGAAGAGTGGAGGGAAGAGAAATCCAGCTTCTCTCACAATCCCGTTCCCATCAATCTGCACAGTGTGCCCTGTACATTTGGACAGCAGGCCTAGGAACATCATCCTCACCCTCCCATGTGGCTTTTTGGGATGCTGGTTGTTTCATGGTGCTCACAGGGGTGGCTGAAGACTATAGGTGCAGTGCCATAGGTGACACTAATTCCTGAAGAAGAAGGTTTCACCTCAAGAGGTATAAAACAAGGCAAGATCTTCAGCCCAGCAGAAGATCAGTCCCACTCCCCATGTGGCCTTGTTCTTCCTCCAGTGGGATTTTAATTCATGAACAACTCCATACAGCACCACTACCTGGCTCCATTTGCCAGTGGTCTGGATGGGATGTGTGTTACTGGTTTAACTTGGAACTCTGTCCCAGCCTGCCTGAACACATCAGTTCAGGCAAGCCCAGCATGAGCCTTCAGAGGGTTTCAAGAAATAGCAGTGTCCTGGACCTGTTGCAGGAGCAGCTGAGCGGAGTGAGAGCCATGGCAGATGCTCCAGCCTCTCCTCTCTCTGGGCTCCTGCCAAGCCTTGGTTGTCAAGTTCCTCAGCTGGTTGTGCTATAGCACAGGGAGACATTGTACAGGAATTGCCTGTACTCTTTGGAAAAATGAAATTTTAAAGGAAAACCTCCCAGTGACTTTTTTTCCCTCCAGAAAAGGACAGAGATTTCTGATAGAGGAAGAGATGCACAAAGAACAAAGCTTGGCTCACCTTGAGGAAGACACATCTCTCCAGAAGGAATAAATAAGCCTGTGGGACCCAAAGCCTCAATATGAAACCATAAATTAAATACATTTCCTGTCAGCTTATGACAGGCAGTTTTCCATGCTCTTATGGCCAGTCTTTTTCCAAATAGATTTAGATGTTGGATTGAGGCTAGTTTTTATGGAGAGTAATGTTTTGGAACGTACGGAGCTGATCTGATTCTCGGTGAGGGACTGGCCCCACCAGCCTGCGGATCCCACGAACTGATCCCTGCGCTTTGCAGAAGGGCATTTTCAAGAAAACCAACTCCAGGATCTGAGAGTGGGGTCGGACGGAGGTCGGGGCCGGGCAGGGGCTACCGAGTGAGCGGGTGCGGCAGGGCCGGGTCCTGAACGCGCCTCTGTGCGTCCTCGCAGGTACCGGGGAGGGGGATCCGCCGCACCGGGCGCGCTCCGAGCGTTCTCCGTCCCACGCCGTCCCGGCAGG
>NW_005054481.1:638774-670179 GCF_000277835.1 Geospiza fortis | reverse complement strand
TTCGCTCCCAGCGCTGCCAGCCGCGGCGGGGTTAAAGCAGTAAATCCGCTGTTATTACAGATGGAAATTAGATGCAAACACTAATTTCTAACTTCAAGCCTTTAGGAAACCACCTGTGTCGGACCAGCAGCTGTTCTACACACGCCAGTTTTTTCTCTCAGTAGTTAATTTTACCACAAACATCTCGGCGTGTGCCATCCCGGTACAAGGTGTGTCTGGCTCAGGATTCAGGCCAAATTTCGACGGAGTGCTGGTTTTTCTGGGAACACAGCACTGTTGATCACAGAACTCACCTTCCGCACGGCCCCCGGCAGCCGCTGCCCTGGGGACACGGAGCCTGGAATGTTGCTCTTGCTCGTTCCATTTAAAGACCCCACATCCCGCTGAGCTGCTGGAGGGTTTGTCAGTTATTTACATCCCCAGCTGAGAGGTTTTTGTGCAGGTAACTTTGACAGGCGTCTACTCTTGGCTTGTTTTGTTGCCTGTCCTGCCTCTGCCTCAACACACACGGAGCTGCGGCTGCACTCTGCTGCCCACCCCTGCGCTGCTCTGTAAAGCCACGCTGGCAGCCTCCACATCAAATTAATGTTCCCGTGCCTTAAAGAGGGTCAAGGAGAAATCTCAGAGTGATAAAAGGCAAAAAGCTGATAACATATGGTTTGGGAGTCTTATCAAAATAAATTGTAAACCCACGTAGTAATTATGTCTGCCTTTAAAGGAGTGAATATGTTGCATTTTGGCTTTTTAAAATTTTAGAATGGAAGTTAGTTAAGGCTCAAAACAGACTTTTCTTTTTTCTTTGAAGTTTAATTCAGTTTTTTAGCAAAATGAAGAAGTGGATGGACATGTCAAACCTGCCCCAAGAATTCCGAGAGCGAGTTGAGAGACTGGAGAGAAATTTTGAAGTGTCAACGGTGATTTTCAAAAAGTTTGAACCAATATTTTTTGATATATTTCAAAACCCTTTTGAAGAAAGTTCCAAACTGCATCGAAGCAGGAAGCAGAGGTATTTTTTAGATTTGATGTGACTTTTCCCTGGAAAGAGTTATATTCAATATAAGTTTATGAAAATTAATTTCCAGAGTGATGGGGTCTCTTTGACTCTGAAATGCAGCCAGTGCAGAGCCACCCCTGAGCCAGGTGGGTGCCGCTCAGGCCAGCTGGGCTTCACATGCAGCTGCTGTTACACAGGAGTGTCCCACAGTGAGGGTGTCAGGGTGTGGTGGGGACAGGTACCATGAGGTGGGTTAGCTCCAAGGTGCAGTGAGATCAACACTTGAAACGTTTAGCAGAAATAGCTGAAATAGCACAGGAGTGTTTTGTCTTGGCACAGTGCTGGCTGGGGGCTGGTGTCACAGCATGATCCCTCTGCTCAGAGGCTGTCACATCCCTGTGACCTCCACGCTGCTGGCTGTTTGCCGTGCTTGCCAGATGAGTGAGAACACCAAATGGGAGGAAGTTACAGCTGATGTGCTCATTTTTATGACAAATTTGGGAACCTGTGGTGTCATCTTCAACACACACATGGAATGTCTACCTTATTGAAAGGAACTCATCCATACTCCCTGCAAGAATATGTGGCTGTGACAGCTTTGTAGTGAGATTGTAACCTTGGGGATGAGAGAGCCAAGCTGTGGGTCTTCAAGGTGTTTTTGTCAGTTTATGTGGGTTCTCTGGATGTGAGGGGGAATAATTGTTCTGGTGCAGTGCTCCAGTGTAGCTCCACACCCACAGGCAGAGTGCAGGGGGAGGTGCTTTGTTGGTGTTCCTTTCTCAGAGCAGTGTTGGTTGGTGCCACTGCAGCTTTGGCTGCTCTGTGGGTTGAGTCATGTCTTCCTTGGTCTTCCAGCTTCATGGGCTTGGATAGTTCTGCTCCAAACAAGAGTCAGCAGCTGAACTGTAGTGCAAGCTATAATTGCCTGTTCTGAAGGAATGGCTGATGCTTTAGTAAGATATTTTGGGAAAGCCATCACTGGAATATATATAGCCTTTGTCACCTCCCCACCTGTGGCTGTAGGACGGTTCTGTGGGAGGTGTGATACCAGTAGAATAGTGTGGCAGGGTCAGAGGCCAGAGGCAGCCTTTGGCTTGGGAACAGGGTTGGGAAGTTGTGGATGTGTGCAGGACACTCTGGAGCCAGGTTAGGCATTGTCTGTCCTGCAGTGAGAGCTGAACTCAGGACATGTAGCTTATACTGTGCCTTAGTGTGAAATTAAGACAGCAGCTCCTAGCTGTTGTTTTGAGCAGGAAATGGAATGAAATTTGAACTGTACAACAAGGTCTGGCTTCCTGGAACTGAAGAGTAACTTCTCCCCCTATTTTTCTTGTTGACAGGCGGGTGCCATGCAGCGTCAAAGATCTCTTCAACTTCTGCTGGACTCTCTTTGTGTACACTAAAGGTAGGCTGCTTGCTTTGCCTGCATGGTTTGTATACATTCCCAGCTGTGAACTTCTGTTGTGTTGCTTGACGTGATGTGCTGTCTCTTAAAGGTAATTTCCGTATGATTGGAGATGATTTAGTAAATTCCTATCATTTACTTCTGTGCTGCTTGGACCTGATTTTTGCCAATGCCCTTCTGTGTCCAAACAGAAGAGATTTGCTAAATCCATCATTTAAAGGTATGGTGGGGATAGATCATTTACAATCGACTGTGCTTTGTTCTCTTGGCTCATTTGAAATGAAGTTGAAGGTTGGTTGTGTTCCCCCCTCCTCCTGGTTCCCAGGCTTACCAGTGGAATTGCACACTCTGGAGATGAAAGCCTCCGAGGATCCTCCCTGCGTCATTGCCACGCTCTGCGAGCTGCACGACGGGCTCCTCGTGGAGGCGAAGGGCATCAAGGAGCACTACTTCAAACCATACATTGCAAAGCTGTTTGATAGGAAGGTACATCTTGTTTTATCAGCATTTGCTGGTGCTCCATGGTGGTCTCAAGATCATTTAAGTCCTGCAGGTTCCACAGGGGAGAGCAAAGGAACTTGTTAATGAGCAAAGGAACTCAGACTGGCTCAGGTTTTCTTTGTATTTTAGCAGGAGCAGAATTCCCTCACACTTTTAATGCTGTGTGCTGTAAGGTCTCCTCTGTTTCAGCTTTTTATGTCAGTGAAGAATCTTTCCTTTCTTGGCAGTGTGAAACTGAATCATGAAGGATGGTGTTTTCTTCAGGCAAAAAAAAATGATCTCCTTGTGAAAGAATTGTATGGAATGTCTGTCAATGGGGTGTGTGTCCTGCTGCTTTTCTTGAAGTTGAGCAAAATGCTTTGAAAGGAGAGGTTGAGGTTGCAGATGTACAAATTGTCCTGTCTAGTTCTGATCCTGGAAATGTTTTCCAAGTTCTGTGGAAGCTTCTTTGTAGTTGCTCATCGAGCCAGTCCCTAAGCCAGCAGTGAGCAGATGTCACATTGCAGGGCTGGCTTTGAGCAGTGAATTTGTCTGGAGCTTGGATCCAGTTGGGCTTTGTGCTCTGTCTTGGTAATGGCACTGTAGCCCTTTGGTCCAGGCCAAAACAAGAGTCCAGTTATGCACCTAAATCTCATTTTTTTTTACTAAAACCATCATGCTATCACACTTGAAACAGTTTTGATTTTATTATCTAAGATACTTCTGCTTTTTATTCTTAGATCTTAAAAGGAGATTGTTTGTTGGATCTTTGCAACTTTACAGAAAATAAGTAAGTTACAGCTTTTGTTCTCTATCGTAGGGCTTGGTTCGTGTCTAAAGCACAGGCCTTTGTGTACTGAATCTCAGTTTTACTGTTCCATTGTGTTTCCATATCTAATGGGTTTTGAGTATTTGACCACCAAAGCTGCTCTCTGGCTGAAACACTTTCTGGATCAGAGGTGTGGCCAATGTCAGGAGTTCAAGCTGCAGAGATTTTTTTCTTCATACCAGGGTTTTTTGTGCTTGCTCTGATTTTCTGGCAACTGTAATCTTTGAATAATGTAATGCAAACTAAAACCTTGGCTCTGAAGGTTACAGATGTGTTTCTATACACATATTATTTCCAAGTAGGGAAATCTCTAAATTTATTTCTCTATCTCTAATTGAGTGTATAAATCTGTGGATATGGCAGATGGACTCAAAAGAAAAGGAAGCAACAATTGCAAAACCACAAAAAAGAGGTGAACAATTTCAATGGGAGGGAAGTGTAGTTGTTTCAGAAACTCTGAATTCGCTTCTGAAAGCTACTTTAAATGCAAACTATAAAAAGTCCTTGTCAATTTTTTTTTTTTTGCCTTTTGCAAAAATACCTATTAATTTGTTTCTGCCTTTTGTTTGTGAGCTTTTAACTTGTTGGTTTGCTTTGGGAATTTTGAGCAAAGACTCAGTTGTTTTAATAATGTAGATAACACCTCAATTTAGATATAAACTTTTTTCTTTGATCATTGAAAACTGAATTTCTCCTAGTATTTCTACCTTAAGGTTGATGGACTTCCTTCAGTAACACTGTCATATGGAATGATACAATAGTCCCTGTTCTTTTGCAAGTAGTCTGACATCTCAAAGACTCTTGTAAGCATCTCTGGGTTTTTTTTGTCCAGCTTTCCACAGACCTTTACATTTTCCTAAAAGACGTGGGGCAGCTGAACCTGTGATACAGCGAGGTTTCCTGTGGGATCACAGCGTTGCTTGTGTCATGAATACATTGTTATATTCCATTATTATACATGCTGGAACTGCATTCCTGGCCCAGCTGCAGGCAGGATCACTGGTGCAAACCATTTCTGATTTTCATCCAGAAGTTCCATTCTGCTTCCCAAGTATATGTTTAAAGCCTTGCAACCTTGGTGGGATTGAACATTCCTTTTTTCCAGTTGCGTTTGCTGGAATAAAGAAAATGAAGGATTTGTTTGGTATCACATGTCAGTGATGATTTTAGAAATAAAACCCAGTCAGGTAACTCCTCACTTTCCCCTCCTCTGCACCATTAGGAAAATTATGGGCTGCAGAGTGGCAAACCCAGAAGTGCAGCCGTTGGGTGCAGTTCTCCCTGGTGCACAGAGTTAACCTCTGACCAGCTGAGCACTTCCAGATGGTTTATTCACAACTGGTGTGAAAGCAAAGTTGGTTTTTCCCTCTTCTTACTGATATCCAAATTCTGGTGGAAGAGTGATTCCTGCAGTGATTCTGGAGAGGTTTTGGGTCCAAGGACAGGCAGGGATGACTGGGGGCAGGTTGCTCAGGGAGGTGGGAGCAGCACAGCTGCCCAGAGCATGAAACTCTGACCCTGTGTTGGTTTGGGGCAGTACCTGAGCTCCTGGGGCACCTTCTTTGTTTCTTCTGCACTTAAACCTTTGCTATCAAACCTGGGCTTCTCTTTCAGCAAAGCACTGAATAAAGAGTATGAAGAGTATGTTCTGACCGTGGGTGACTTTGATGAGAGAGTTTTCCTGGGAGCTGATGCTGAAGAAGAAATTGGCACTCGAAAATTCCCTGCAGATGTGCCAGCAGAGAAAATGGCAGCAAGAGCTCACATGGAGTGTCATCTGCAGCAGCATTTTGAAAAGGTGATTCATTTAACATGGCAAGCTCACTTGAAGATCTCCTTCAAGTTTTTTCACCCTTATACACTCTTTGAATCATTGCGGTCACTTGAAATTTCTTCTTCCTGAGAGGAAGATGGTGAACACAGGCTTCAGTGCTGTCTTGCTATAAGGAGAAAAGGTGGTATCTTTTTTCCTGTGGAATTTTTAAAATAACTATTCCTTAAACAGAATGAGTGCACTTTCATGTGTATAGTTTGATTTTGTCCAAGAAAAATCAGTAAGTAATTAATACCCAAATATGTAGGTCTTAGTTTTGATCAAGCTTCATTTATACCCCATAATCATACCACAAAACCTTGACACTGGATTAGTTTTCCCACTGTTTAATTTCTTAGGAAAGGAAAAGTCAACTTTCCTACTTTTCTATGGAAAATAAGATTTGCACATAAGCCTTAACAAAGTCTCTCTTCATTACAAAAAGCAGCCTATAAACAGAGTTAATGTTTCACTGTGTTTAAAAATGTATCTAATGAAGCTGACATGCAGGAAAACAGTTGCTTGATGACTTTTTAATCTTGGATAAAGGGGAAAAATAGTATTGGCTGTGTGAAAGAGCCATATACTGTTTGATTTACATGTCAGTTAAAAAAATAAGAATTCTTATTCTACGATACTGGTGCAAGTGTAAATGAATCATAGATCTTGGCTTTTTCTCCCAAGTATAAGTGTATTCTATAATCAGGTACATTAAAGGTGGGAGTTTGGAAAGGGTTTTTTTAATTCTGAGCTTCAGTTTCTGTAGTACAATAATATTACTGTTTATGCATAATGACTGCAGGCTTCACCTTTTCTCATTATTTGCCTTGTATCTTCAGAATGTTGTCAGTTCAGATAATTAAATCCAAAAACTTTATTGTGTCACTTCTAGAGAGCAGGATACAAATAGGTAAGTACAGTCCACAGAGCTCCATCTGCTCAGTGCCACTTCATCCTTTGGATGGAGGATGTAGGGAGGCCCATTTCCCAGGGAATGTTCTCCTGGGAATCTCTCCTGGGCAGCTCTGCCACCCACTCCTTGTGTCACCCAGCTAACGCAGTTGGCAGCTGAGAATGGAAGCATGTGCTTCCTCTTCCTTGCCCTTGTATTTTCAATGTTAAATAAGCCTAAAAAGTTTCAGGTTTTAAGCTTTTATGTCTTGTTTTACTGTGTTTTAGTTGTAAAATCCCTTTGAGTCAATTTTTGTCTGCTCAAAGATTTGTTATATTTTCTATTTATGGAGTCCTGAGAAAACTTTGGCTCATTTTTAGTCACTTCTGAGCTCTCAGGTGAAGCCTTCACGTGGTTCTACTAGTGGTGTAATTTTAATCTTTGAAGGAATTTGCTGGAGATGCTCATTTGGAAGGTAATTGAAACAGTTTTGTTGGCTGATTTCTATTTATTATTTTTCTCTGTCTGACAGAAAAGGTCATTTGCACCTTCAACCCCACTGACTGGCAGAAGGTACCTGCGAGAAAAGGAAACTGCCATCACTCCTGTGGCTTCAGCCACACAGAGCGTGAGCCGTTTGCAGAGCATGGTGGCTGGGCTGAAAAATGCACCAAGTGAACAACTTACAGCTATTTTTGAGTGAGTATGTCCACAAGTACTTATCAATGAAAAGATGTGGTAACCTTGTTGGCAGAGGTTTTGGAGAAGGGCTTGTTCAGGTGAACAAGCTGCAGTCTTTGCCCTCAGCTGGGAAGATAAAACTAAGAGCACCTACAGGCTGCCCATTTTTCCTTGACACTACTGCAGGGTGTGTTGGTCTTACCCCATGGCACAAGGATGAGCCTCTCAGTGACCCTGGTCACTGTCAGTGCTGACCTGGAATAGCAGCAGCCAGGTTTCCCACTCGGGATGTTCTGGTGGCTGTTCCCTGAGCACACTTCAGATTGCTGCCTTCCTCCCTGAGCACAGCTCATGAAAAGCAGTAATTGAATAGTAAATACCTGTAAAGTTCTGGGTGTTTGCCTAATATCTTTCCAAGTCAAGGTCCTGCTGTGTTACAGTGTAAGGTCTCCAGATGTATTTTTACAAATCAGAATGGACATTTAGTATTAGCACTTAAAATTTGAAGTCCAAAACTAATGTTCTTTTTGAAGTAACCATCATAAACAGGTGAAAAATATTACTTTCTGTTCTCATCTTTGGAGTTACATACATTTGAAAGTTTTGCTAGCGCTAGTTCCTAAAAGTTTACAACTGTGCTCTGTGGGATGCATTTGTTTAGAATGTTTCTTTGATTGTTTTTATAAGGACTGATACTATTTATACTCTACAACTAAGACATTAATGTGTCTGTAATCTCTAATAAAACATGTGGTTGTTCCAAATAATAAACCAGACTGTCAAGAAAGAGGTAAATACTAAAATGGGAACAAGAATTGAATAAGCCTTTGGCAAGAGCTGTGATGAGTACTTTGCTCATCCTGCATGTGAGTTCAGCAAGCACTCAGGTATACGTACTGTGTCCCTGGAAGAAATGGACAAACTATAGTTTGGACTGTGTAATGTTCTATGCTTTTCAGTATTTTCTTTTTCAAATTAAAATTCCATGGAAAAGCTTTGAAGTTAATTAGAAGGCTTTGTTCAAAGAGAAGCCTTAGCTGATTTTAGTTCTAGCTTTTCAGAGTAATTCAGTGTCTTAATTTGACACAAGCCACGGGCCACTGTCCTCTAAAACAGAGTTGCTGGAAAATTCAGAAACATTCAGAATGAGCATCTCCAGCTAAAGATATTATGGCCCTTTTTTATGGCAGTGACAGTGTGGAGTTCATCAGTTCCCCTAGTCTTGGTAGGAAATGGGAAGATGCTGCTGCCTCTTCCCTCTAAGCTTTCCTGTGCTGCCTCAAACTGAGCCTGGCCAGTGTGGTGTTGTGGGTGCCTTTGGTTGCTTGGTGTGCTGTTGCAGTATCCTCCTCACTCCTGGCAGGTTCATCTTTCTCCTCCCTGCTGCTGTGGTTCTTGCTTTCTCCTGTGTTTGTTCAAGGTCTGCAGATCCTCCCTGGCCCTGTTAGGAAGGGAGGACACGATACTTGTGTATGTTTTACGTTTTCCTCTGTCTGTGTAATACAGGTTCTTGCTGATGAGGAATGCTTGGTGTAATTGGCCTATCTTTTTATTCTGATTTTATGGTTGTTGTTTCTTGATATTTATTTTTTAAACTGGTTATTAATTGATATAAACAAGGCTTTCTTTGCCTTTGGCTTCAGGTCTTGTGCCCGCAGCCCCTTGGAAAGCATCATGAGCAGAGTGAAGGAAATTGGTGAGACCTTCTGTTGCTGCTACACTCAGTCAACAGATGAGCAGCCAGGATCTCACATAGGTATGGACTGAAAAGCATGGGGTGTTTCAAAATACTAAACCAGGGCAAACAGAATGCATACCTATACTGTTTTCTGTATTTAATACAGTGGAGCTGGTTTTATCCCAGGATACACCCAAGCAGAAAACTGCTGCTGTGAAACAGTACACTGTAAAGAATAAAAATTTATAGCAGAGTAAACCCAAGACTGCAGTTCAAACTGGGATAACCAAGAAATCATGGAAAAGCAACTCTTAGCAAGTGTAAACTTGCAATCTTGTTAGCTTTATAATTTAAAGGAAACTGAAAGCAAATAGGAAAATAATTATTGCAAAATTACATCACAAGAAATATTACAATAAATAATCCTTTAAAATATTTATGGAATTTCATGCTGTGTCTGGGACTAGTGGATTTCTGAACTTTTTTTTTTGTTTGCGAAGTATGTGTATACTCACTGAACTATTGTTTTGGATGAGAACAGGTGCTGGTCAGTTTAGTCTTAACCCTGTTTGTGCTAGTGGCATTTGACTTAATCTCTGTTGATTTTAAATTTCAGATTTTGCTGTAAACAGATTAAAACTGGCAGAGATCTTGTATTATAAAATCTTGGAGACTATAATGGTGCAAGAAACACGGAGACTGCATGGGAAGGATCTGACTGTAAGTATAGAGCCAGTGAAAGATGAGAACACTTTTTGTAGCTGTTTCTTGAGAGTTTATCTTCAGGCAGTTTCAGAACAAAGTACTGTAAAGCACTCCGTGTATGTTGTTAATACTAAAAAGGGGAAATACATGGGAGCTGCCAAAATGTATTTTTCTTCTACAATTTAAACCAGTATAACTATCATAACTAAACATTTGAATTTCTGTTGCCTTCTAGAATTACAACTTTATGGACTGATAACTTTTATTATCTTCTTTACCCAATGAGCAGTACCAATGCTTCATGTTAGACAGCACTGCATTTGCTCTGCTTTATGATGCACAGCAATGAGGGAGTTCATTTGTCCATAGCACGCAAAATGTGATCATTTTGGTGTTGTTACTCTACTTCTGTTCTCCTCAACTTCCCTGTAAAAAGGAGGTTGTGGATGGGAGAAGAAGACAGCTTCTTTCCAACAATAAGCTGTGTAGTGTTAGTGCCACAGAATTCCAACTTGTGTTTCCCAAATGTGAGGCCAGTGGCATTGATGTGCTCTCTGCAGGCTCTCCTGGAGCAGGATGTCTTTCACCGCTCTCTCCTGGCGTGCTGCTTGGAGATCGTGCTCTTTGCCTACAGCTCCCCTCGCACCTTCCCCTGGATCATTGAAGTTCTTGACATCAGGCCATTCTACTTCTATAAGGTAAATAAGCACTGGCTTAGGACAGGATTGGTATTAAAAATGGCATGTTACTGGATTAAGAGTCATGGAGTCCTCCCTAGGGAGTCAGGTAAGACAAGGACTGATATTAAGTGTGCATTAGGATGTCACTCTAGGACGCGAAATAACGCGACACAAACACACTGCTCTTTCAAAGTAAAAAGAGACTTTTTAATTTCTGACTCCAACATTTATAGATTTCCAAAAGTGACAGCAGATTGGAGGGTGACAGTGCCACCTCTCCAATGACACTGGACAAGCCAACAGTCCGTCAAATTTCTCCTCCTCCATAAAAGAATGCAAAACAATAAGTTATTTACAGAAAGTGTGTGAGAAAGTTCATTACAAGAATGTAAACATCAGAAGGCTTAGAAAATCTTAAAAAATCAGGGCAACATCAAGCCTATTCTAAATGCTGGCTGTCCTGAAATGTATTACTTGGAAGGTGTAATGCCAGAGCTGAACCTGAAATATAAAGAACAAAACCCATTTTGTAAATTGTACTGATCTTTAACATACTGCCCATCAACTTCTACCAGACTAAAGCCTTCAACATATATTTTATTGATCTTTATATTTATTGACTACAGTGTAGTTCTAAAATAGCAGATACAGATCTGAAATGTTGGCTTTGGCTGCTGCTACTTATCACAGGCTTGCTTTGCTAAGTTTGGGGGCTTTTCCTTTATGTAGCAAAACATAGAATATATTTTCCAGGGTTTTCTCTGGTTTTGCTCTTCATTTAGCCACATTTTCCCCACTTCCAATGTAACTTGATTTTTGACTACTTCAATCCTTTTATCACCTATCCATATACCTCCAGTTTTTGCTGGATACCTAGCAGCTTATTGGGGTTAGTTCTGAATAAATCAAGTAGTTCTCTTTAGATGACAGCAACCAAAAAATGGAAGCCTTTGAGAAAGCTGGTTCATTATCTGTCCTTCCTTTTTCCTTTACTTTTCAGCTGTGCTGTAACAAATCTGTCAATATTGCTGTGGCTGTAGGTAGCCTCCATCCAAACTGGTGCACATCCAACTTTATGGAACAGATTTATGTTTGGTTTGAATTTTCTCAGCTATTCAGTGTATATTCTTGCAGCACTCTTATTTGGACAAAAATCGCCATTACAGGGGTTTCACACAAGAGAGACTTGTGACATTTGTAACTTTGTTCTCTAGGTGTAGCTTCTGTAGCAGGAATAGCCAAAACTGGTCTTCCATGGAATTTTTGTGGCATTTCCATCCTTGGAGCTTTAGCAAAACAGGCTGAATGCTCCTCTGATAGGAATAACACAGGGTGGATCTTGTGTTGGAGTATGATACTGCAGTCAGCTCTGTTCAACCCCCATTTGTCCATGTTAAGGGTTCTGAGCACTTCTTAAATGAAACTTAAAAGCAGTGGTTTTCAGCTCCTCATGTTATGGGCTGCTTGTTTGCAGGAGCTGAAATGCTGGGGCTGTCACATCCCCTGCTGAGCAGCTCTGCCTGATCGCATGTCCCAGGTCAGTGCTGCATGTGCCCAGTGCTTTCACTTGTGCACAGTTAGCAGTGGTGAGGTGTTGAGGCCCTAAAAACCCTGGAGTGGATTGTTCTGCACTAGTGGCATATCTGCTGTCCTCTTCCAGCCCCCAGGTTGCTTTGGGAAAGGGGGTTAAACGAAGAGGGTTGGGGAAGATGAAGATGTGAGGTGGAGGCTGGAGCACTCTGTGTTGACGTTTTGAACAGGAGCCTGAAATAAATAACAGTTAGATGGTGTTAAACGTGAGCAATGCGACATTGCTCGGTGTGTGTGTCATTGCCATCAGGTCATTGAAGTGCTGATTCGGTCTGAGGAAGGACTTTCCAGAGACATGGTGAAGCACCTCAATAGCATTGAGGAACAGATTCTGGAGAGTCTGGCCTGGACTCGGAACTCAGCACTCTGGAATGCACTCGAGGCCTCAGAAAACAAAGTCCCGACCTGTGAAGAAGTATGTGATCTCATTCCTGTTACTAGGAAATTTGTGTTCTTTTTCTCACTTTTTTTATTTGGAAAACTGTTCAAATGAGAGTATTACTGCAGAAAATCTTCTATTAATAGATTGTCACAAAGAAGGGAAATTAATTTGTTACCTTAGACTGACATTTCTTACTTCTCAGGTAATATTTCCCAGTAATTTTGAGGCCAGCAATGGAGGAAGTGGGTTTGGGCACTTGCCCATGATGCCATTATCTCCCATAATTCATCCTCGAGTGAAAGAGGTTCGGACAGATCTTGGTGGGAGTTTAAGACGAGGTAAGTTTAAGGCTTCTGATATTATTTGAATGTGCAAATTTGGGGAGAGGGTTACAATTCTTTGTAATTGGAAAAAGCATCCTTGAATCTGAATTGAGAGTTCGGAATTGTGAAGTTTATTTGAGCAAGAGAAGGTCTAGATGCACCCAGTCAAACCAGTGCTGTGACTAACTGGCTGCAGACAGTGCTCAGGCAGTGCTTCCCTTCTGGACTGGAGAAGATTTTGCTGCTGGCTTGATGCCAGGGTGACCTTACTCTGATATGGATTGTCATCAATCACTTATTGTCCATTGATGTTCGAATTTTTCCAGGTTTTTTTTTTTTTGCTTTCTGTTAGTTTACGGTCAGTGAGTTTGACTGGCTTTTAGGTGACTTTTTTTTTTAGATATAATGACAGAGCTACGCTTACTCCTGCTTCCTACAGAACTGTTTTTGTGCCGGGTGGAGGACAGTGCTTTGCCTACAGTGTTCTGTCCTCTGAAGCTGCTCTTTGCAGATTCCTGGATCTCACACAGAAGTGTCTCCTAACAGTGAGGGTGCAGAAGCAGTGCCAGCACTGCTGTTTCCTTTGCATGCTTCTCTAGTTAGGAATTGCAGCTTTTGTTGTATCCCAGACACTGGTCCATATGTTCTTGCATGTGCTCTGTGAGCTGGTGGGCTGTGTAATGTCGTCTCCTTCAGTGTTTGTCTGGCAGCAAACAAGGCTGTTTGGTGTTTTTTAAAATACTCCTTGGGAAGGAGATGTACAAGCAGTTTCTGTGTTAGGCTTCGCTGATGGAAGAGGAACCAGATTGGAGATGGTGTCTTACATATGTCTCTCAAACCCTGCAGTCTCCAATCAGTCTTACCTGGCCAGTTATCCAGATAATTTCTGATTCATGGGAAATAGGAAATTCTTGTCACTGTGATTGTGACCGACTGCAGCAGAAATGCAAAAAGCCTGCGAGCAGAAGCCTGGTACATTAGTGCTGTGTACTTCAGGCTTATTACTGAAGCAAATGTTTGAAAGCAACGGGAAAGCCTGAGGGGAACTGGGGGTATGTGAGGGTGGAGTCACCTGACTGGGGGCAGTTTAGAGAGAGTTTGAAAGCCAGAACATAGGGAAGACAACATGTCCAAGGAGTGTGGTCAGGGTTTCTATAGAGGAATGTGTTCACAGGAGTAACACTTGCAAATATTCCCTAATTGCTAGGCTGACTGGAGTGAGTGCCTCTGATCCTGTGTGTTCTTCAGTCTCTGTGGGTCAGAGTGACTGCTCAGCTTCCATGTGATACCTGATGGCAGAGCTGCACTGTCTGGGGTGACTGCAAAACTGAAAAAAGTCAGACTACAGATCTTGTTCTTATCACCTCGGAGCAGTGAACTCTGGGGGCAGGCCTGAGCTATAAGTGATCTCTGCTGGTGTAGTTGGAAGGTATCCTTTCACCTTCTCTGCAGAAGTATTTCCATTAAGCTGCTGTTGTTAAGGTTTTGTCGGGTTTATTTTTTCTTCCTTGACATGCCAGACATGCAGCCATTGTCTCCAATCTCCGTTCATGAGCGCTACAGTTCTCCTACAGCTGGAAGTGCTAAGAGAAGGCTCTTTGGAGATGACAGCCCCAAAGAAACGCAGATGGAAAAAATCTTAACGAAAGGAACTAAGCTGACAATTGCTCCAGCATCAAGCGTTGGTGCTGAAAACATGTCAGCATCTCCTGCCCAGACAGTGCTGACCATGACAACCACTACAGGACCAGGAAAAGCAGGACAGAAGGTCACTATCCCACTGCATGGTAGGAATTCTTGCTGCTTTTCTTCTCTACTAGGATATTTTCTTTAGTCTTAAGTTATGGTTAGACCAACCATGCATCTTGAAAGTGTGTTGTTTTTTCTTTCTGAAAAAACAATTACTTTGTCAACAATAGCTGTCCTGGCTTGAAGGACAGGTGTCTGCCAAGGAAGGTGGGAACCTCCCTTGGAATGGAGAATATGACCCCCTTCCCTCTGAATTATTATAACTTTGAAATGACGGGACTTTCAGGCAAAGATACCAGAAAAGGAATAGCAGTTCCTTACTAGCGTGTGTGTGTGTATAACAAGGCAAACAAACACCAAGCCTGGCAGCACAGATGAGCAGACGCAGCAATGGCGGGCGGGCTGGCGGAAGGGATGGAGAAGGGGCTGCCTTTGGAACCCTCAGGGACGGCCGGGCCCGCTGCACCTCTGTCTGGGGAAATGGACTGCAGCAGGAGCCTCGGAAGCAGCTGGAACGGCAGAGGCGAGCAGATCCTGTTGCAATAAATGAGATGTAGCAGAAACTGCAGAGCTGCAGCCCCTGCGGGGTGCCCTGGCAGGCAGGGGTACGGCACTACGGGATAGTGAAAACTCAGAGCAGCGGCAAAAGGGCAGGGGCTGGCAGGGGTCTCCTCTGCAGCAGCAGCATCACACAGCCAGGGAAATGCGTCCTCTGGGATGGGGCTGGGGCTCGGGGTCCTGGTCTTTTCCCCTGAGGCACCGAGCAGATGGCAGGGTCCTTTCCAATGAGGCAGGGTGCCAGTGACGTCCCCGTTCGGTGGCTGCTCTCATGAGCAAACGCTCACTTGTTTGGGGTGGGCTGCAGCAGCGAACTCCCCCCATAAACAGCAGCTGGAGCATCCTCCTCCAAACCCAACGTCAAGAGAGGGCAAGGAGCTGAGCCCAGCCTCTCACTACCCAGCCAAAATTTCAAGGTATCTTTTACCTTCCAAAGAGAAAACCTGCCAGGTAAAGACAGTAGCCAGCTGAACCCTTCCCCATCCTTACCCTGAGCCATGGCAACTTCTTTTATCTCTCTAAATTACCGGTGGTTTTTGTCTCTTAGTAATGTATGGGAGAAAATTCCCTGAGAAAAAGAAAACAAAAGGAGCAGTCCTAAGCTCCAACTGCTACTAAAAAGGTTGAGTTTATATTGACATCACATCCTTGGAGGCATCTGATCCACATTGAGGATTTCTCCTCTTGCAGAAAACATCATGTTTGTGCTCTTTCCAGTTTTACCTCACACATTAATCAGCATTTCATTTCTCATCTCCATTAATGATTTACTGCAATTTGTCTTAATTTGGTCTGTTAAAATCTCAAAAGACTGTGAAACTTCTGTTTTGTGGAAGTTCAGTGATACTTGATTATTTCTGAAAATGATACATGAGCAATGAGTTTATCGCCATTCTTAATTTAAAAATTGGGTCTATAGTTAAAGATTAAAATAAAAATTCTGCACTAATCATGTTTAAGGAGATTAAGCAAGATAATTTGATTACTGAGGAAACTAATGAGGACTGTATAGGATATGCTGCCAGTTTTGCAGAATAAGAATAAAAAAAAAAGAATGCCCACCTTCCTCCAACAGAGTGGAAAACCAAGTACAGAAATTGTGATTGCTTGTAAATTTTGTACTTTAAGATAACCTTTAGAAAAGATCATTCACATTCAGATTCTCCGTTTAAACCTTACCAGGAATGTAATTTTTACTATTTCTGAAGACTGTGGGATAGACTGTAGTACAGAGGGTGAGATGTCTTCAGTATCAAATGTTCATAAATGAGTTTGATTTGCTGTTTGACTTTGCAGCATGAAGAGAGCAACCAGTTTATTTCTAGGTATGTGTATCCTCTCCAGGTATTGCAAATGACATGAGTGGAATCACCTTGATCCCCATTTCGATTAATTTAGGCCAGCCATGTAAAGTGGATGCTCAGGCTCCCTGCCACCCTCCTGGGAACCAAGGAGCAGAAGTGGCGCTGCCAGCGGCCGGCAAGCCGAAGAGAACGGGCTCCTTGGCACTGTTCTACAGGAAGGTGAGTGCCCTTCCTCAGAAGGGGTGCTGTACTTGTGCTCGTGGCCATGCTGGAGCCCGCCTCCCTGTGCAGCTCCCATTACCTTCAGTCTTCATGTGCCTTAAGCTTGGCACATGCAGTCCTTATATACCTTGAAGAAGAAGGAAAAGTATGTTGAGTGTTGCAGAGAGTCCAGTTTTCTCCTTCCCACCCATGAGATTTCTTTTTCTTTTTAATTAGGAGCTTCTGTAAATAAATATCAAAGGCACACTTTACTTCAGATTTTACTTCTCTCGGCTATTTTGATTGCCCTCACATTTGCAAGGGTTAGACAGACCTGACATGAGAGGATTTTCCTGCGTCTTGCTCATTCAAAGCTGCACTGCTGTGGATCCAGCATCTGGAGATGCTCCTTTGCCACTTTTAAGTCCGCACAGCGATGCTGATCTTGCTGGGCTGGGGGCTCAGGAAGCAGCGATGAATAACATAGTAGCTTAAGGTTTCTAAAAAGAATGAGTTTGAAATCATGCAGGATTTAAAGATTAAGAGCTGGGTGTCCTTTAGAGGAACTTCAGATGACTTACTTATAGTTGCTTTCATTTCCAGTGTGCATTTTGTGAAAGGTCTTTGGAGGAAGCCTGGTAACTTGGTCTAGATGACTACAAAGAATATATCCCTAAATTAGTCTCTCTCAAAAATATTAGAAGATTTTTCTTTGCTGTTATTTTCTTACTAGGTAAGTTATTTTCTGAGGTTTTCCCCTTTGAAGGTATCTGTATAGATACAATAGATCTTAAAGATTGTTCATGGTAGAACTTCTTAAGGTACATCTTAATACAAAAAATAATTTCTAAAAACACTTGTAAGCCGCCTCCTTTGTCTGAACTATTGGTTCTTTCATTTTGCCAGTGACAGGCAGTTTCTCTGAGAAAGGATTAAGAATTGATCAGTCACCTGCCAGGTGGGGACATTGCATTTTGGAAGTTTTACTCTCAGCTGGGGAGAACTTCAGATGTAGCTGTGTCTCTGACTAACCATGTCATAGACAACATAATTCCTCTTAGTTATGAAGAACTAAAACCTTGACTTATATTTGTCGTTAAATTTTGACTTTCCATTTATAGTGATCATTGTACTCAGAATGATAAATTTTCCCCTACTTTCCTTTCTTGCTCCTGTTCACTAGAGCAAGTGAAAATGACACTACCCCTTCCTGCTTTCCAGCATAAGGAAAGTGCCTCATTAGTTAGTGAGGGATATGGTATAGAAGCTATAGGCATAATGTTTTTAGGTGGATTTTCTGCAAGTGTTAGAGGTTCAACAGTTGGAGAGTGGACAGCTTAGTCTTTGAATCCCAAAATTCCAGAATGATTTTGGTTGGAAAGGACCTAAAAGATCAAATCATTCCACCCCCTGCCATGGACAGGAACGCTTTCTTGTAGACCATGCCCCATCCAGTCTGGAACACTCCAGGAGAGGGCAACAGCAGCTTCTCTGGGCACCCTGTGCCAGGGCTTCACACCCCTCCCAGGGAAGAGTTCCCTCCCAGTATCCCATCTGACCCTGCCCTCTGGCAGTGGGAAGCCATTGGCACTCCAGGCCCTTGTCCCTCTGCAGCTCTCCCAGAGCCCCCTTAGGCAGCAGAAAAAGCTCTGAGGCCTCTCTGGAACCTTTCTTCAGGCTGAACAACTCACACCCTCCCAGATCTTTCATGGGAGAGGTATTCCTTCCTTCTAATCATCTTCATGGCCCTTACAGAATATCTCTGCTTTGATGTCTTTTATTTCTGCAGGCCAGGATAAGCTTGTTTGGCTTCACTCTTTACTGTGTGTCTTTTCCTTCCAGGTGTATCATCTGGCAAGTGTGCGCTTGCGTGATCTGTGCTTAAAGCTGGATGTTTCCAATGACTTGCGCAGGAAGATATGGACATGTTTTGAATTCACGTTGGTTCATTGTGCTGATCTTATGAAAGACAGGCATTTGGACCAGCTCCTCCTCTGTGCTTTTTATATCATGGCAAAGGTAACATATAGTTTTAAGAAACTCATGGAATTTTATGTTCAATTTTACGTTCAAAATATCAGGTGTGTTCAGCATTTACAGTTTGACTGATTCATTCATGTCATATTACTGGAGGGAAGGGGAAGGTCCTTCCAAGAAGTGGATGAAGTCTCAGTATGGTTTTTTCCTTGTTTTGCATATCTTAGCTCACTGGCTCATTGATGGAAGTTCTTGACAGAGTTTTTGTTCTCTTCTTGAGTGCATTCACAGTAGCACTGGTTGACACAGACAAAGCGCTGTGTGGTCTTATTGCCCTCTATTTGTTTTCTGTCCCATTTGTCATCTTGACAATCTGTTGATCTAAACTAAAAATTCCATTACAATTACAGAATTAGGCAGGTGCAGAAATTTGCAGGAGCAAATTTATGTAAGGTGTTTTCTATTCCCAAAAATCCCTTTAGCTTTTGATGATTCAGGCTGAGGAATTGAGGTGGTTGCCTGTTGTATTTCATTTCTTATTTCATTTGCCAGCTTTAATTTAAGGTGGTGTTAAATTGGATTGTGAAACTGTACTATTGGTTTGACTCAGACTTGAGCTGATGGTTACAGTGTCCATCAAGCCTAATTCAGACACAAAATTCAGGAGGCCGATTATCTTTTCTTGAGGGCAAATGAAGAGTAGCAGTGTGTGGAGGGAAACTGATGTTTAAATTGTGACTACCTGTGCTCTTAACTGCAGCATGGGTTAGGCTCACCTGATGTCAACACTGATAGCAAACCCATTTAATAGTGCTCTGTATTTTATCACGTAATTCGTCAGTTGTTTTGAGGTTTTTTATAATACAAGCTTTTGAATGCTGTCTCCAGTTCAGAGTGAGGCCCGACAGTTTAGCCAGAGACGTTGATACATTGTCTCCTGGCTCCTGCTACAAAAAGTGTTGCTTGTCTGCTCTTAAAATTACAGCTGTATGGCTGAAAAACAGAGTGCTTTAAGAAATTAGCTATTTTGAAATAAAAAAGCAAAGTGAAATTGCATGTGTGTACCTGGCTAATGTCTTGTTCAGGATTTCCCCACTTTCTGTTTAGAAAAGTTAGGGATCCAGTTTCCAAATTCACAAAACACATTTTTGACTTAATAATATTTCCTTTCTTTAATTTTAAGTGTCACTGGAAGAAAAGTCTGGAAAGGGGTAATGCCTAAGCATCATAACTAACAAAAAGCTTTAGTAGCTAAGAAACAAGGAATTCCTGAACAAGAAAAATCTTCATTGTTTCATGCTCTCATCACTAGAGATAAATTTTTAAATTATGTATCCATAGTAATACTCCTCAAAAAGCTAAAAACTGGACCTAGGCAGCGCAGCCTTCACACTTGCACTTGGTCTTCAACAGCCTTTTCTTTTCCAGGTAACCAAAGAGGAAAGAACTTTTCAGGACATAATGAAAAGTTACAGAAATCAGCCCCAGGCAAACAGCCATGTAAGTCCATAACACTGGCTTTACTTTTTGTAAAGCTCAGAAGTGGCTTTTGAAGTCTTGGTGCTCATAAGAGAAGTCAAATCCTCTGCAGTGTAATACTTGCTCCTGTTCAGTTGGATTTCATCTAGTCTCCTGACCTCCTTGCTTTCCTTGACAAGAGTGTTTTTCCTTGCTATCTTGTAGGTTTATAGGAGTGTCTTGTTGAGAAATACTTCTGATGATGTTCCATTGGACAAAAATGCAAACTCAGATATGGAGATGACAGAAGGTGAGTACAGCAAAGGCATTTGCTCTTTTCAGTAACATACTTGGGGCTTTTAAAGAACTGGACAGTCAAGTAATAAGTGGAACAAGTTTTACAGTTTTAAGTGTATTATAGAAAAATATATGTATTGTTGAAAAAGAAACCATCTTGTAAGTAGCTCTCCTGTGTATTAGGTATGGAAAATAACACTTCCTAGTTGGAAAGAATATTTAATTTCATTTACCTAAATTTGGTTGCTCAGGGTGGAAGTATTTTCTTAGTATGTCAATGATACTGTAGTTCTTGGATGGCAACACTGATAACGAAGAAGAATGAAGATAAACAGTACCTGGAATATTATGGTGGGTTTTTTTAATATCATCTATTCTGAAGACTGAAGTAGAAAGAACTTGTTTCAGAAAATAAAAATGCTAACTCTCCAGGACTGTCATTTTCTTATATTCGGGTTTCTTTTAAATAAGTAATGGTTTCTTTGCTCTGGGTTAGAGAAGAAAAGGGATAAGAGTAGTATTTGAGAAAAGCATGGAACTGTGCCATGCCTGTTTTGAGTGGCATGTCAGGAAAGTGAGAGATCACAAGCCCATGTATGAACCCATGAGCAGATCTGTAGCCAGGACACACGTAGAATTTAGTTTGTTCTTTGTGGCAAATTCCCTCTGGGTGGGATTCATCTGCCTTAATGAATGTTAGAGCCATTTTTAAAGGCCTGTTGAGGATTCTGTCAGGGTCATGGAAAGTACTGATCTCCTCTAAATCCTGTCTGACACCTCCACAGTTACTGGATGACTTGGAGTATCTGAAGTGACACTGGGCTCTGGTATTTTGTCAGACAAATATACGTGGTTACAAAGTTCTTCAATGGGTTTTCCTACCAGACTTTCTTGAGTTTATGGACTCTTGCCTCCTTTACACAGTATTAACTCCAGGTCTTTTGATGCCAGTTCACAGGAGCTGTGCTTGTGTTGTGAGAGAAGGAAGGCATATGGACAAAGGAGTCACTTATGGGTGTCAGCTGGAGCTTTGGATGTTTGTCTCAGTGCACTGATTGCCAGAGACTTTGTGTGCTGCTCTATTTTACTTGGCAGACAGCAGAATGCAGGAACCATAGAAGGTTGTGTTCAGTAGCACTTCAGCTTAATTACAGGAGCGCAGATATCAACAGCACTGCACTTGCTGTGTGGCTACAGCTTTTCCCACTTAACAGAACATGCCTGAACAAAGGTGTCATGACTTCCTTGGTGCAGATCTGAGTTGAGCACCAAGTTTTTCTCCGCTAGCTGATCACAACAGACTTTCAGAGAAGCCAAAAGCTGGGAGCTGTCAGACTGCTTAAAACTTAGTTTTAAGATCAAGTAATGGCTTTGTACCACTTCCCACACTCCCCAGAATAAACATGGAAGAAGGGGTCAGTTGTGCTACAGTTTCTTGCTACAGCTATTTCCAAGTTTGGAATAAAGGTTGATACTGGCCTTTTTAGACATAACCCACAAGCCTGCTCACAGCAAATGGTAGCTCCTCCTGATGTTCATAACCACCTGCTGCACACCCTGCTCCTGGCTCAAGCACATTTCTTGAATTCCTGTCATTGACTGGTCAATTTATGGACAAGTTCTTGCCAGCTGGACACTGTAAGTTCAACTCTGAAGTACCTGGTTTGCCAATGCTGTAGTTTTGAAATCTGAAGCTCTCTTATTGTTAGACTCATCTGTGAAAGCTGGCAGCTCCTTGGGACGGTCCACAGCAGAGAATTTGAGTGAGTCAGAAACAGAGGAGAGAGGAGATCTCATTAAATTTTACAACGCAGTCTACGTAGGAAGAGTAAAGTCATTTGCACTGAAGTACGATATCACAAACCAGGATCATGTGGTAAGTAAAGTATTTTGGAATTAATACTCAGAGTCATTTTTCCTGGGAGTTAAATGTATGTCAGTAACTTTGTCTTATCACCTGATGTGGGTCCAGTCAGATAATTGGAGGTAATGGTATGAGCACTTGTTTTAACAGCCTTTCCAGAGGACAAATGTAGATGCTGCTCAGTTTGTAAACCCATTTCCAACTTCTTTACATCAGTGCAATAGCCATTGGCACTCCAGGCCCTTGACTCCTACTTGCTCAGATGTCTGTAGACTGTCTGTGTAAGGCATCTGGAAGATTAATTCTGTTGCTTGGTTATTACTTGATGTGTTGTTTCACTGTCATGAGATAAAATATTCTAAAGACTTGGAAGTGTATGAATGTTCTCTTGTGTGAGGTTCCTGCTGTCAGGATGTTTGGATTGAGCAGCCGTGTCCTCTCGTGCAGGTGGAGGCGCCGCCGCTGTCGCCGTTCCCCAGCATCCGGCCGCAGGCGGTGTCGCCGCGGCGCATCTCGCAGCAGCACTCGGTGTTCGTGTCCCCGCACAAGAACGGCGCCTGCCTCACGCCCCGCACTGCTCTGCTCTACAAGTTCAATGGCAGCCCCTCCAAGGTGCAGACAAAAACACGGCTGAAAGTAGTTAATTGTCTTCTAATTAGGATGTGGCCTAGTGCAGTTCTGATGTGTTATAATGAATAGTCTCTCACTTTGCACTGAAAGGTAGAGTTCTGTATGTAGACTCCACCACTCAGAGGTGCAGGATAACCTGTTGTTCTCTGATATTTCGGACATAGAGCAAGTTTGAAATGGAGTCAGAGTAACTCATTATTTTTGTCTTGATTGCAGAGTTTGAAGGACATCAACAATATGATAAAACAAGGTGAACATAGGAGTAAGAAGCGAGCAATAACAATTGACAGTGACACTGAATCCCCCTCAAAGCGACTCTGCCAGGAAAATGATGATGTTCTGCTGAAACGTCTGCAGGATGTTGTCAGTGAGAGAGCAAATCACTAAAAAACTTCTGCTTTCTGTGGGATCTCTAAGTTACGGAGCTGGATACAGCTGTTGTGCTATTTATTTCTTGGTTTTGTATATAGACAACTGTCAAGTTCCTTCAACACTGAACTTTCACCTGACTTCCACAGGACGCAAAAAGTAAGAGTTATGTAGGAAATGCCAGTGATCTTCATGCCCAAAGACCACACTGTGCTATACTTTACTCTGAGCTGTTTTAGCAAAAGAGTGTTCTCTGAAAGCCATATTGGATGTTCTCAAGCCTCATTTGGAGCATCATGAATTCTGAGTGTAACTCAGCTTGTAATACCAGTTTTATTATTAGGATAAACGTGATAAAGAAATTAGTGAAATCAGTGAAGTTTCCTCAAGCTTTTGGCATTTAGAGAAGAAACTTACAAAGTGCCTTATTTGAAAAGAATACAGAATTTTATGTATTATTTTACTGTGGAGTAACTGGAGGGAAAAGAAATTAATTATTTAGCCTCAGGAAGAGCTGAGTAGTTTTGTACTGTCAGAACTTATGTTAAAGTGTAGGTTGTGACATGTATCTGACAGCTTTTGCAGTAACAAAGGCAAAAATCTAAAAATACAAATAGTGGTGACTTAGGTCGGACTCTGGTAAAGCCCTGAGATATAGTTCTGTGAGCCTGAATTCCCTTTCTATTGAACCAGTGGTGCTCCACGTTGGAAGCTACAGAGCAGCCTGCCCTAGATGCTGTTCATACAGATGGCAGCTCACCCACGAGAAAATACAGTTACAGCTGAAATCAACAGCTGGGGTTTGGCCATGTTAAAGCTGTTCAAATGTACACATTCTTTTAACAAAGTGAATGTCTTGTTTTTTACTGAAGACCTTTAGCCTCTTGTGTAGTATCTACACTGAATGTAAGCCCATCACATAAGGAAGTGTGTATGTGTGAGGTTTTATAGCTGTTAAAGGCTTGGGTTCACTGGAAAAGTAGAAATTCCAGCATCCAGTTCTTGTGACTGAGTTTTTAATGCTCAGGATTTGGTAGGGTCTATTTTACCAAAACAGAGAAAAGTCAAGGTTTACTCATTACTGTAAATCAGTAGTTTAATCTTATTTTATAATTGTATTTAATATTAGAGCCATAGAGAAACTTCTCAGCACTGTAATTTTCAGTTTCTGTGTAACTGAACTGAAAAAAAGAAAGAACAACTACACAGGACTTATTTGAGGGGCTCTGTTTCCTTCATTGGCTGGGTGGGTAAGTATGTGAGATCCACAGGTCATGGGGAGAACACTGCCATGATTTTGAGCAGCTTCAGCAATGATGAAGGAGAAATTCATTACTAAGTGTAGGTGTGCAGGGACACTACTCAGCAAGGAGTAGAAAGTTTACAAACTTGGTTTTAAGTCATTAACTACTTGAATATTTGATATTTTTTAAAACTTTTTTACTCTCAAAAAAAGGTGCTTGCCCATGGAGAGCTGCAGTATGATGAAATGGCTGTGCAGTGGAATAGGTTTCATGTAGGTATTTAATTTTAATCAAGTTTTAATGTTTATCTTTAGATTTTGAGATAAAAAGTGGAGGATTGCAGCCTTTCTGCAATAGGATAGGAAATTGATGGTTAGGCATGACAGCATCAGTCTTTCCATGGTATTGTATGATGAGAGTTTACAACTGCTGACATGGTTTTAATTCAATATCATGTGCACATCTCCTGGTGTCTCTGCTCCCCACACTGTCACTGCTTTCTCTGACAGTGGACAACTGATGGAGCCAAAATCCTTAATAACTGTTATGTATAGTGCTTCTTCATTAGGAAAATGGATGTACTACGGCTGGATGCAGTTCAGAATTCTTCACCTTTTTAGGTGATCTAAAACTATTTTGAGCTTGTTGAACAGCTAAAACAATAGCTTACATGGAATTTTTGTAACGGTTTCAAAGTGCCTTCACATGTAAATCTGTATTTTATAATAAACAACTAAAAAGCATTTTAACCTGTGTTGCTGTATTTCCTGTTGTTTTGCTGTGCCAGTTCATTAAACAATGCCTTCTTATCTGCATTTTCTGTAATATCAAAGACCTTCATCATTTTTGTGCTTCCTCAGATTTCTTTGGGATTTTTTTTCTGTTTGAATTCATGACATTTCATGTGTTTTGTCTGAAGTTTCCTCCAGACGTTTCTTTACTGTTTGTATTTCAGTCAGGTGTGGATTTTGGGAGAAGGTGAGTAATACATTGCATGAAGTCACCAAAAAGCACCAGGAGGAAGAGAACCCTGCAGTGACAGGTGATGTGTCCACAGAGGCAAGTGTGACTCCAGCAGAGCTGAGCTGTGGGCTCCTAGTTCATCTCCGAGCATTGCAGGCATGAGCTCCAGGTGCTGGTCCTGGCTGCCTTCCTCCCAGATGTGTTTAAGAACCAGCCTTGGACAGGTTTAGATCTGTACCAGCTGGTGTCATGCTGGTTTTGTTGCTCCAGGTAAGCATAAAGTTGGCAGGAACTCAGCTTTTCAAATAACTCTTGTTCACCTGCTCTACGAGGAATAAAAAGGCAATTTGTGCAGATTCTGCTGTAATGACTTCTTTGTTGCCAGAGCTTTTGCTTTAAAAGACTAATCTCTAGTTCATAGAATCACAGAATCATGGAATATTCTAAGTTGGAAGGGACCCACAAGGATCATCAAAGTCCAACTCCTTGCCCTGCACAAGACACCCCAAAAATCAGCATCATAGAATAGCTTGGTTTGGAGAGGAACCCTCAAGATCATCTCATTCCTCACCCTGTGCCTGGGAGTGTTGTCCGAGTGCTCCAGGAGCTCTGGCAGCCTTGAGGCCGAGCCCATTCGCTGGGGAGCCTGTTCAGTGCCCAACCACCCTCTCCTCCAGGGAAAGAACCTTTCCCTGATACTCAGCCTGCCCTGCTCTGGCACAGCTCTGTTCCCTCAGGTCCTGTCCCTGGTCACAGGGAGCAGAGGTGGGAGCTGCCCCTTGGGAGGAAGCTGCAGACCTGATGAGGGCTGACCTCAGTCTCCTCCTGGCTGAACAAACCAAGGGACCTCACATGGCACGTGAAAATCAGATGATCCAATCATCATTTTATTTTAGATGTGTGAACAGCTGGGATTAACCAATCATGTATTAGCTAGAGATGTGTGAACAGTAAAAACTTGTTATAAATAAAGCCCTTTTAGGGATAATAAACTCAGCTCCACTTGATCATATTGATCATGGTGTGATGTCCCATTCCTGATCCTCCACACCGCACTGAGGGATCCCAGCACCTTCAAAAGCATTTCCCCTGGAAACCTTTCTGACTTTGTTCCCTGAGCGGCCTGAACTCTGCTCTCCTCATGGCCAGGCTGGAAGTTTTGCTGACACTTTTCCTCCTGTCATCAGAGATTTTAAACTCGATTGCTCTGTGGTCACTGTGGCCAAGATGGCCACCAATCACCACTTCCCTTACAAGACCCTTTCTGGTAGCAACAAGTCATGGAGGGCACCTTTCCTGGTCGGCTCCCTTAGTACCTGTACCATGAAGTTGTTATCCAAGTGTTTTAGGAATTTTCTGGACTAGTTTGTGCCAGCTGTGTGGTGTTCCCTGTTAACATCTGGCAAGTTGGAGTCATGCAAGGACAAAGGTGATTGATTAACATGTTCCTTAGTGTCATGGTCCTGGCTGGGTGGCCCATTGTAGTCACCAGCTTTGTTTGTTTGTCCCTTTATCTTACCCAAGGATTAGTTACCAGGCAAGGGGATGATGAGGGTTGTAGCTGTGAAAACCTGACTGGTTTTTGTTTTTTATCTTTGTAAACTTCCTTCTGCAGGTAACCCTACCAGTGAGGGGACAGCATCGTGGGCAGCCTGAACTCAGAAATTAGGCTCTTGTATTCCAGACTTGCAAACCATCCTGTCTGCTGGAGGTTGAGGGATTTCACCAGTTCTTCAAATGAAAATATCACCTCCTTAATGCTCCTTTAAGTGGATTCAGAGCTTCCCTCTTTACTACAGCTCAGCTTTCTAGAGTCAAAGTTAAAAGGTTGTTAACACCCCTGCGGAGAATACCAAAAATCTGCTAGCTCTTTGCGTATAAGCACTATGTTAATAATAGGTTGCGACATCCCAAGTGTTGCACTAAGGTGTGGCCTCAAGAAAAATTTGTGGTTAGACTACAATTAAACAACTCTGGGAATCGAAACTGATTTTAGTTTCCCGTTAGGAATTACCCTTCTTGTATTGCTGTTTTGTGACTCATGAGGGGTTTTTGTTGATGTCTGAGTGGTAAGAATTGAAACTGGGGACACAATACAAAGCCATGAAGAAACTGCAAGTGTGTAAGCAGTGCTGGGATCACAGATGAAAGAAGCTGAATGTGTCTTAAGGCCAAAAGACAACAAGTAAACAGAGATTACTCAGTTTGATTGCTTTGATTACAGTAATTACTCAGTTTGATTGCTTTGATTACAGTAATCAAAGTTTGCAATAAGCACAGAACTCATCTCCCAAGTAGCAGTTCTTGAAAAACTGGTGTCAGATGAACACAATGCCAAACTCCTAAAACTTTTTAACTTCTTTGAGTGACCAGAAGTGCACTGGAGGAAGGTGCATCAGAGGCAGGTTATGCTTGTGGTTCCCAGCCTGCCTGCAGCCTGGGCTCATGCTGCCCTGGCTCCATGTGAGCCACAAAGCTGGGCAGAGCTGCTGGGGCACAGGGCTGATGTGGTGCCTCATCCTGAAAGTTTGTACACCTGAGCAATGGGGAACATTTGGTTTAAGGGAGCCCTGCACATGTGCTCCCCAGCAGTGCTCCTGTGATCCAATGCTGTCTCTCAGCCGAGACACAAGGAACCTTGGCTGCAGCAGCTTTACTGCAAGCACCTTCTCTGTCTTCACTTACATGTCATGCCTCATGGTTCCCAGCCACAGAAAAACAGCTCTGCGAGGGTTTAGTCACACACATTTCAGCTAGTTCATGTGTAAATATGGGGCTCAAGCAGCTGAGGTTGGGGAGCAAACTGGTGCCAAGTCACAGGTGGCTTTGCTGTGAACTTTTCAGTTCCTTGGTGGCAAGTTTGCAGCTCTGCTTCATGGAGCCCACTGTGACAGTGTTCACAGGGGTCCAAAGATGAGGGAAGAGAGGAGGATCTGACTCCATGTTCCAGAAGACTTGATTTATTATTTTATTACATATATTATATTAAAACTATACTAAAAGAATAGAAGAAAGGATTTCCTCAGAAGGCTAGCTAAGAATAGAAAAAGAAAGAATCATCACAAAGGCCTGTGGCTCGGACTCTGTCTGAGCCAGCTGACTGTGATTGGCCATTAATTAGAAACAACCACATGAGACCAATCACAGATGCACCTGTTGCATTCCACAGCAGCAGATAATCATTGTTTACATTTTGTTCCTGAGGCCTCTCAGCTTCTCAGGAGAAAAAAATCCTAAGGAAAGGATTTTTCAGAAAATATCATGGCTACATCCACCAAGAGGAGTCAATCCAGTGGTGGATGCCCCAACCCTGGAAGTGTTCAAGACCAGGTTGGACGGGGCTTTGAGCAGCCTGGTCTAGAGGAAGGCTCTCCTGCCCATGGCAGGGGCAGTTGGAACGAGGTAAGGTTTTAAGTCCCTTCCAATCCCAGCCATGAACACCAGGAAAGTGCTACAAGAAACACATAAAGTGAAAAAATAAAAAGCCCTTACACAGTACTAATTCCTCTTCAGCCTGAATTTGACCATGTGCTTTGAGTTTTGCTTGCCATTGCAGAGGGGTTAGTTGGCATAATTTTGGGTTTAGTGCCACGTTGCTTGAGCAGAGGTGACTGGGTTTCCTGTGTGTGCAGCAGCAGGCGGGCATGGGGAGGCACTCAGGTCACCTGCACACAAACAAGTCCAAAAATAGCTTTTTCCTCCTTTCCCCTTTTTCATGTGTTTTGTTTCATGATGAAGGAATTTGTGCTATTCAGAACAACACCCTAGTGCAGTGTTTTTTTTCTTTTTGTTCCTTCTACCCAGGAGTGAAACTAGTAATCTCTGTCCTCTTGCTGTCATGTGTTCATCTCATGTTACAAAGTCAGCAGTTTTTTGATTGCATCGAAGACAGATGTCCTGTTCTTTCAGGACAATCCTCCCTTGCTGTTTTTTAGGCCACAAATGCAATGACCTACCTCTTAATTTATTTTTTTTAATAAGCTCTCCAGATGTATTGGGCCTGTGGATAGGATGTATGTCCTTCAAGTCCTTCCCCTCCCCAAAAAGCTTCTTTAAGTAGAACTTTATATAGGGCAGTTTTTGACTCTGCTTAGAAGTGAAGAATGGACGGGTGATCAATTATTCCTTAAAAAGCCAAGCACCAGTGACATTTATGTGTCACTTATGTAGGACAGAGGAAATGGAGAAGGTGGGACACAATTTTGTACGGTTGCATTCCCTAATGGATCTGGCCTGGTTTTGCCTCCTCATGTTGCTTCCAAGAATTAAGTTTCCTCTAAAAGGGTGGGACCCAGCCAGTTTCGTTTCAGTGCTGATGGATCAGCACTGAGATACCCAGAGGGGATGGAGAAAGACTCTCAGCCAAATGAAAATCAGACAGGCAACATTATATGTACTTTGCTAACTAAAGCCAAGAAGTGAGAAAGCAGGATGCTTGTTTACAAAGGAAATTACTGTAGCATGACAGTAGAACATGTGAGCTTTGCCCCTCAGAAACAGACCTCAAGAAAAAAATTAAGGACTTTTTATTACTAAGATGATGGGAGGTTTTTACAGTCATTTTTTTCTCCCCTCTACACATCTGAAAGGGAGAAGGAAGTGGGGAGGAGGATACAGCAACTCCAGATATGGATTGCATTGGCTTGCGGCTGGCTGCCAGGTCACTCAGCCACGCCCTCACCTCCCCTCCTCAGCAGAGTGGGGAGAAAATACCACAAAACAGCTTTGAGATAGAGACAGGGAGATCACTCACCAGCCACCATCATGGGCAAAAGACAGAAACTGAGGAAGATAACTTGATTTCCAATTAAAAATAGAGTAGGATAATGAGACACAAAACCAAAACTAAAACCACATTCTCCCCACTCAGCCTTTTTGCCTAAGCTCAAGTTCATGCTTGACTGCCCTATCTCCTCTCTCTGCAAGTGTTGCAGGGGGATGAGGAAGGAGGAGGGGTCAGTTTGTAATGCTCTGTCCCTGCTGCCACCTTCCACATCACACTCTGCCCCTGCTGCAGCACGGGATCTCCCCACAGCTGAAGTTCCTCCTGGGATCCTGCTCCTGTGTGGGCTCTCCATGGGCCACAGCTTCCTCCCGGGCATGTCCAATTGCTCCAGCGTGGGGCTCTCCCTGGGCTGCAGAGTGGATCTGCCTCACCATGGCCTGCACCACGGGCTGCAGGGCAATCTCTGCTCTGGTGCCCGGAGCACCTCCTGCCCCTCCTTCCCTGGCCTTGCGGCTTGCAGGGCTGTGGCTCCTCCTCCCAGCCACAGCTGTGCCACATTTGTCTTGGAGGCCTCTTGAGCCAGCTCTGCCTAACATAGGAACAGCTTCTGGTGTTGATGTACAGAGGCCACCACTGCCCTCCTTGTTCCCCAAATGTGGCCATATAGACCCAGCACATGTAAGCACACTGCTGAGGGATAACGTGTAACCTTCCCCGTGGGAGCCCATGCAGCATGGCAGTGAGCACAGTGTGAGAAACAACAGCACGTGCTGGGCATCACAGAACTGCCGCCTCACACAGGGAGCCTGGAGGTGTCCAGGGGCCTGGATCTCTGGGGTGCCCCTGTCGGTGCTGGTGATGGCAATGGAGCGACAGGCTTTCCCCAAGGAGCGCCTGGCACACCTTTAGTCCATGGGGTTGCTGGCAGCAGTGAGTGGGCTCCCCCAGAAGCTGTTGCTGGTGAGAGTATCTGCTCCATCGGGCACCATGTGCAGCTGCACGTGTGGCACACAGCTCTGAGAAGGCTGGTGGGGTGGATCAAGGCAGCAGAGAATTTGCCAGCCTTGCTCTGTGGGGTCTGTAATGGGGAGCCAAAGTTTTAAGCCCCTTCTGTGGCGTTCGTGGCACTCAGAGGCCTTGGGCAGCTGAGCTGTTTTCATGGATATTGGGAATTACATGAGAACAAAATACATAAAAACCAGCCCATGTGTCTGCCTGGGATGGCTGCGGTGTCCATTACCATGGCTGGAGCAACAGGGCACCTGGAGCTGTGGTGAGGCTGCTTCCATGGCCCTTGGTGTCTTGGAATGAGATCCTGAACGAGTTCGGATTCAGCAGTGTTGTTTGAAGGCAGCAGTGCCGAGGCATCGCTTCCTTTGGGAGCCTCACGTGGCAGCTGCTGTTTGCGGTGATGCCTGGGATTCGGGACGCTGAGCGGCAGTGCCGGTGCAGGGTTCCAGGTAGTCCACGTGAATCCCCTAGAGCAGGGTCGCCGCGGCGAACACGCGCCGGCGGGCCCCAGAGGGGACCCTGCCGCCCTGTAGGGTGCGGTGGGCTCTGTGGGCGGGCGGAGGCTCCGCCCGGGGCTGCGGCGGCTCCCGGGCCCCTCAGCC
>NW_005054481.1:633034-638380 GCF_000277835.1 Geospiza fortis | reverse complement strand
GCTCTAGGCCGCGGCCGCCCCCAGCGCCTCGAGCGGAACTGTGCGGGGGAGGGCGAGGGAACGGGCTCCATGGGGCCGACCCCGGACCCTCGGGGCAGTTCCCGTTTCCCGCTGATCCCAGCACAACCGCGGCGCGGACTCTTGCTGCCCAAATAACCATGAGAAGCAGAAAACCTCGATCCTTTAGAAAGGTTTAATGACAATCCCCTGGGGTAGCACAGTGACCTTTGGAGTGTTGCTGGGAACACAAGAGTGAGCTCCAGGGGTTCTGATAGGAACTTACTTTTCTGCCTGAAGTTGCTGCTGCTCCAACTCCAGGAACGACAGCGGCCCCGATGTTTGAGAGAAGGGGAGGTGCTGCTCGGGAGAGGCTGAGTGTCACCCGTCTCCCTTGGAGAAATCCCGGGCATTGACAGCTCAGCCTTGCAGCAGCTGCCGGCACTTGGCTCTCTGTTGTGCCGACAGGAGCGTGGGCTGCTGTGGAAAAAGAAGTGTTGTAGTGTGTTCTGGCAGAATAGGGGCCTGTGGGTGAGTGGCCGAGTCCTTGCTGCCCTGAGCAGTCCAGAGCAGGCAGTCCGGCTGGTAGTGGTCGCCTGCCACAAACACAGGGACGCTGGATGCTGTTCTAAAGTGCGTAAAGGATTGTTCCCCACAGTGAGGGATGACTGGGCCCAAAACCCTTTTATCTTTCTGGTGGCAAATATATTTTCTTGCTTTTCTGGAACAGCAAAGAGTATTATTGGAATATAATCCCAATGGACAGCTCTCAGCAGGAGGCAGGGAGAGGGGACAGAGGAAGTGGGAAAGCCAAGACAGGACACTGCTTCACACTGTAACAGAGTATGAATCTGTCCTGCTGTTCTGTGTGTTGGAAAGGCCCCTTTGCCCCTTCTCTGCCCCACTGGGGATCCTCTTTTGCTCCCCTCTACTGGGATGTGAGCCTGCTTGCTCACCACATACTTCCTGGTGGTTTTTAATCTTGTAATGTCTTTTCTTTACTCCTTTGTTAACCTTGTTTATACTGTTTCCCTCAAATTTGTCTCAAAACCCACGTGCTGGCTCCAGCTGTTTGCTGGTGGTGTGGTTGGTAACCGTGAGGTAGGCTGGGGTGTGTAATCTGGCAGGTGCACACAAGTGCAGAGCTGTGCTTTCTGCTGGGGGTTAGAGCACTTTGGTGTTGGGTCCTTGGCTGAAGGCTCGTCTGAGCTCATGCTGTGCGGGGGCTTCCGCTGTTTTATTGAGACATCAGCATGCAAAGAGGGAGTGGTAAAGGGTGGGTGTCTGGGCATGAGTATTAGAAGAGGATAAAAAGCTGGTGTGACACAGCGGGACAGGCAGAAGTGCTGTGCTTTGGACAAGGTAAGACGTGCTGGAGTCATTAAGGTATTTTTGATTTCTCTTTTTGTGGAAGAGGGGTTTAACTGCAGCAGTTTGAAGTATGCAGATAGAAATGCTGTCATGTCGTGGAAGGCAGCTGAAGGCTTTGTTTATTGCTGAAGTACCAGGTAATTGCCTGACTGAAATGACAAGCTGATGTCTAGTTTTATTTAGGATTTGCTGGGAGGCTGGTTGCTTCTAGCAGGGAAGGAGCATCATGTGTCCAGGACACACTGGACACGTGCAGCCAGTCTGGGGAGTCAGAGACTGTTTGTCAGTGCTGAAATGGACAGCAGGATGGGGTAGCCAGGGTCCCTCAGCATGGGATACAGGTGATGGGGGCACAGGACTGTGGAGACCTCTCAGTTGACGTGGAGAGCAGATGGTGGTGGGTTTACAGGTGGCTTGTGGGTTTTCTTTGTATAAGATATTGTTAACTTTGTATAAGTTTCCTTCTGTAAGATCTGAGATCTTGTTTCTATTAAGCTGAAACTGTTGAGAGTTGGATGAGAAATTGCTCAAGCGTTCTGCTTTTTGTAAACATCTTTCGCTTTGTGCTAAGAACAATTCTGTCCTGCAGTAAGTTGGGTCATTTCTCTGTGACAGGCCACTAATGAATGCATGTCTTTAGTTCCCCGGGTTCCTGGATGTTCAGAGGGGAGAGCTGGGGCCGGTGGTGCCTGGAGGAAGTGCAGTGGTTTTCCCAGGTGTTCTCATGTTGCTGGCAATGGATGTTTCGTGTGATGTACGGAGTGCTGAACACAGATGATGAGTGGGGCTGTCTGGCTGACCTCTTTGGGCACAGGAAAGGGATTTTCTCGTCCTTGTGACCTGTGGCATGAAGGAGGGTATGGGCAAAGCAGGGAGGGGAGTGGATGAGGAAGTGCCAGTTGTCACCATTTCCAAGCAGCCATCAGTAATGCTGCTTTGGCTGTTAGAGGAAGTGCAGAGTACTGGAAAACTACAGTTTTCTGTATTAACAGGATTTGTCTTGCTTAGGGGGGTCTGGCCTTGTAGACTTCAGGTGAAAAATGCCCTGTAGCTGTTTTCTATCTGAAGGAGGATGAAGAGCAGGGAAGGTGGGGCATCCAGGCAATTGGTCACGCCAGTGTCCAGCATGCAGGGTCTAACCTTTTCTCAATTCTTCTCCTCATCCCATCAGAGCAGCGAGTGGCTATGTGGGACTGGTTCCTGTCTGGGGTTAATCCACAGCAATCCTTCTTGGAGCCCAGTGTGGGGCACAAGGGGTTGCCAGACGACAGATCTGAACAGATCATATTAAAATACAAATAGTGGGGCCAGCAGAACTAAGGAAGTGATTCTTCCCCTGTGCTGGTTGGGCCACACCTTGAGTGCTGTGTCCAGTTCTGGGCCCCCCAATTTAGGAAGGATGTTGAGATGCTGGAGCATGTCCAGAGAAGGGCAACAAGGCTGGTGAGGGGTCTGGAACTCAAGCCTTGTGAGGAGTGGCTGAGGGAACTGCGGTTGTTTAGCCTGGAGAAGAGGAGGCTCAGGGGAGACCTTACCACTCTCTACAACTACCTGAAAGGAGGTACCTTCTCCCAGGCAACAAGTGACAGGACAAGAGGACACAAGCTGTGCCAGGATGAGTTTAGGCTAGACATTAGGAAGAAAATCCTTAACAGAAGGAGTGATTGGGCATTGGGATGGGATGGGCTGCCCAGGAGGGAGGTAGAGGAGTCATCATCCATGAAGGTATTTAAAAAGACTGGATGTGTCACTTAGTGCCATAGTTTAGTTGATAAGGTGATGTTAGGTCATAAGTTGGACTTAATGATCTCAAAGGTCTTTTCCAATCTGGTTGATTCTGTGATTCTGTGTGAAAAAGAAGTTGTTAAAAGCATTCGTTATATTAGTTTAATAGCTGCTGGTCACAATGTTGATTTCTTTGCCCTCAGAGTTGTATCATGGAACACATGCTGGTCTGGGCATCACCAAGGGAGCTTTTCATCTTAGAATTGTGGAATGGTTTGGGTTGACCTTTTTGATCATCTCATTTTGACCCCTGCCACAGACTGGGACACCTTCTGCTATCCCAGGCTGCTTCAAGCCCTGTCCAACCTGGCCTTGGACACTTCCAGGGATGGGGTGCTCAGCTGCTCCGGGCAACCTGTGCCAGGACCTCAGCGCCCTCACAGGGAACAATTTTTTCCTAATACCCAATCTGACCCTGGCCTCTGTCAGTTTAAAACCATTGGCCCTGTCCTGACAGTATCTGCTCTTATAAGTCCCTCTCCCTCCTTTGTGTGGGTCTCCTTAAGGTATTGGAAGGCTTCAGTGAGGTCTCCATGCAGACTTCCCTTCTCCAGGCTGGACAGCCCCAGCTCTCTCAGCCTGTGTAGGAGAGGTGCTCCAGCACTGCCTTGTGGCAGTCTGAGCAGCAGCTGCAGCCCAAGAGCTCCCTGTTAGGGAAAGCAACACCAAGTGGTTGAGAGAAACACTGCTCACCAACAGCTCAAACATCACATGCCTTTAATATTTTAGGGATTGTGAATTATTAAATGATTCAGATGAGAATACGTAGTGCATCAAGCAGTACTTTTTCCTAATCGTTGACATTTTATAGTCTTATTTTCTGTTAAATTTTATGTTGAAAGGCTGATATCAAACCGATCTCAATGGTTAACTGCTGGGAGAAAAAGTATTTTCTCATGGTAGTGTTTGCTGTCCTACTGAGGCTGAATCCATTTAGCTCAAGGGCAAAGCTTGCAGACAGAGTTAGTAAAAGTAGGTGTGATAGGGCATATTATACCTCTCTCTCCAGACTTATCCCACCTGTGCTCTTAGGCTGCTGTGGCTACAGCAGAGTATCTGCACTGGAAGTTTAGCTGTGTGTTGTGAAGGGGACCTTTAATAATTTATTAAAAATGACACCAAAATAGAAGAATCAGTCTCAGCAAAATTAGAATGTGTTTTAAACTGCAGTGGTTTTGCTGCTGGAGTTGAAATTAATTTATATAAAATTCAAGTTAATTTGACAAAATTAAACTTTTAATAGACAGTTGACTAACTATGAGAAATTTTTTTAAAAATAATTTGTTGACATTTTAGTTTAAGGAAGTTTTGCATCCTTAAAAAATGCCAGTTATGGCAAAGCAACGTGCAGCATCTGAATAAGTTTAAAGGACACTAGGTGTGGTTTACACAATTTTTTTCATCAGTTTTCCTGGTGGTTTTATTTCTTTTTAGTTCTGTGTAAGTGGGAGCAGCACTTACATTGCTCTACAGACATGTTCTGTAGCTGTTTGTTTCCTTCCTTCTATACTTGATTTTAGAAGGATGAATGCCTTCAATATTTTTCTGAAAAAGTTGCAGTTGCAGTCTTCTTCCATCAAGGAACATCGAAGTAATGTGAATGTGCATGAGTAATTCCATATGTACTGCAAATTGTAAAGGGACGTGCATTGCAGACTGTCATGGTTTGACACTGGCACAATGCCAGTGCCCCATGAAAATATACTTCCCTGGTGTTTGCTGTGAGATGTGACCAGGAAATAAGCAAAGCAGGCCTCTACCTTAGAAAAAAAAAGTTTATTAACTAAACTACAAAAGGAAAAAAAACCACACACACACACACGCACACACACACATGGAAAATGAAAACTCCACAAAAAGCATTTCCTCCTCCCCCCACCACATTTCCAATACATCTTCCAAATTTCAAGTCTCCATCCATCACCCTGTAAATACTCAATTCCAGTCCATCAAGAGGAGAGGAGTCCTTCTTGGGGCCATGGTGACCTCTTCCTTGCATGCCCAGGGCTCTCACCACTGGACATGGAACAGAGCTGCTTCAAGGGCTATCCTTTTAAGGGTGCTTTGACCAGTTCCAAAAAAGCACAGTTTTCTCTCATCTCGAGACCTCTTGTCCCCCCCATACTTGTCTACCCCCTGGGGCCGGGGGGTCTCCAAAACTGAACCCTCTCAGTTCCGAGCCATCGCCTCCCC
>NW_005054481.1:628880-632650 GCF_000277835.1 Geospiza fortis | reverse complement strand
CCTCCCCCGCCCAGCTCGAAGCCGGGCAGGGGAGGCCTTGGTTCTTTGCTGGCCGGAAATCAAAGAGGGAGCCCAAGGGAGTGCTCTGCTTCTAACCCCTGTGTTCTCAGAGGCGCATCCACCCTCAGTGGCCAAACCTGGTGTCAGTTTAGAATCTGAACACCTATTGGCCTCTGGTCACTCCATTCCCAGAAAACCTGCTTCCTGTAAACCCACGACACAGACTTTGCTCTCAGTGTCTCTTTTTCCTTCCTAGCTGCCCAGCTGAGCGACTGGAAGTGCTGGCGTGCCTGACACAGATGCAACAGCAGCACATGGAGGTGATGAAGGTAACCCATGCTATGAGGACACCATGGCCAGGTCCTGCCCCAAGCCCTGCACAGGGCTCTGCTCCCTCTCTCTGCCTCCCCCTTCTTGGTTTGGTGCTGCCAGCTGGTGCCTTTCCTTTGCACAGCAGCAAACTCTGGGCCCTTGGTAGTGGTGGTCTGTGAAAAACCACATTAACTAGAAGAAATAATAGAATCATTCTGTGGAAGCTTTCAGTGGGCACCTCCAGGTTGTGAGGGATTAAATGAGCAGAAGAGCTGTTTGACATGTGTTGGAGAAGCTCCCTTTCACATCCCTCTGTGTAGAGCCTCCCCTTGGTTTATTTTATTAGTTTTTCCCCAGGCCTGAGTTAACAGACTCCTCCTTGCTGTCACTGTTTCCTGTGTCCAGCTGTTTCTCCCTGTGGTGTCTGTTGCTCTAACTGGCCGGGGCTGTGCACGTTCAGTAGTAGTCTGCATATCTGCTAGAGCCCTCCCAGCTCAGTGACCAAGGGTAGAGAGCACAGGTAACCCTTATTTGCCTCAGTATTTTACCAAGATATGTGTGAATGATTTCACCTGCAGTTTAACAGCAAAGGTCAAAGATTAAATGTGTTTACCTTCTCTACTTGAGTCCCTGTAGTTACTGAGATGTCTCTAAAAATATGTGCTTATCAGGTAGTACTTATTTCATATTTTGGTCATTTGGGTGGTTTATATTTTGTTTTAAGAAAAAAGTAACAATCATAATTTCCACCCAGCAATATTGCATTTGATTTTAAAAGCATGAACAGTATCTGGGCGAACACTTTTATTGGATATCTCAGACATGCATTGCAGTATGCTGCTTTAACTGGAATAGGAGATTAATAAAGACAGCAGTTTGCACAGGTGTTAAGTTTTGGAATTACGCAGTTGGAGCTAACATTTTTAGGCATTTTGACTTCCCTTGCTAGGTGAAATAGGCAGTTTTATCTTTTTGGTGTCAAGCTTTAGTAGTTCTCCAAGATAAATTTGGTTGCCCAGAGAGGTTGAGGATGCCCCGTGCCTGGAAGTGTTCAAGGTCAGATTGGACAGGGCTTGGAGCAGCCTGGTCTAGTGGAAGGTGTCCCTGCCTATGGTAGTATGTTGGAACAAGGTGATCTTTAAGGTCCCTTCCAACCCCTTCTTATGATTCTGTGATAGATCTTGATATAGAGTTGGCAGGATATGTCTGTTTTACAGAAGATGAACAGTCTCTCCAACCAAATACCTGACCATTCTAGATATCCTTTACCTTGGTGCCTATTTCTTTTCAAAGTCAAATTTTAATTTTTTTTTCTTGCTTCTGTAGGTTTTTAATGATCCTATTCATGGGCACATTGAATTGCATCCCCTGCTGGTTCGGATCATCGACACCCCTCAATTCCAGCGCCTCCGGTACATCAAGCAGCTGGGTGGAACGTACTTTGTTTTTCCAGGAGCCTCTCACAACCGCTTTGAACACTCCCTGGGGTAAGGTGCTGCTTCTGATGCATCTCTGCCATGTGGATATCGCTCAGTTTGGTTCTACTGCTATGGAGTGCCAGCCAAGGGGCATTGCTGTCTGAGCATTGGTGAAAACTGCTGGGGGGGCATTTCTGGTCTCAAATGTTCATGGATAGCCCATGTCATTGTGGGCTGTTCCCTTGAATTTCTTTTAATAAAGACAGATAAACAAACCAAGATGGATCAATGTTAGATTTCCTTCCCCACCCTTTATTATTCTAAGAATAATGTTAGCTAAAAAACTGTTTTATGTTCCCCTAGTCAAAATACAAGTTTTAAAGCATAAACTTAGTACCGGGGCTACGCTTATGATCTGCCAAACAGTTGTAATTCCCACACATCCTCCAGCACAGCCAAAATGAATTTGATCTGTAATGTTTGCCTTTGTAGGTAGATGTACTTCATGCAATCCATGGCAGGTTGTCAGGCTGAGAGCTGTCATTCCATTAAGCAGAAATATGATGGACACAAGGATTCGTAGAGTGTTACTAGGTCATTCACACTCCTCAGGAAAACTGATGAATGACAAATTTGAGCTTGTTTTCAGGATATATCTCAAAGAGCAGTTATTAAATTAAAATAAGGCTTGTAAGTGGTTTTTATTCAGGTGATCTGGCCAGCCTGAAGTTGCTTTTGTTGGTGCTGAAATATTGTGGAGTAAATCTGGCTTACTTATAACGAGATTCAAATGGCTGTTTGCAAAAGGGTGAGATGAATGAGGCAGCCTGGATTGATTGCATCTGGTAAACCAAAAAGACGGAAATGTGGTTGAATATAAACAAAGTTTTCACAACAGAAGTCTGAAAACTTCAGTTCTATCAGCAGCTTTTCTTTTGAACAGTTCCATTGATCTATCCAGTTAAATTTAGGACAGTTGGTCTCCACTTGTATATAATGCCAAAGATTTTTACAGTGTTACAAATAGAAGAACTGAGCTTTGTGTGCTTGTTGGTCTACTAAAAAGCCATCAAATTGTGAAATTTGGACTAATGAAACATATTACCTCATCATAGAGGTAATTATTACCTCGTCCTTGTCTTGCCTTAAGCTGTTCTGAAAGGGGAGCTCTTGAGGCAAGTAGAAAAAGAGGTTTGTGAAGACGTTATAATAAACAGTTTATGGGACTGTGTGCCATATATTTGCTCCTGCTGGTTTTGTGCCCATTCAATTAAATAAATTCTCAAATCTAAAATGAATGAGAAGAAGGGAAATAATTGTCATGAGCTACTAATAAAGCAGCAGTTTGAAAAAAGTACCAAATGCTTTGGTGACTGGTGTGGACCTTTGCAGTTTGCCTTGGCTGGAATTCAAGGATTCAGTGTAAGCTGAGGTTCTTGAAGATTCTCACTGTTAGTGGTGCACTGCTGTTCCCTTACACAGCTACCGTGGGGTTGTGTGTTATGAAATACTGCAGGATGCTGTAGAGTCTCTGTGTTTTGGGCATAGTATCCATTTGGGCATGGTATCCCATGCTTTTTTGCTTTTGGAGGACTAAAACTCTACTACAGGAAGCAGTTAGTGATTTTCTCCCACGTCAGGGTTGGGTATTCTTTGTATGCTGCCTCTCAGATAAGGGCTGTGACTTAATGGAGCAAAACAGAGTTCATCCTAAACCAATGCCATATTTCTTTCTTTTCCTCCTGCAACAGGGTTGGCTACCTTGCAGGATGTCTGGTTCGTGCACTGAAGGAGAGACAACCAGACCTGGATATAACCGAACGAGACATCCTCTGTGTAGAAATTGCTGGGCTTTGTCATGATTTGGGTAAGTGTCTTGGTTTGGAAGGACGGGAGTCTGCTAAGGAAGGCAGGAGCCTCCCCTGAAATGGAGAATGTAAACCCTCCCTACCCCTCTGAATTGCTATAATTTTAATTTAAGGGGCTCTCAGGCAAAAATATGGGAGCAGGAAATAACAGTTCTTTAATAGGGAAGAAAAA
>NW_005054481.1:607879-628825 GCF_000277835.1 Geospiza fortis | reverse complement strand
GGTTCTGTTGGAGCAAGGGGGATCTGTAGAGAAGGATGTATTCTTCCTCTGAAGATCCAGTGGAAGAAGAGACAGCTGTTGTTTATCTGGGGAATCCTGTGGAGAAAGCTGTGTTGGTGTCTCAAAGAATCTCAGAGTATAACTGGGTAGCAGTGCTTGGCTCCTCCCTCTGGGCGGAGCATCTCGCAATGGGATGTTACAGTTCTTATCAGTCATGCACTGATATTCAATAGTCTGTTATCAGCAGATGTCCCCTCCCGAGGGAGGCGTGAATGTGGTCACTCAAAGAGAGAGATCAGGCAAACTGCTCACTTGACAAGGTAATCTGCCATACAGATGGTAATGGAAAACATCTTACATGCAATCTTCAACAGTAAGGAACACCTGAGATGGGTTGTTGCTCTTGGAAAGCTAACCAGGATGAAAAGCTGGCTGTGAGGTCGGAACATGTGAGCTGTTTTGGGCTGCTTAGTGCATGACCATATTCCAAGATGGGTTTTATCTGTTCTGTTGGGTCTGGAGTACATCTGTGGAGACAGTTCCACCTGAATCTGTAGCCACTCTTAGCTAGTGTTTTGTCCTGTTTCCAAATGATGCTTAGAGTTCTGCCCTCGGTGGCTGAAGTGTCCACTTCTTTCTGTGGTTTCTCCAGGTCTCTTCAAACATTTCAGAATGAAAATTAGTGTTCCTTTCAAAAATTGTAACATTTATTTCATAACTACTTCTTTTCTTCAGAGATGACACAGAGTAATTTAATATTCTCAGTGTTGTGCTGCAGTACTTGCCTGTGGTGTAGGTGCTGGAACTGACTGTTAAGTGCAATTGTACTTGAAGTGTCTTAGGAAAGTGTACTTATTATACCTGAGTCTTCCTCACAGGTGATGGGGAAGGAATTATCTGGATGGTTGCGCTCAGAGTGGCGGTTACAGGCTCAATGTCCAGGGGGAGCCCAGTGAGGAGTGCCCTGTGTGGGGGCTGGTGCTGTTGGATATCTCTGTCAGTGATGGGGACAGTGGGATTGATACACCCCTGGGCAGTTTGCCAACAGCACCGAGCTGTGTGATGGGGTCATATGCTGGAGGGAAGGGATGGGGCGTCCAGAGGGACCTGGACAGGCGGGAGAGGCAGACAGTGGATTGAGAACAGCCATCAGGAGAAGAACTTGGGGGCGTTGGTGGGTAAGATAGGACCAGAGGCAGCCCAGATGTAGAAGAATTCTTGGCAGAACAAGGGCATACTGTGCTTTTACCAGAGTTGGACAACCCTTGCCTGCAGATTACAGAGTTTCTTTGAAGACCATGTACTGTTCTTGGAACAAGATAGACCATGTACTGTCCTTGAATGGATACAACAGGAAAAAATGAGCATTGTGCCATGACAAGGCCAGATGCCAGGCACATTGTGGGACCTGCTAATTTAGCACACCTTAGCTAAAAATGCTTACAGCATGACTGACAACCAATCAGCAAATAACATGTATGTGTGAATGCAGCCACTGAACCAACGAGCATTAAGCATTAGTGGTGTGAGGCAGTGCAGAGAGAAGCATAAATATGCCAAAGTTGCTGAATAAAGCAGAAGGACATGGAGCCACGTCGGTGTGATTGTCGGTACTCAGCCAACTCTCTGTGGGACCCTCTTCACCCAGAACTGTCCTTGTGCTGGGCTGATGCCCAGCATGGGGAGAGGTGGGGGGGATTCTGCCCCTCTACCTTGCTCAGGTGACACCCCCACCTGCAGAGCTGCCACCAGCCCTGTGCCCCAGCATAAGGATAGGGTGCCATTTATGCATCCCATAATTGCCCCAAGGCCTTGGAGATACACAAAGGGCTGGAGCCCCTCTGCTCTGGAGCCAGGCTGGGAGGGCTGGGGTTGCTCAGCCTGGAGGAGAGGAGGCTCCAGGGAGGCCCTGGACCACTTAAAAGCAGTTCCAGGAGAGCTCAGAGGGACTTTGGACAGGGGCTTGGAGTGACAGGACAAGAAGGAATGGCTTCCCACTGCAGAGGGCAAGGTTAGATGAGATATTGGTAAGAATTCTTCCCTGTGAGAGTGGGGAAGTCCTGGCACAGGTTGCCCAGAGAAACTGTGGCCACCCTATCCTTGGAAATGTTCAAGGCCAGATTGGAGAGGGCTTGGAGCAGCCTGGGATAGTGGAAGGTGTCCCTGCCCATGGCAGAGGTCTGAACAAGATGATCTTTAATGTCTGTTCCAACCCAAACCAGTCTAAGACTCTGTGATATGCCAAGAAAAGTCAAATACAGGAGAATTCAGATCCTAAGCTTGCTCAAGAAATTTTTGCTGACAGCTATGTCTCAGACTAAACCTGTGTAATCTTTATATTTAAGGTCATGGGCCATTTTCACACATGTTTGATGGAAGATTTATTCCACTCGCTCGTCCAGATTTGAATTGGAAGGTAGGCTTTTCACTATTAAAATAAAAAGACAAACCTAAAATTTTTAGAGGCAGAATAATTAATCTTTAAAGAGTTCCAATGCTTTTGAGGCTGTAGTGGTCATCTGGCCTTACCTTATTGCATCATTTTGATGGCTTAATTGAAAACCAGAATGTTGTTTTCTAATCTTGTGATGATATCCTTGTTAGGTCTGCACTGATCATTTTTGGTCAGCACTGTGCCTTAAAATGCATATTGAGAGCTTTCTGCAGAATATATTTTACATTTCAAAAGTACCAACTGGCAGCTTCCTTTCCAGTATGTTTAGTCCAACAGCAGGATATTCAATATTGTTTAGAATTCAAACTTTCCAAAACAGTTGTTTGCTGTGAATGAAGTGCAACACAGTCCTTTCAAGACTCTCTCTGCTTGTAATTTCTTAGCAAAATCAAATGAGTAAACTGGTTAATCTTTTACACAGCAAAATTGATTGTTTTGTCTTTTAGCACTGTAACTGCGTTGCTGCTGTTTGTCAACACACAGAATTAACAGCTGTCTGCAGAAGAGTGTGTTTCTGGACTCTGTAGACCGGGTGATTTCCTCTTCTGTTTAATTGAAAATGACTAAGAAAGCACCCAGCTTCTGCACTTCACACCAGCCTGCCCATGTGCCCTGCTAGGCAGTGCTGATGGCTTGGAGTAAAGCTGTGACTCTGCAGGAAAGATGCTTAAACTATGTAATAGAATATTTGGATGGGTTTTTTTCACAGCATGAAACTTCTTCTGTTCAAATGTTTGAGCACTTGATCACTTCCAATAAACTAGAAGAAGTCATGAAGTTCTATGGTCTTGTCCTGGAAGAAGATCTGTTGTTCATCAAGGAACAAATAGGAGGGCCTATAGATGAAACTGCCTGTGTGAAATCGGTGAGTCAGGGTGTTGCTCCTGTGGTTATGCCAAGAAACGTCTTTATTTCGCTGAAAGAACAGATAATTTTGGCTTCTGCTATATGTTACTCCTAGCTCTATGAAGTTCTGGGAATCCTGTCACAACTGATGCTGGAGGAGTGTTATGTTTATTTCTTACAGTGCTGGTAGATGTGTTAATGTGCTTACAGCTCCCTGAGAATTCTTACCCAAAAGCCTCCAGATCAGAGGAAAGCTGTAGAAAGTTACTTGTATTTAGGGAACCTAACTGGTGACTTGGATCCACTCAAGGGTACTGAAGAGTTGGAAGAAGTGCTCACCAAGGTATTTTTCATCATTTACATTCAGTCCTGGGTGGTCCCAGTTGGCTGGAAATCAGCAGATGTGGCTCCATGAATAAGGGTCAGAAGGATAATCCAAGGAACTAGAGGGCTGTCAGCCTGACCTTGGTGCTAGGGAAGGTCATAGAGCAGATCATCCTGAATGCCATCATGCAGCACGTACAGGACAAGCAGGGAGCCAGGCCCAACCAGCCTGGGTTTAGGAAATGTAGGTCATGTTCAGCTGGAGGGCAGGAAGGCTCTACAGAGGGATCTGGATAAGTTGGATCAATGTGCCTAATTGTGTGAGGCTCCACAATGCCAGGTGTTGGGTCCTGCTACAGGCTGGGGTCAGGGCAGCTGGAAAGTGGCTAGACAGAAAAGAGGTGCTGTTTGGTTGACAGTGACTGAAAATGAGTCAGATGTGCCCAGGTGGGCAAGAGGACAATGGCACATGGCCTGTACCAGCCATAGCATGGCCAGCAGGACCAGGACAGTGACAGTGCCCCTGTACTGGGCACTGCTGAGGCCACAACTTGAATTCTGCATTCAGTTTTGGACCCCTCACTTGAAGAGAGACACTGAGGTGCAATGGAGAAGGACAGTAGAGCTGGGGAAGGGTCTGGAACACAAGTATGATGAGGAGCAGCTGAGGGATCTAGGGGGGCTTGGCCTGGAGTAAAGGAGGCCACCCCCAGTCTGGATAACAAAACTGGGCACTGGCAGTGATGAGGCAGGGAGGAATCCAAGCCTGGCCCAAGTGCCAGAGCTGCAACAGCTTTGATGACAGCAGTGAAATGCTTGGATTTATTGCAGTAGCAAACATAGAGGATAAGATTCAAGAAATGAGTTGCCTCAAGAGGCAAGCAAGAAGGGATGGCAGTTGTTAATCATCACAACTCTATGAAAGACCTCAGTCCTGTCTCCTCATTTTACACTTTGCAGCTTTTGTCATCTCTTCAAGGACACTCATTCAGTTGCCACCAGAGTAAACAACTGGTAGCAGCTGAAGTCAGTGGGAGATCTGTCAGGACAATCTGGTCCTAATCAGAATTTATGTGTAGTCCCAAACAAGTAAGCCACAAATGTTCACACTTGCCCATTATTTTCTGCTGCAGGAGTGGGTAGCAATCCCATGGCAAATACAAGGAGCTTGGCATATGAAATTGAGTCTGAGATCCTATAGGAAGAGGACATCCATTTACAAAATGCACAAGCTGATTTTTATCCCACTGGGCTCGTTTGCACACGAATCTTGGTGCCTGCCACTAGCAGGTTCTTTCCCCGTGTCTGGTTTGCCTTGTTTGGATTCTGTGCCTGTTTTCCAGTGAGATACCAGGAAGAGGAATGCCACACACGGTGCATGGCAGCACCTTCCTGGTGTTAGGCAGCAGATTGCACTGGCAGGCTGTGCACTGTGGTGCAGGCCTCTGTCATGACATGGACAATGGGTGTCCAGGCACCAGACATAAACAGTGTCCTGAACATGTCCCAGTAGCAGAGCTCTGTGATCATGGTATTTTTATCCATGATGTGCTTGCATCCTGCTGCTTGCATGTGTTTCTGTTGCTATTCACATCAGTTTTAGTATTTCTGTAGTGCAGGTAACATGGAAGCTATGTTTGTATACAATGTTTTCCACTTTCAGAATTTCAAGGCCACTTTGTGCCATATTTTTAGGTGAAGAATCTTTAAAATTTCAAGAAAATGTGCACCTTGTTTCTTATTATTTTGGTGTTTGTTTCCTGTTTACCTTATGGCTGAATTGTCCCTTTTGAGGCAGGAGTTTAAGTAGCTGAATATTCAAAAAATTTTTCTTAAAACTTATAAGTAAGTGTTTTTAAACTCTGTTCTATGAAGTTGTAGATTGCAAAAGATTGCAGGACAGTGACATATTTGTGTATTTAATTCCCTGAAAATGAAATAATTCCAAAATTTCCCCTCTTTGTTGATATGTTGTTTTTTGTTTTTTTAATTCCAAAGCTGCCGGCTTTCTTTTAATAGAGTAATGAGCAATGAATACTTGTGTTCATGGGTTTTAATCTTCTTGAGATTATGAGAAGACAGTTGCTTAGGCCCTCTTCTGGATTTCTAATGCCTGATAGCTTCTGGAAGTTCTTTTCTTGTCTTTGTGTTCTTCACTACCTCAGTGTTTATTTAAACAGTGTTTGTTTAAACAGTGGATGTTTATCACAAGCAAAGTCAAGGTGTATTCCCACTGTCTTTGAAAAGCCGTTAGACATTGTTGGTACACTTTAATTTCTTGTTGTTTCTGATGTTTTTCTTCTTGGCTCCCCTGTCAGTGGCCCTACCATGGTCGACCAAAGGAGAAAAGTTTCCTCTATGAGATTGTAGCTAATAAAAAAAATGGCATTGATGTTGACAAGTGGGATTATTTTGCAAGGTACATATCTTACATTTTATTATGAATTCCTCTTGACAAAATGCTACCGTATGTACAAAAATGATCATATGGTTAAACACTCTGTGCAATATTTCTAGGGATTGCCATCACCTGGGAATCCCCAATAATTTTGACTATAAGCGATTGCTTATCTTCACCCGGGTCTGTGAAGTGGGAAACCAGAAGCACATCTGCCCCCGTGACAAGGTGAGCAGGGGGAGCACCTGGGGCACGCAGGGGAGCTGTATCCCCTGGCTGGGGGTCCTGCCCCTGCTTCCTTAGCCCAAGAGGGAGAGAAGTATTGGCTGCTCTGAAAGTTTTTCTCAGAAGCTGCTTTTTGGGAGAGGGACAGAGCAAACCATTGTTTGAAAGGATTTGTGGCAGATCCTGTCAGGGGAGACTCTACAGACCCGTCAGATCTGCGTTATCCTGCTCCAGGCCTGCTGGGCAGGAAGTGAATGTGGCTGTGGTGAGGGACTGCTAAAGGGATGAGGGGTCCTCTCCACTGCCTGGGGTCACTGTCAACACTCTGCTCTCCTGCAGTGGCCTGAGCCAGTTTCAAAATTTGGAAATTATGAATAATAATCATTCTGCTTTATGCTGTGAATGGGAGGAGACAACTAATTTAATTGATTGATTGTTTTAATTTTCCTAGTAAGACAGTGGCAAAAGTAAATGCTAATAGGGTTTTTTTGATTCAGGAAGTTGGAAATTTGTACGAGATGTTCCACACCCGGAATTGCCTGCACCGGAGAGCATACCAGCATAAGACTGGCAACATCATTGAAATAATGCAAGTATATTTTCCTTTCCTTCCTTTTCAGTTTATATTTAAATTCCTGAAACAATCCATATCCATTTGGAATATTCAGAAAATCAATAAGGTGTGACAGAATAAAAGCTACTTCTGATTCTTGTGAAAAGACTTAGTGCTTAGGGTATCATAGAGGCTGTGGTTAGCAAAGCAAACAAAAACAGAAAGAGAGTAGGACAAAAGCATCCTTCCACATTAAATTAAATCAGAGGAAAATTGCTAAAGGCGTGAAGAAGCACAGTTTAAACCATTTAAACTGCTGACAGCTGAAGTCAAATCCTTATCTGCAAGTTAGAGACCACTTAGCTCAAACCGCCTGGTTACTAGAGCAAGGTTGCTAACAAAGTCATGAAAGAGCTCATGTAGTTTAGCTGAGGCCTGGCTTTGTGTTTATGTAATGCAAGATTTGTTCAGGACCAACTCAGCTGCCTACCTGCTGTTTTACCTCTCTTGTTGATGTTTATAGAATTTTCCCTATAACATTATTCTTTTTACTTTTCTTGAGAATCAGAAATACTTGTATCTCCAAATATTTTTTTCCTTAGGGTCTTGTCTGCTGGGTAACTGTTGAGTTTAGTAAAAAGGGATGTTAAGGATTACACAGTACAAGAGTGATTTGGATTGCTTTTATTTCATAAACTTCAGCTCCTGATTTAGGGATCCTCTAAAACTCAGACTAAAAATGCTCAGGTTTGACTGTACCTACATATAACAAGTAAAACATATTTTTTAGTTCAGAAAAACTCAGTTCTTGGCTTCCTATAATTTTAGCAGCCTTTCCAAAACAGTGTCCAAACTGGCAATGACAGCAAGGTACTTGGAAATTTGGAAGAACATAATCTTTAGATTATAATTTTTCCCATCTGAAAATATTACATGTTTGTGATGCTTTCCCTTTACAATGCTTTGTACCCTCGCAGCTAACTGGGGAGGCAGGGAGTCTGTAAAAGGGTTTGGTCATCTGTGAGGGAACCTTACTGCAGCTGAGGGACCATGTCACTGTTTTGCAGGGTTCTGCAATTGTCTCAGCAGTGCTAAACCCAGTCTAAAGCAGAAAAAAGTGAATTTGCTCTTTCATCTAAAGGTTACATTATGTTCTGAACCTGTCTTCAGTAAATCTCTGTTGGAATGTGCAGTGACAGCATGGAGACAAGATGTTGCAGTGATCAGTGTCTGCTGTGTGCTGGAGATACAGTTTCATCTGTTGTCTTCTGTTTATAACATACTAAATTGTTTCATTTTGCCTGCTGACCAGTGAGGTGTTTCAAAATGGTATTATCCTGAAGTCATAATTTTGTCTCAAACTAGGATAACAGAAGCCTTTCAAAAAGCAGACAAACATTTCAAAGTAAGAGGCTCTGGAGGAAAAGTGTATCGGATTTCTACAGCAATAGAGGACATGGAAGCCTACACTAAACTAACTGGTATGAGGTGTCAGAATTATTTTTTTAAGTAAAAGAGCATGGCTGCCTGTTAAAATGCTGGGTTTATTGCTTTTGTGCACAGAAGATGGGGCAGGCCTGGACTGTCTTATGCTTGTGATCTGAAATCTTGCTAGAAGGAGAGCAATACTTTCTAATTTAAATGACTTTTATGTTGTGAGAGAGAGAAAGAAGCACTAACTTTATATTCCATGTATGTTCAGATTCAGCAGTGTTCGAAGGTCCCGCCTGTGCCCTGAGTTTGTTGCACTTGTCACAAGTGGCATGTGAGTGAGCTCTAAGTGGTACTGCAGGTGGCTCTGTCAGGTGAAGTTCTGGATGTGTTTTGTGGTGTGAAGCTGTTCCCAAAGCAGGTTCCAAACAGCTCTCGTGGGGTCTCAGGTTGCCCTGCTTGCCTGCCTCTCCTGCTGTGTGCTGTGGGGCCCTGGTGTTGCCTGGTTGTGTTCAGAGCTGCAGTGGGGCCAGGCAACCCTACTGCTTCAAGGCTCTGTGGTTGGCTCTGTGTGCAGAGCAGGGGTGCTGCAGGTCCTGCTCAGGGCTGCTCCTGATCACTGGCACCTCTTGCAGCACCTGTCTGCTACAGCTCACCAGGACTTCCAAGCCAACCCTCCTGAGTTTCCATCACCAAGCCTTAGCTGGCCCACAGAGAGACTGAAGAACTTCTGGGATGAAGTGACAGGGCCTGAGGGCACTTGCAGGGAATCCTGTGTGCCTTAGCCTTCGTCATGCTAAAGGCCTTCTGCTGGCAGTCCTTCATGTGCCACAGCCTCTGCAGTCTGCCCACACTCCTGCTGCTGCAGTGAGGAGTCCCCTCTGTCTCTGTGTGCCTCTGCTCAGGGCAGGACAAGGGTGGCTGCTTTGAGGGGCAGTGGTTGTTGGGGAACATGAGCTGCATTGCTGAGCAATGGAAGGCTGGGCAGAAAGGAAAGAATTGAGGTGGAGTTGTTCCAGGGGAATTGCTGGCCTGGCGGGTCCTGCTGTAACTACCTGCTTACCTCTGGTACCTGGTGAGGAGCACAGCTCAGGGCAAGGACAGCAGGGCCGTGCCCAGCCTCTCACAGTCTGCCACGGCAAGGAGCTGCTTGCTAGGACCATCTGTTCAGCAAGGAGGGCTGAACAGCAAGGGAGAGTGATGTGAGGAATGTTCCAGCATGTACAGTGGAGCATGTAGGACGAGTATGGCCTCCTCTTAAACCTCCTTCCTGCCTCTGGTGCTGTGGAAAGTAAGATTTTTCCTTTTTTTTCTTTTCGCTCAGGGAATTTTCTTCCAATTGTTGCCTAAGAGATGGGAATGAACAATACTTAAGAGAGACAAAAGATGTAGCCAAGGAGGAGGGGGAAGGGTGCAGTTTGCTACCATTCTCTTGGGAAGGGCAGAGTAGCGGGAGATTTTGGGTGAGGGGCTGGGCTGGGCTCAGCTCCGCTCACTCTCGCCCTTGGGATCAGAGGTGAGACGGGAAGGCTGCTGCCCTGGGGAGAATTTGCTGCCACCCCGGAGTTCTGTCCTGCGCTGCTTTCTGCTCACCGGGGCTGAGCTTCAGCTGCTGAACTGGGACCTTTCCAACACCAACACCCGACCTCACGGGGAAGGGGACCCCGGCCCCCTCCATTCCCGGAGGGAGTGTCTGTGGGAAAGGCCGGCCCCGGGTCGGTGCTGCCGGGCTTGGTGTTGGTTTGCCTTGTTATACACACACACACGCTAGTAAGGAACTGCTATGCCTTTTCTTGTGTCTTTGCCTGAAAGCCCTGTAATTTTAAAGTTATAATGATTCAGAGCGAAGGGGCTCATATTCTCCATTCCAGTGGAGGTTTCTGCCTTCCTTGGCAGACACCTGTCCTTTAATCCAGGACAAGTGCTTGCAACCTGGACACTCCTTAGGTTTGTTTCAACAGTCCCTGGTAAGTGATGCTTCTGTGAAATTGTCCAGTTATGGACCTCTACAAATGATGAACATCTGGGAGGTTTGTAGCAGGCACAGGTACTGCAAAGGCCCCGTGGAGGGCAAAGGCCTAAAGATAGGAAATGCCAAGTCATGGTGAATAGCAAGAAGCCCCTCTCTTCCACCTTTCGGACCCCAGCTTCTCTCTCTGTAACCCTATAGGTCACTCCCTTTTAACCCCTGCTACTGGACAATTTCTGATCCCCCTATACCCTATATAATGGGCTGTTTTAGCCCGGTTCTGTAGAAGAGCTGTCACTGGAACTTCACAGATCACCCAATAAAGACATCACTGTGGAACGCCAGAACGGCCTTCTCCTCTCTCGCCCTGCGTCTGCTGGCCTGCGGTGCCGAGCAAGCTAAGAGCTGGAATCACAGAGAGCTGAGAATCACTAAAGAGCTGATATCCCTTATGCTTGCTAAAGGTAGCCAGCGGCTGAGAGCTGCTTGGGAATCTGGGCAGTCTGTCCCCATAAAGAACTGAGCTATCCAGCCCGTACAGCCTGCTCAGGGGCAAATCTGAACCCAGCAGGAGGCCGAATTAGAGGTTCTGCAGCAAAAGGTTCCCTAACTTTCTTCCATGGTGGGTGAAGAACCACCATGTGTTGCCTCCTGATTTGGCAGCAAATCCTAGTTCTAGTAAAGGCTGAGACAGCGAAGCATTCCTTGTCACTGCTGCTTTTGCACACGGAAGATGTTCATGGGCTTCTTATTTCCCCTGCGTTATCTATTCTTTGTCTGAAGAGACCTGGTCTGTGGTTCCTCATGGAGGAGTTCCTGGCTTTGGTTGACCTTGTCCATTAAACCAGTTGAAGGTGTTTTGGTACATGGCTCAGAGATTGTTCTGGACCCTGTTGGGAGCTCCTCAGGCCGGTTGCAGCTCCAGGTGGGCTCTTGCAGGGTTGTGCTTGCAGCATGTGTTGAAGCTGCCCAGGTGTTCCTGGCCAGGGAATGCAGTCATGGGGTGCAGATGAGGCCAGCAGCATCCTGGCAACAGCAGTCTCTAGGACAGCCAAAAATAACCTTTCTGCTCTGAAGCCACATCAAAAGAAGCCTGTCTTGCTCCACCTGGTGGTGGGAATCTTGCTGCATGTATCACTGTAGTGTGGAGTCAGGAGGGAGGATTTTGATGCTTGCATCCAAAGTCTGAGAAAACCTGAGGGCTTAATGGCCATTTTTTATTTTTTTACAAGACAGAGTCTTTACCCATGTCCTGAGCTAGTTAGTGGTGGAGTTTAGGATAGTCTGCTAAACAAGACTGGCTAAATAAGAGGAGAAAGTAATTTCTAGTGAAATAACAAAGTATGTTGCCAGGATGGGAATTGAGATAGTTTTTCTGCCAACAGTCATTGTGAATCTAATGATAATTAAGATAATATTGTGACTTCTCATTGTCAGACTTAGTTCCGTCATTCCCGGAAAGTGACTTTCCTGAACCAGCAGTTTTTTCTGGTTGCTTTAACCTTTGGCCCTGTTTGTTCATTTTACTGTGACACTGGATTGTGACTTACATAACAAAAATCAATGCAACTTTGGCAGACTGTGTCTACCTGGAAATTCTGCACTCAAGTGATCCAGAACTGGAGGAGGCACGAGAAATTTTGCGTAAAATAGAACGACGCGAATTATACAAGTTTTTAGGAGAGACTCGACCTGAATCAAAGAAGGAAATTATAAAGGTAATGTCCCTTAGCAGAAGGTTCTGAATTCTGTCCCCTTATAAATGTTCTTGAAGTTGCTGAACATCCATTTGTCTCTATGTGGGCTTTGTTTAGTTTGGGGGTTTTTTGTTATTTGCTATTTGAAAAATAGAGTCAAAAGTTTTCCTCCCATCTTAAACTAGCTGAGCTATGAAACATATAAGAAATTGGGGAAAGTTTTATCTACAAACAGTCAGAAGAACCCCAACAGGTGGAAATTCAGAAGTTGAATTATTGCAGAAATATTTCCTGGAAAATCTTTTCTGAAAAATACAAAATTTTATAAAAGACTCTTGATTGAATCTAGTGATTGAAAAGGTTATTACATCATTTGATGTTACTTAAAATTTCCAGACAATCAGGAACTCGTTTGCTTTGAATCGTAATTTGTGTGCTTTGCTTTGAGAATAAATGTTAAACTGAACAATAGCTGCTGAATTTCTTGGTGTTAAATTCTGTACTAAGCATGAGAATGCATGCACTTTTCCCAGTCTTTTTCATGAGTGCTTTTCAAAGCAGATAGCAGTTTAATTCCTGTTGTCTTATTTCAAAATAATGCTATATTAGAGCTTACTTCAGCTGGCTCAGCTCTTTTAATGTGCTATACTGTGTTATCAGATCATCAGTTACTTATCCCCAAATTTAAGGCATAATGGTGAAAATTTTCCATTTCTGATTTCCAGAAGTGGATGTCTGTATCTAGAAAGCCTTCATTAAAATAGTTCGGCTCTTTTAAAGAATAAGGTTAGAAAAGGACTACTAGATGTAACTGTTCATCTTTTTGTTTGAAGAGAAGCTTTGCTTGTGTTCTTTGTTTACGAAAAAGTCATGTTAAGAGATTCTGTATTACAAAAGCAGGAGGAAATAGGTGAAAGCAAGCATTAAATGGTTGTACATGGATTGTCAAGTTTTTGCCCTTCTGAGGAGAAGGTTGGGGTAAGTGGCCCAACAAATAAGGAGACAGGTGTGAGAGCAAATGTTATGATTTCCACCTTTAAACAGCTCCTTTTAGAAGCTTGGTTAATGAAAGGAAAACTCCCACTTTGAAAGTGCAGCCAGAGACATTGCATCTTGGGGTATCCAGGGTGTTTTGAAGGGAGACTGGATCCCTGTTGGTGCTGTAATTATATCCAGCCAGTGCTTTGCAGCTCGGCGTGCACAGCTGAGGGCTTGAGGGAGGATGTTTCCCTCTGTAGTGCCTGTGGCAGGAATGTCAGAGGCTCAGCCTCCTCCCAGCGCTGCAGAGGAGCTGCACAAGACAAAGCTGTGTCTGCTCTGCTCCTTCTCACACCACAAGGTTGTGTTTAGAACCACTGAATGGTTTGGGTTGGAAAGGACCTTTAAAGGCCATCCAGTCCAACCTCCTGCCATGGACAGGGACGACTTCCACTAAACGAGGTTGCTCCAGCCCTGTGCGTTTCTGTGATTCTCAAGCTGGCCAGAGCCAGGGGAAAATCCCGAAGAGCTTGAGAGTTCTCAAATTCGGGTTGAGTTTCCAGTTAATGCAAACTAGAGAGGTAATTTCAAAATGATGCAAGCAAAGTTAGGCAGTAAGTTAACCCATACACATTCTGATACAGAGTAGAAATAATTACAAACAGGCTGCCTCAAGCCTGTTTCCTCCTGGCAAAGTTTTTCTCCAAGCTTGCTCTCAGTCTTTCTTTGGTTTCTTGAGTCACTGCAAACCACACATGTGCCTTAGCTTGTCAATGTGTGTGATTTTCTACTCATCAGTCTCTGCACCTCTGCAATGAACAAATCAACAGAAAAAAAAACCAAAAAACCAAACAAAACCAAACCAAAAAACAACCCAACTACATCTAGCAGAATTCCTTCCCTTCTGGACGGTCTCCAGACTGCTCTGGGCTGCACTCCCATGAGTCTCAGTTGCTCCCAGGAAATCTTGGTGCTTCAAATTTTGCATCTTCCCTAGAACACAGCAGCCCTGAAAAAAGGCCACAGCCTTTGAATGAGGACATTTCAGTGGGCAGCTGTTCTCCATCTAACCATGCTCCTGTGCTTTGTGTTAGCCTAAAGTGTCAGCAGGGAATATTCCCTTGGGGCCAAAACCAAACAAAACCCCTTTGTGGGTTTTAGCTTTTGTGGAGTACTTTAGTGGAGTACTTTTTGTGGGTTTTTTTATTTTGTGGTTTTCTGTCTCTTCTGGGTTTTGTATGTTTTACTGCATAGATACAAAAGCTTTATCAGAGGGTAAGATCCTGCAGCCCTTAATTTGAAAAGTTCAGTGGAAATGTCTAGTATTCAGCTTTGGGGAACTTAATTGTAACACATTTGTATTGTAAAACAGTTGATTGAAGGTACTTATTTCCTGCTTCCATGCTTCAGCATTCTGGATGTTGCACTCCTGCTCTCCCCCTGCCCCATCACCGGGTATAAAGCTCCTCCTGCACAGACTGGCAGATTTTGGGTTTTCTCATTTGCATACATTTGGTTTGTTTCTAAAAACTGGGTTTTATACTAATGGCTATGGTGTACAGTAATTCAAACAACCAGATTGTTGCAAGAGTCTTGTCAAGCTGTGAAGAATTGAGAGCTTTAGTTTAAAAACATATTGTGTCACCTGTTGTGTTGCCTTGACCTAGACCTGAGAGTGCATAAATGTAATTTGAGTTACTGAGTTAATCCTTTGGTTTGGTTTCTTCCAGAGTAACAGCCTGGCAGAAAGCATTGCTAATTCCAAGCCAGAGAAGGACCCTCCAGATGTGGAGCTAAAGGCTGAGAATTTCATAGTTGATGTAAACACCTCTCAGAGCGGGTTCAAGTAAAAACTTCTCCATCACAGAGGGCCTTGCGTAGCCTGGTGGAAGAACAAACACACAGGGTGTCTGTGGCTGCAGCCTGGCTCCCTTTGAGGCTCAGAGGTTTCCTGTTGGGGGTTTGCTGTGGTGGGAGGGTGTGGGGCAGGCAGGGGGAGCCTCACTGGGCTGTCACCTGTACACTGCTCCTGGTGACAGATGGGCTCTCTTGTCACTGTCCTTCCCCCGACAAGGAGCAGTGGAGAAACCTGTGGGGTTTGATACACGGCTGTCAATGGCAGCACCAGGGACCACTGGATGGGTCAGGAAGGCAGGAAACCCCCAGAGGGAGGAAAGAGGCAAAGTGACCTCCAGGCTCCAGGTGCTGCACTCCTGATGCCTGGCAGGCACAAAGCACCTGCTGCCACGGCTGGGGCTGCAGCCAGCAGTGCAGGAGGGAAGCCTGAGGCACAGGAGGGAGCTGGGGCAGTCTGCAGGCATCACCCAGCTCAATCCCTGCTCTCAGCTCATTCTGGGAAGAGAGAGTGGCTTTCCACAGAGTGCATCACGAGCCGCTCCTGCAGCGCCCTTGCACTGAAGGTTCCCTTCACTGGGCCAGACGGGAGCAGCTCACTGAGCTTTACAGAATTTGCCTGGGCTTTTCCCACCCCACAAACTGAAATCGTAGGGAAGTGGGTCCCTGCTGACCACAGAAGTGTTGGTGTACCAGACTGATGTAAATGATGTCTAAACCTCATGCTTATGATTGTAAGCTCTGCTGCAGCCTCTGTAGGTTGTTTTGGGGAGGCCCAGGCTAGCAAGGGACAAGTCCACTTCCAGTGCTGGAAACTGGAATGTTTCAGAGCACAACTGGGAGCTGGTCACTGTAAATGTGAATATCCACCTGGCAGCATCAGAGCAAGAGGGGGTAGAAGAAAATACAAATACCAGATTGTTTTTTTAAGTAATAATTTGTTAAATACTGTCTCATTTGATGACTGTAATTTTCAGGAGTGGGATGTGTGTGGCCTTTTGTATTTATTGTGAGAAAACTAAAGACAAACATTAACAAAAGCCATTTTCTTTTTTGTACGTGCAAGGTTATCAGCATGGATTATGGAATGAAGGAACAGAATCCAATTGATAAGGTTCACTTCTATTGCAAGGCTGATCCTTCCAAGGCAGTTCAAATCAGTAAAGAACAGGTAGGTTTTTACTTTCCTTCTGAAAAGCATTTTTACCACCTGTGATGGAAGTGATCACAGTCCTGGGTGGTTGTTCATGCAGGATTTGTGAAGAGGTGGTGGGATCCATGGCCTTGCAATCTTCAGTGTATGTTGTACTGTGACAGTCTGGAACCCTGACAGCCTTTGCCTATGGACAGTACTTAAATGGAATACAATAGGAGTTGGAATATCTCAATTGCTTTGGATAAAACTCAGGGATTGTAGTGGAGCTTCTTACTGCTTTCCTTCTGTATTCTAAGAAATACTAAAGCTTTTTCTGCTTTATTTCAAAGGTTTCAAAGCTTTTACCCAAAATATTTATGGAGCAGGTTGTCCGGGTTTATTACAAAAGTCAGGATCCACATATTATTTCAGCTGCAAAACAGTACTTTGTTCAGTGGTGCATGCAGAATGATTTCACCAAACCACAGGTAACAAATTCACTCAATTATATTTCTTGTTTAGAGCTCATAATCTTAATCCATAAACTTGCTTTTTCAGTAACAAGTTGGACATTCAGGCCTTGCCTTTGTGGCAGAGGCACCCACTCACTCACCTAACCCCTGGTTTTATCACAGCTCCCAGCTGGGGGTGCTTTGGTTTCACTGGAGTAGTGCTGGAGACACCTGAAAGTACCATAGGATCACAGAATCATGGAATGGGTTGGGTTGGAAGGGGATCTTGAAGATCACCTTGTTCCAAAGCCCTGCCATGGCAGAGACACTTTCTGCTAGACCAGGCAGGGGAAAGAGCTGCATCCTCAAACAGGAGAGGAGTGCTCCTGGGTGGGGATGCAGGCATGGAAAACTGGGTAAGGCCCGTCTTTAAGGTCATTCTTCTGGCCTCTGTCTGTTAGAGCAGGTAATTTTAGAAGGGCTTGTTACAGATGGATCAAGCAACAGCTCTCCCTGGTTGTAGAGTGTGGTTGTGTCCTCTGAGCACATTGTTTGGGTTCAGGCACATCCACCCTGCAGGCCCTGGCGTGCTGCAGAGCACAGCAATGTGCATCTCACCAGCCAATTTCTGATCTTAGGCAGCTGATGGTCTGTGTTGGAATGCCTGAGCACAGATTCCCACCTGTATCTGCCTGGGGTGAGCCCCACTGCCTCAGCTGCTGGACAACCCTGCTTGTTTCAGACAGTGCAGGGCACATCCAGCCCCAAGGGGAGCTTGATTGCAGCAGTGCTGATGAGGGGCTGTGCTGAGGTCACAGGAAACACTCTCATGATTCTGTTAGTAGACCAGTGACCTTCCAGATTTTCTGGTAATAATTTAGGAAGAACTGGACTGCCAGTGGTGATGCCTTCTCAGGCAGGGCACTTTTGTCTCCCCACCACTCACTGCAGCAGTTTCCACCTCTGGGATGCACAGTCACCAGTGTTTATTGATTTACAAAGATTCTGGGACCTTGGATTGATTTTTTCCAGTTCAGCCTGAGGGTAAGCTGCTTTTCCCTGGCCTTAGAATGGAAAGCAAAAGTGAATTAATGTTTCCTGTATTTTCATACTAGGATGGTGATGTTGTTGCTCCTCATCTAACTCCAATGAAGGAAACCTGGAATAAGATGACAGATGATGAACACAGGAGAGCCTCAGAACCCAGCTGCAAACAAAGGCTTTCTTTTGATAAGTAACAGGTTTCTTTTTGGTGCTATTCAGTGTCCTTCCTCAGAAGCTGAGTAAATTTGAGCATCAGCTTTTTTAAAAGCTGGTTGGACGGCCTGGAATAATTCACAGAACAATGCAGAATGTATTTTGCAGTACAGAATGTTTTAATGTAGATACTTAAAGTGCATATTCCAGATGGACTTCTAAAAACCAATTTATTACAACAGAGTAAACTCAGTTCTCATTGATTTTTTAATGTAGTGGCACTGTGTAGCAGGAGTAACTTTAAAAATTGCAATTCATTGTTATTACAAGATTTTGCTACTCCATCCAGTCCTGATCCCTTCCTATTGCATGACTTAGCAGAAAAAATCCCAGCCCAGGTTTGATGGGGTTTTTGGGGGGGTTGGGGTTTTCTTAGTGTCTGAGGAAAAGAGGGATAAGTATGCTTCTGAAAATACAGTGAGGTAAAGAAGAAATTACCAAGAGTGGCATCTTCAAAGTTAACAAAATTAATTTAATGGAAAAAAAAAAAGGGAGAGAGAGGGGAATCTTTTGATAATCAAAGATTATATTTCTGGTATTCAAAAAGCTGGTGCAGGCCTCTTGCTACAAGTGGCCACAATTTTTATTGAAGTAACAATGCATTGCACTGCCATGCAGCCTTTTATTGTTTTATTGTGTATTTTTGATACATAGAATGTTATATTTTTTACTGTCTGTCCTGCAAAGACTGCTCAAAAGGCCAGTGGTGTGAGTGGTTGCAGGAAGGGCGAGCTGCCCAGGTGTTTGCCAGGGCTCAGGTGTGCAGAGAGGGCAGTGCCTGCAGGGCTCTGCCCTGCTCTGCCCGTCCTGCACCAAGTGCACCTTGGCTCTGCTTTACACTGTACTGGGCAGGCAGGCTCATCAGGAATCCCTCCGTTCTTGTATCTGCTCTGTTCTCCTGGACCTCATGGCTGTCCCTGTATCTTTTTTCTGTCTCTTGTAGTTCTGTGAGGGTTCTTACAGTTTTCCTGTACTGGCAGTACTGGTGTGAGTGTTCTGAATGTCTGTGCTGTTGGACAAATGAAGACCATTTTCCTCTCATCTTTTACTCAGGTCTAAGAGGAAGGCTGCTTTCATTAAATAAAACCTCAAAGCTTAAAAAAGTCTGACCACAAAACTAAAAACAAAAAGGTTCAGTAATACTCAGGAGTTGGAGCAATCTGTGGCCTTTATATCTGGAAAGGGGAGAGAGTTGTTGAACATCTGGCTCAGGCAGTCAGATGTGGGTGGCCAGGGTAGGTCCTGAAAAACAACCCAGTGGGAAGGTGCTGTGATAGAACTCCACAACCCCTGTAATATCTCCTTTGCCCTTTTTATCCTGGGAACTGATGCTGTTAGAGGGAGGGAAAATGAGTAGCCAGGTACTTTTGCTGCTTATATATCTTTGCTCATGTGTCTGAAGGTGTAACCTCTGGTGCTCCTGTCTAACAGTATTTCAGACCTGCAGATGGACCAGATTGGTTAGAAGGGCTTGTGACCCCTTTAAAAGCTTTTAAAAAATTTGCTATTCCTCAAGAAACAATATTTTAGAGATATCATTTATCTCCCTTGTCTATATAAGATTGAGTTGCATTTTGATATAATTTTGTTCTTGTTGATTTGGTTTGTTTTTAATTTGTTACTAACTGTGCACTTTATACTTGGGAAAGTTCTTCTGTTTATGTTAAACCAAAAGTGTGTACTTAAATTTAAGTTCTGAGGGCATTTCTTTTCTCGGCATGTTCATCTGAGGCTCTCTGAAGAATAAATTTGTAAACAATGATTTACTATTCTTTTAAAAAATTGCAGTGTGTGGATTTTATTAAAAACAGTCTTACTGTGCCATTCCAAGCAGCCAAGGTGTTCCTGCCTGCTGTCTGTGGGAGAGCTTCCATCTGAAGAGGTTCTTGGTTCCTGTCTCCTCGTGGGCAGTGGGGTCCAGGCTCAGGGAGGGTCCCAGCACTGCTCGTGCTCAGTGTGGCCCCCTGGCCCTGCCACAGCCTGGGCAGCCACCCCAGGGGCCAGGGCAGCCTTGGGTGCTGCTCCAGCTGCTGGGGAGGCGAAGGTGAAGCCCTACCTGACCAGCCCTGTCACCTTCTGTGCTGAGGGGACAGTGGTGGTGTCAGCCTCAGTGAGCTGGGTTGGGTGAGCAGGGCTGGACCAAAGCCTGGCTGCAGGACTGGGTTCAGAGTGTGGGTTATCAGTGGCACAAGTCTTGTGCTAGGGGTGGTGCTGGCTCTAGTTCCAGAGGCCCATTACTGCTGGACAGGGTCCACCCTCAGCGCATTTGCAGATGGGGAGACGTGGCTGGAGCTCCAGAGGGATGTGCTGGGATCCAGAGGGGTCTGACCAGGCTGCAGAAAGGGTCTGACAGGAACCTCCTGAAGGTCACAAAGAGGAAGTGCAATGCCTGCATCTGGGAAGGATAATTTCCTTCACCAGGATATGTTGAGGCCACCCACCCATGAGGAGGTGTAGAGGAAGGGATCCAGGAGTTCAGGCTGGGGGGGTAGGTGGGTGTAAAGCTGGGGCTCTGTGGGATGCAGGCCTCACAAAATTGCAGATTTAGGGACAGGAGCTGACATCAGGTGAGGTCATGGGGTGATACTTAGCTGGATGTCCAGCTGTGCTGCCGCAATAAATACATCAAATGTGGTCAGACCAGACAGGCCTGTGCCCTCCAATGGAGCCCCATGAGCCACCCCTGCCTGGAATCCCCCTGAAGGGCTGGTTCTGCTGCTTGGACAGGGGGGGTGGACAAGGAGGAGGAGGAGGAGAGCTGGCCCAGCCTCCAGGAATGAGGCTAAACCCTGTCAACCAGGCAAGAGACAACAGGTTGTGGAGCTCTGGCTGGGAAGAGCTCTTGTCATCCCCTCCTGAGGAGGAAGCCCTGGTCCTCACAGGGTGACGCACAGAGGGTGTGACTGTGCCAGAGGGGGGATGAGTCCCTGGAGCAGCGCCCCAGGCTGACCCCCACTCTTGCTGTGGCCACACAGCCCAGGCTGGGACAAGGCATGGCTGTCACAGCGGCTGGCCTGCTCCCCCCCCCACATCCTGCACACATTCACAGAGCCATTCAAGGGGCAAGGATGAGGCCAGAAGTTTATTGAGGAATGGTGACCATGCTGTCCCCAGCACTGCCAGAGCCAGCCCTGGGGCAGAGGCTGCCTGGGCTTGCTCAGTCCTAAAGTGTCTCTGCTCTTGAAGCTTCCTTCTCCCTGTGGGGCCCTGCCATGCACGGCTCTGCCAGTGCCCTCCCCCTGGGGCAGCTCTGCCTCATCCCAGCCTGGTGGTTTGGGGTTGGGCTGGGGGTTAGGGTTGGGGTTGGGGCTAGGAGTAGAGTTCGGGTTCGGGTTAGTTGTGCTATGCCACTGTGGGCCCATGCACACACCC
>NW_005054481.1:606784-607869 GCF_000277835.1 Geospiza fortis | reverse complement strand
CTCCCCAGCCACATGGCAGCTGCTCTGCAGGCCTGAGACGCCGCTGCTGGTTCTTCCAGTCACGCTGCCCCCGCCGGCTGTTCTTTCCCCGTGAAATCGGGATATTATTGGGAACAGGTGAAAGAAGGAGGGGGTGAGGCTGGTAGCATCCAGAAGGCCCTGCAGGTGCTGTCAGGGAGCAGCTGTGTTCGAGACATCAGTCCAAAGAATCCCCTCTCCTGCACCTTTTTCCTTGGGTGTCTTTGTTGGGGTCAGGCCAGACCCCACATTTCCAGGTCCTGGATGCAGAACTGCTCCCGCTGTGAGAGGGTCTCGTTGTCGAAAGTCTCGCAGGGCTGGCTGCCCCCGTGGTGCAGGTCCCCGTCCAGCCACAGCCCAAACCTTCCGCTGCGAATGTGCCAAGAGCGCGGTCAGCTGCGACCCGCCTCCTCCATGGCCGGAGATCTCCCACGCCGCCTCCCGGGCCACCAGCCACCTCCCGTCCTCACTCTCTGCTCCCCAAAACGGACATGAGACGGGACAAGCAGCTGGCCCAGGTCTGTCCCCGTGCCTGCAGGCAGGGAGCGAGCAGGGAAGGGGCTGGGAGCGGACAGGGAACCGGCAGCAGGCAGTAGGGTCAGAGAATGAAAGGCCCAGCGCTGCTGGACAACCGGTGCCAGTGTTTTGGGGTTCAAACCATCACGATGTGCTTGGACCCAGCTCCGTAGGGCAGTCTGGGTTCCTGTGATGACTCTGATGGCCATCGGGCCTGGGGGCCCTCTGAGCCGCTGAAGTTGCCGGTGCAGTTCCTACCTGCCCCCACCGACCATCAGCAGATTCACATCCCCGTTCACAAAGAAGTCGTTCCTGCCCGTCCACCTGAACACCTGCATGGGGACGGCACACAGGGGACCGTGGGCTGGGGCAGTGTCCCCATCCCCATTCCTGTCCCTGTCCTGCGAGGATCAGCTGGGGGCTGCTGAGCCAAGCTGGCTCTGCTCGGGCATCTCCGTGTTCCACACCTCCGGGAGACCTGGCCGAGCCTGTGGTTCGGATCCATCCCTGCCAACAGCCCTGTGGGCCCTGCCAGGGCACAGCTGCCCCCC
>NW_005054481.1:602701-606187 GCF_000277835.1 Geospiza fortis | reverse complement strand
CTGAAGCCGTCCCGCCCGGTGGAGTAGAGCAGGTGCCAGGGTTGCTGCGTCAGCCGCGGGGGCAGCTGGGGGCCCAGCTGGGGCACAGCGGCCTCAGTCGGTGCTGACCGGCTGAGCATCCTCCCCTGCCCCAGCACTGACCTGAGATTCATCGAGAGTCCTCCCGGGAGGAGAACCCATCATTCCTCCAAGCAGCCTCCAAGCACCCACCTGAGCATCCTTCCGAGAGATGTTTCCAAGCACCCTCCCCCTTCAACACATTCCCAAAGCGTCCTCATCCTACAAACCCTTCTGAGATGGTTCCCCAAGCATCTTTTCCCCCAAGAGGTGACTGAGGTGACCCAGGCACAGAGAATGTCACCCATCTGGCCTCACAGGGGACCATTGCTGGTAGGACAGTGGTCACGGCTGTGGGGGCGGGGCAGACAGGCAGGGTGGGGTCCCTGTGCAGGCGGGGGTGCCTCACCTCCTCGATGTCCCTGTCCCGCAGGATGCTGCTGGGTGTGCTCAGCACCAGCCTGCACGGCTCCTCCTCCGCTGCTGCCGGGGCTCCGTCCCAGCCCCGCTGCCCCTCTCCAGCTGGGTCCTCGCATCCCATGGGCAGCTCCTCGTCTTGGTCGGGCTGGGGGCAGCAGGAGATGAGCATCGCTGCGGGCCCGAGGGAGCAGCAGCTCCCGAACCCGCCCAGCGTGGGGCGCCTCCCATCCTCTGTCCAGGGGCTGGGAGAAGAGGCCCCAAGCCCACGGGAATGGGCAGCAGGCTGAGCCTACAGCCCAGCTCCCGGCTGCCTGCTGCTCCTGGCAGCCCAGGCCCCATGCCGTGCCGTGCCGTGCCGTGCCGTGCCTTGGCACCCCGCCAGGCCGTGCCACCGCTGCACACGGAACTTCAAGGGTGTATGGCCACCCAAGGGGGAGGAAGCGGTGGAGGAGGAGGAAGAGAAGGCAGGGAAGGCTTCTGCAGCTGCAGCCCCGTAGAAGAGGTGAAGCCTTGCCTTTTCCCTCTTCGCTCACGGCCAGGCTGACCTCGCAGCGTGGAAGGGGTCGGGAATGTGCCGCGGTCCTGGTGGCCGCTAGTGACAAGTGTCTCAGCCAGCCACGAGTTCAGGCTGTGGGTGCAGCCCATGCCCAAGGGCGGGCGGGCAGCAATTCCCTGCCCTGAGGGGGCAAGAGGGATGAGCGAGTGCAGCCCCGGGGCGCAGGAGATCTGCCCCGGGATCCTGGGGAGGCAGCGGCTGCAGGGGCAGGTCCCGCTGTGCCCATCACCCCCCGCACCTCCCCAGCCTCGCCCTGTCCCCAGGGCAGCCCCTCTGTCTGTCCAGCCCCGTGTCCAGCCCGGTGGGTGCCTCCCAGCGCTGCCCCAGAGCTCCTTCCTCGCTGTCTCTCCCGCGATGGACCTACCAGGGGCTGGTAGCCGTACCGGAGCCCCCTCATTGCCGCTGTTTCTGGGGTGCTGGGGCTGCGCCGCAGGGAGCCCTGGCCACCGCCCGGGGTTAATGTTCAGCCGCCCGGCCGCTCCCTGGCCACGGGTGCGTGACAGGGCTGGCGCGGGTGCCAGCGGCTGTCCCGGCTCGGGGTGCGTGGGCAGGCATCCCGCTGCAGACAGGCCGCGCCGGCCCGGGGCTGTCACCTCTTCTGCACCCCGCGGTCACCCGGGGCCAAGCACAGAGCCCCAGGCCGGGGCTGCCCTTGCGGCCCGTGCAGAGCCGCTCTTTGCAACACAGCTGTGGCAATGCTTGCGGCAACTGCCAACACCTGTGGTGGGGTGACCCTGGCTGGGCACCAGGCACCTGCCAAGGCCTCTCTTACTGCCCTCCACAGCTGGGCAGGGCTGAGAAAATACAGCAAAATGTTCATGAGTTAAGGGCTGGGTGCGACCCCTCATCCAATACTTTCAGGGCAAAACAGACTTGAATTAGAGATATTAACTGAATTTATTACTGACAAAATCTGAGCAGGATAATGAGAAGTAAAATAAGACCTTAAAAACACCTTCCCCACACCTCTCTCCTTCCCAGCTCTGCCTCCACCCCTCCAGCAGTGCAGGGAGATGTGGAATAGGGGTTATGATCAGTTCATCACCTGCTGTTTCTGCTGCTGCTCAGGGAAAAGAGTTGCAGTCCTTCCCCTGCAGGTGGATCTCTGCACCCCCAGGCCCTCCATGGGCTGTAGGGGCACAGCTGCCTCTGCATGGGCTTCCCCACGGAACCCCAGGGGAATCTCAGCTCCAGCTCCCGAAGCAGCTCCAGCCCCTCCTCCTGCCCTGCCCTGGGTGTGTGCAGGACTGTTCCTCTCACGTATTTTCACTCTGCTCTTCTCTGATTGCAATTACATCTATGCAGTAACTTTTTTCTTCTACTTAAATCCCTGATCCTCGAGGCATCACCACCATCTGTGCTGGGCTGGGCCTTGGCCAGCAGTGGCACCATCCTGGAACCATCTGGAGCTGGCTCTGCCAGACACAGGGCAAGTTTCTGGCAGCCTCTCACAGAAGCCACTCCTCTAGCCACCCCACTACCAAAACCTGGGCACACAAACCCAGTACAGGAGGCCCTGGTGGCAAAGGACCCTCACTCTGAGGGAGCCAGCTTGGGACTTGCAGCTGAGGGAGGGAGCTGCTGGCTGAGGGACCTGCCAGCCTCAGGTGCCTCTGGAGAAGCCCCTGCAGACCAGGGAAGAGGTGCAGCGCCCCGGTGCAGCCCCTTCTCACTGATGACACCCCTAAACCACTCAGCCTGGCTGTGAGCCTCCATTTATGCCATTTCAGGACTTCCTGTGTGCCTTTCCTGGAGGCACGATGGCCTTGATGCCTAGCCCTGGGCCCACTGCAGGCATTTTTGGGTTGTTCCCCATCTCCACAGCAGGCCCACTGCAGCCCTGGTGGGTGTCTGCTGCTTTGTCCCCACCAGCCTTAGATAGCAGTGGGAGTCTGGAGGTTCCTGGTGCCTGGCATTTGGTCACTGGCAACACTTGGTGGGGACCGGGCAGTTCTGGTGACCCCAAAAACGTCCTCTGAGACCCTGGTCAGGAGCCAGGACAGGGTCTCAGTCCCTGCCCAAGTTGCGTTAGCATGGCAATCCTTGTCCCTGCCCCATCTCTGCTCCCGGCCCCACCCTTCCATACCCCTGCCCCTGATTCTGTCCCTGTCCTTGATGCTGTGCCTGACTCTGCCCTGTCCCTTTACCCCTTCATTCTCCTGCCCCTACCTCTGCCCTTTCCTCCTCCTTACCCTTGACCCTGCTCCTTGTCCCTCCCCTGGCCCTGCTGTCCCTGCCCTTGCTCCTCCCCTACCCCAGTGCTGACCCCACCACCTTCCTCAGGACTGCTTGAGTCCAAATGTGGGACTTGCTCCTTCAGGACACCCAGACGGAGCCAGCGCAGGGGGCCGGGAGTGGCCCAAAGGCAGCTCTGCACGGACAGGGCACTGCCTGCAGCCGGCTCAGCCGCCCTACAGCCGGGCTCTCCCAGCCTGCCCCATGGACCTGCTCCA
>NW_005054481.1:586855-602614 GCF_000277835.1 Geospiza fortis | reverse complement strand
CCCCGGTCCGGGCGCGGCTCCACCCGCAAAGCGCTGACAGAAGTGCAACTGTAAGGCAAAAGTTTGAATTGTCCGGAAAGAAAGGTCTCTTCACAACCTGCCTGGGCACACCCATCCATCAGCTGCTCGGTACCCGGTGCGGTTTGGTCTCCATGTCACAGTCCCAACCTCCGGCTGCCCCGCGGGAGCAGCGGCGATGCCGGAGACGCTGTCACACTCTGGTCACTGCATCTCAGTGCCACCCACAGCCAGCACAGCTGGTGGCTTCACCCCACAGTGTCACATTCAGGGGGCAGCAGCAGCAGCTGCAGGGTGAGCAGGTCTGAGTACAGAGAGGAGTGGGGGGACCAGGGAAGCTGATTGAAGGGAGCCCCCGTGCACAGCCTGGAGCCCAGCACTGACTGGCACAGGGTGAAACAGACAAGTGCACATCCAGCAGTGATAAGCAGCTGTGGAACAACTCCATAACAGCAGTGGCTGAGACTCCTCCTGGATTTGGTCTGGGGCCTTACAGGGAGATTGTGACATCCCCTGGTCCCAGCTGCTGCCCCAAGTGATCACAGCAGCACAGTGTGAGCCCAGCACTGCCAGGCTTTGTCACCCAGCTGGGAGCAGTGGGAGTCCATCTCCTCAGTAGTATTCCCTCTGAGACCTGCAGTGCCTCTGTGCAGCTCCTGGCATGGCTATGTTGCTCCAATGGGATAGAGCAGTTACCTGGTACCCACCTTGCTCCTGATCCCATCCCAGTTCTGGTTCCTACTTGTGTTTGAGTGCTGAGGTTACCAGGTGCGGCAGCAGCTCCAAGGTCATTGTCCTTGGTCACCCAACCCTTTCACAGCACCCACTGTGACTGAGCACATGGGATTCTTCCAGATCCCTCAACAGCAGAATCACCAAGAAATGGAACCTGCAGCCAGGCTTGGGGCACCAGCTACCCAGAGCCTGCCTCATGCCAAGCAGGAGCGCTACTGGTCAAAGCAGTGAAGGGGAAGATTCCCGGAGAAGCAAACATCTCCAAGAAGCAGTGGTGGAAAACAGTTCATGGTCTGAGCTGCAGCCCTGGGTTTAGCTCAGACACTCCTGCTCTTGCTGGACTGCCCAGAGCTGATGGCTGAGGTCGAAGTGAAAAGCACAGCTGAGGGGGGAGGCACTGCAGCTCTGACAGTCTGTGCTGAGCCTGCAGCTCAGTGGTTATTCCCAGAACCTCAGCCCTTCCTTTCAGTAGGTATCTTTCCCAAAGTCAGACCTCCTTCAGGGAACCTTCCCCACCCACCCCATGTAGTCCAAGCTTTCCATGTTCCTCGGAGTGGCCCATGTCCCAGGAAATGGTGGTCCAGTCCTTATTTCAGAACCAGCATGGCCTCTGTCCCGTCCTGCCTTGTCAGGTGCAGCCCGTGGGTGAGGTAGTACTCCCGCCGGAGGAAGGCATAGAAATAATCGGAGATGAGCAGGATCTGTGGAGTGAGAGGTTCACACACATCAGTGCTGCTCCAGAGCAAGGAATAAAGAGGGACACGTGTTGGTGACAGACCCTGTTGGGGGTTAAGCAGCTCCTGGGCTGTTCACATGCTGCTGGAGAAGTCACTGCGACCTTGGGAACACCTTGGCCATCCCCTTGCCATGTTAAGCCAAGGGAGACTCAAATACAGTAGCTCCATAAACTGGCCAAAGTGCATGACAATGGCAGGTCCAGCTGTACCACAGCTGCACAGGCATCTCAGCTGCACCCACAGGACTCCTTCTATCCAAGTGTTGTCCCAGAATCACAGGGTCATTTTAGCTGAAAAAGACCTCTGAGATCACCAAGTCCAACCTTTGACTGATCCCCCACTGTGTCACCCAGCCCAGAGCACTGAGCGCCACATCCAGGCATTCCCTGGACACCTCCAGGGGTGGGACTCCACCACCTCCCTGGGGAGCCCCCTCCTATGCCTGACCATATTTTCTGTGAAGAAATTCCTCCTAATGTCCAACCTGAACCTTCCCTGGCACAGTTTGAGGCTGTTTCCTCTCATCCTGTCCCTGTTCCCTGGGAGCAGAGTCTGATCCCCCCAGCTGCACCCTCTTGTTGGAGGTGCAGAGGGAGAAGGTTCCTCCTGAGCCTCCTTTTCTCCAGGCTCAGACGCCCCAGCCGTGCCTGGGGCTCAGTTCCCTTCTCTGGCTGTTCCAGCCCTGTAATGTCCTTCCTGAACAGAGATGCCCAGAACTGGACACAACACTTGAGGTGCCTCACCAGTGCCCAGCACAGGTGACAGCACTGCCCTGGTCCTGCTGCCACCCCATGGCTGGTACAGGCCAGGTGTCATTGGCCCCTTGCCCCCCTGGGCACACCAGACTCATGTTCAGCTGCTGTTGAGCAGCACCCCCAGGGCCTTTCCTGCCACTCTGCCCTGAGCCAGGACACGTCTGGCTGCACTGAGGCACATGGTGGGACTGCTCCCACACCTGGGGGCCTTGAGATGGCAGGAATGGGTGACAGTGGATTCTCTAAAGCTGCAGCCTTGGGAAGCTGCCGCTGCTGGGGCAGACTGGGCTGTGGAAGGGACCTGCTGGCTCAGTAGTGCCATTTGTCACAGCCTCTTGCAGTGTTACTTCCCCACAGGACCGATGCCTTCCTCCATCTGGAAACAGGAGCAGGTAACTAGAGTGGAAAACCTTTCCAGTGCCAGCCTGAGCTGGTAGTTATTGTCCTCATGTCCTAGTGCAGATGCCACTTAAAGCATCCCTTTGGCACTAAGCACTGCTGTGTACTTCAGGTGACAAAAGGCACAGAGGGAGGGACAGTCAGAGCCTGCCTGGGTTACTGTGCAATACAGCACAGAAAAACACAGCAGCTGCTGCAGAGGCTCAATGGTAGGAGAGGAGGGGATGGAGGAGCAGGTGCAGAGCAGGGGAAAGAGAAACAGGGCTGCAGACTGCTGAGGTCAGGGGAGAAAGTGTGAAGGAGAACAGAGCCAGGGAGAGGTCAGCCCAGAAAGCCATGATCTGCTCGCTTTGCTGCACTGCTGACAGGCTCTGTCAGTGCAGCTGGTTTTACCTTTACCTAAGCTTCTCTGCAGATATCTAAATGGGAAAAGAAAGAGCTGAGGTGGGGATGAGGGATAGATTTTCTCACAAGGAAATCAGACAAGAGACTTGCTGTCTGTATTTACACAGAGCACAAGACCTTGCAGGACCTGCTATGGCTTTCTCAGGTAGGAAATAAAACCCTCTTAGAATATCAAAACCTGCTATTTCTAGTTAAAGTTTTACTATTCCTTTCATTACATAGCACCTGTAATGAACCATTTCCAGTTTTCTATCAGCCCCTCTTAGCAGAATCTCTATTCTCCCTTTCAATCTGTGCAGTCTTTTTGGTTTTACCAAATAAGTGTTTTCTCCATTAATCAAGGGTAAGAGTAGGTGATTTTTTGCCCCTGGCCAAAGCATTCCCCTGGCTTTAGGAGAAGCAGACAAGCATAAATGGCTGAGGCACATTCAAACTAAAGGCAGCTTTAACATGAAATGAACGTTCTGCTCACCCACACGCCAAACTGCCCCAGGGCTCAGGTACATGACGAGCAGCACAGAGAAAAGAAAGGACTTACAAAAGGTTGTAGCACCTGTGTACATTGAGTTCCACCCTTCAAGGGTGCTAAGTTCTGCTTTCCTAACGCCAGTGGAAGTCATGTACCCAGAAAGGCCTCAGGAAAGGCAGGGAGGGCAAGTCCTGGCATCACTGGGACCCTGCATGTGCTGCCACGTCTCAGAAATACTGGTGCCATGTCCTTGAGCATGGGCAGGTCTCATTTGTCTGTTTCCTGGCCCCACTGCTACTGCCCTGAGGTTTTGCCATTTCTCCTCTTAGCTCTCCCTCTCCATTCACTTGTGCTCGCTCCTGCCATACTGGGATGCTTCTCCTTGGCCATCAGCAGCAGAGCACAGAGTGCGTTGGTTGTTGAGCAACAGCTCACACCACAAGATCTCTGTCCCATTAGGGTGCCAGGGGTTGAGGAACAGACAGAATCCAGGAGGAGAGCCAGGAAGCTGCTATGCAGGACCACACAGGATGCAGAGAGCTAGCTAGCCCCATCCTGCAGGATTCACTGCTGCTGACAGGCCACCCCCTCCAGCAGCCTGCCCACAGTGCAGCTTCGTTTGCCTCACTCTACTGACCTGCCCTATGTTGAAAGTCAACGTGATGGCATAATAAAAATTGGAGTTGGCACTTCCTGCATAAATCCATAGATGCCACAGAACAGGGAACAGGAAGGAGCAGAAAATGAGCACACATGACAGGATGAAGATGTTCCGGAGGACTGTAAAAGAAAACCAGCTGTTAAAATGATGTATTACTGAGCAGTCATGGTCACACAACCAGCAATGGTATCTGGGGGGTGCAAGGGGTGAGAAGGACTTGCCAAGATTTTCCTCCAATAACCTTCCACAGGTTGCTTTAGTAACTTCTTGGATAGTGGTTATAAGAAATCCACTATACTTCCCTTCAAAATAAATACTTCTGCCTTTGTTGCAGTGTGAAATCCCCATTTGTAGCTCTTTCCTTCTAGATCCTGCTTCCAAACTCTCTTTCTTGGATGACTTTGGCTTTTTGGTATCTATACTACAGTAACCAGCAGCCTGCAAAGGGGCATGCCAGCAGCACCCAATTTGGAAAGCAGAGCAGTTTAATCCCTTGCCTCATCAAGCTAATGACAAAGGAAAAAATGAATCTCTGGGTTATAGGACAAGATAGTTTCCTGGGAGGTGGCAAGGAAATGAAAGCACCATAAAAGGAAGAAACTCATACAGGCCAAATGCACTGACAGACACATGACAAGGGGAGGTGCAAGAATCCAGCAGTCTGCCTGAGTATGTGTCAGGTGAACAAAAACCAAGCACAACTTTGTCTAAAAGAGCTGGGAACTACCAGGCCAGGAGAGGTTTAGTTGTCTGTGAAGTGCTTATGCCTGTCCTTTGGTAGCAGTGCTGAAATCCATCCTGACACTTGTGCTGCTGTGCCTGACTGCAGCTCAGCCCATGCCCACCACCCTGCAGTTGAGGGCAGATGATGTTTTGGGAGCACTGTTGCATTCAAACCTTTTCCCACCTATTTTAAATTTCTTGTTCAGAAGGCCTGTTCACACACTGCAGGGTGGGAGCCTGTGACAGATGACTGTCCCTCTCCCTGCATGTGTGGAATATGGAACTGAACTATGCTGAGCAAGCACTTCAAGAAGTTCATCACCTGCTACAGCTGTGATGTGCTCAGGGCCAGTCTGGGGATTCCTGCCCTGTTTCATCACAGCTGCTGAGTTCAGCTCTCCTGAGTCTGAAACCCACAGAGCAGATGGTCTCCAGGTCTGATTATGCCTCCTACAACAGGCAGGTGAGCTGTCCATGAACACACTTGGCCTGGCTTGGAGAAGGCTGCAGTGAAAGGCCTGGACAGCCTGGCATGGTTGGTCAGAGCAGTTGGTTTAAGCAAGAAATGCCAGGAAAACACAACACTTCCAAATCTCCCCATGGAAGCAGGTTCTATAGCCTGAGCCTGAGAATCCACAGGAAACTCTCTGTGATTTCAGGAGCTCTAAAGAGGGTCTTTTTGAAGCATTTAAGAAAATCTGGACAACTGCTTGGAGTAACTCAGTTACTTTCACTCTAAGCAATCAAGCAGATACAAAACAAAGCACAACTGCAAGATTCAGCGCTTTAAGGCTGGGGGACTCGCCAAATGCAGGAGCACTGTTCAAATTACACAGCCTTAAATGGGAGTGAAGCAACTGGAGGATGCAGGACTGCAAAAGGTTCTTATAAAAAAGATAATTTTCAGAACAAGTTGGAGAGAAGGGGAAGATAAGGCACAAGTGAAAATTCCCTCCTTGACCAATTTCAACCCAAGTCCTAAAGACATGTTAGGGACTGTATCACCAGAGGAAAAAACCTCCAAAATCCAGCCTCCTTCTAGATACCCCATGGAGGCTATGAGAGCCTGTGAACTTGGGTCTGGTTTGGTTTAGTGGTGACCATTTAATTATTTGGCAGGTCCTTTTACATTCCAGATAAATAATAATCAAGCACAAAGAACTTACATCTGTAAAGGTGGCTCCAGACTGGAAGGAAGGCCATGTACAGTGCAACATCTCCCACGGTGGGATAGGACTTGAAGATAGAAATGATGGCAAGCTGGACAAACAGGAAGAACACAGGGTGTTCCCTGGAAAGGAAAACAAAGGCTAAGAGGATGCAGGAGGGCCTCTGGAAACTGCAAATGAATATCAGCAAGGGCACAGATGCGCTGCAGGACAGGCTCAAAGAGGCTCCTGCAGCCCTGTTCTCTTCAGACTAGGCTCCAAATGCTGGGTGGGGTGGATGGAGCTGCCCTGCAGAGCAGCAGGGTCAGGAGAGGCACATCTGCCACAGACCTCACCCAGCAACCTCAGTGCACATTTACACCTGCACTGTGCTTCCCAGCTCTGCCTTATTCACCAGAAGCAATTAGCACCTGCCCTCTGATGGTAATTTGGAGAAGCCCAGAGCCCACAGTTATCCCTCTGGTCCACCTGATCTATCAAGTGCAAGCCAAAGGACAAGCTCACTGAGAATCCAGGTGTGTTAATGGGTGTTTTTATCAGAAAGAAGTCAACGAAGTCAGATAGAAAATTCCCCAAGTTTCACATTTTTTCTTACAATGAAGAGCTGGAAGTTCCAGCCAGTTCTTGCTTTCTGACTACAATGCCTTATGCTGGCACTTGTACAGCCTCCATTTCTGCTGCCTCTGTTGATGCTTGCAACACAGAGTTCCACTGCAGAGCCCAAGTCACTCTGTTTAAGAGGAACTGAAACTGAAGAGCTGAAACTATGGGAAATGAGGAGGATAAGCCCTGTTAAAAATCTTTTTTCAGGCTTGTAGGTCAAGACATCCAACTTCAGACTTGGAAGCGTTCACTGGATAACTTAAGAGTAAAAAAATAGTGGTAGAGAAAGACATTCATACTTACTTTAACTTTATTGCCAAGGGAATGGTGTAGAAGAACACATTGATTTGAAACACACATACAAAGAAAAGACTGAAGTGTTCAAACATCTCTGCAAAGAAGTACCAGAAAAGGCCAATATTGGGTGTCAGGTCTGGAACAGAAAGGCTGAAATTTGAAAAGAAAGTCGTAGTAAATTTTTGAATGGTTGTTATTCCCTGCCCTGCTTCTGTTGCATTAATTAATCATTATGTGATACTGGATGTAGGTCCTAAATTGGAAATCCATGAAAGAGAAACCAAATGGATGAAAACATGGAGAGTAGGTTGAAATCCTGCTGAGGAATCTTTCCTGATGTCACAGCAGGATTTAAACCATTCTCAAGTAGACATTTCTCCAGGGAGGAATATCTCACAGCCATGGTAGCTCAACAACCCAATCCATTTCCAATCACTCAGTGGAAAACAGCTCCTGTCTTTAATTTTTCCTATTATTTATTTAACAGAAATTGGAGCTGGCTAATGGCTGCTTTCCTCCACATATTCTTTCTTTTATTGCATTGCCAGTAAATCACAGAGCACACACTTCCTGGGTCAAGCACATGCCTGTGTGTGATGGGCAAGAAACAGTCTGTGTGGGCAGGGTGGGGCTGGACAGAAAACCATCAGTAAGAATCCTTATACTTACATAAACCCATAAACAGATGGGATAAAATCCCAGGAGTTGAGCAGGAAGAAGGAGAGGCAGATAATCACCACCAGGCTGCACAGGTACAGGGATGCATACTGCATGGTGTAGAGCCAGAAACTTTTGCTTTTCAGTTTGATAGGTATGAACTGGCGCTGAAAGAGAAACAGAAGTACCTCAGCAGGGGGAGAGCCACAAAAAAGTGTGAGTGTTCAGAACATAATTTCAAATTGATGAAAGAAAGCATTAAACATTGGCACTATGGCATCTGAAGGAGCAGCTTTCAAGCACAATTTGCTTGTTGTTCTTCACTCTGGCCAATTAAGTCACACACATTGCATGCACTCCCAGAGCTGTGATTGAAAATACAGGAGCAAAGCTGGTCATTTCTGCTTGCAGTGAGTCCCCCGTGGGAGCACACACACAGGTGTAAGATTTACACCCCTCCTCACATCTGGTACCTCAGATGTTTGCAATACTGCACTGGTCGCTGTCTTCTCCTGCATGACCCCACTTGATCAGCTGTTCTGGCTGAATGGTACCTTCTTTGATATTTTTTCTTCCTCTCCTGGGAAATGTATGTCTGTTTCTGACAGCCATCCCAAAACCTTATGTGTGAGCACAGAGGCAAAGAATTCGTTTGATTGTGCTTTAGTTATGTCTGTCTCTTCAGTCAGTGAATTACCCAGGCTGGCTCTTAGAATTCTTCCAATGAGCTCTTGTTCAGTATGTTCTTGAAGAAAAAGGGGGTGACCGAAAGCCCTGCTCCAGAACCCCCACCCTGCGGCACCTGGCACTCCTGCTCTGCTGAAATCAGGGCAAGAGGACACCCACCGAGCTCCTAAGCACAGAGGAGCCCTCTGCAAGCTGGCATCCTCAGACAATGTCCTGCCACTGCCACATGTCCTCGTCACATGACAGGGACATCTCAGTCCCAAAGGTCCCCTGACTGCCTGTGTACAGACAAATACACATAGGGGCCAACACCTTTGGGAATTGCTCAGCACTCTGCAGCTCCAGGTCAGTGATGTGGCTTTTCCATTTGGCCCTGGGATTTGCAGTGACAGGAGATGTGCAGAGAACCTGCCCTGGCTGCTGTGGCTCTGGGTTTTCTCAGTTGTAGCGGGTTTCATGCCACTTGCTGGGACAATGTAAGCAGCATTACCAGAAATTTTGGCAGGACAGATTGAAAAGAGCAGGAGAAAAGCGATTTAATTCTGTACAAAGAAAGCAGGAAAGTTCATTTACAAATTTAGATAAAAGGACACACACTGGCATGACTGTCTTTAAAAGCTGCAAATTAGGCAATCACATATCAAAGCACTTATTGTGTTTGTGTTGTATTATTGTTTGTGAATTCCAAGTACAATGCTTGCACTTCACTCCCAATTCACTTTGACTAAAGCTAAAGAGAACAAATGAGGCTAAAATATTAAAGATACAAATTCTCCTGAAATTCATCAAACTGAAAAAACAATACTGACTACACAGTTCTTCTCCTGTAAAGACTAATAATAGTAAAATTTCTGAAAAAAAGTAAGAGACATTCATGTCAGAGCAAGAAAATTAATGAGAACTGACTCTCATTCTGTCTGGAAACTCAGAGATTTGAGAACAGGCTAGTTAAGTAAAGATAAGGTATAAGCATCACCATTAGAAGCAACAAAAAAAGACTGGTGAAATGTACAGCAGCAGCATTCAGAATTGTAAGAATTTCAAATACTGAACACTATCACAAAGTGATCTGTGAAGCGAGCTGAGCCTTTGCTGGCATCACAGCCTCACCCTGCTGCCAAAGCAGAATAAAATTAGCAAGGGCAGCCCTGGTGGGATTCATGGAGAGGGAGAAAGAACAACCAGCCTCTTGCCAGAACACGCCTTTTGCCTTAAAACCCCAAACCAGTATTTTTGAACTTCTCTGGGTCTGAGCCCTTCATTGCTGCCCACACAACACAATGAACAGCACTTATTTTGGGCAAGCTAAACAGCACCCAGCTCTGTAGACTCCCTGCTTCCTTCTCTCCAAACACAGGCATTCACATTCAGGGTTCAAACTTGCCATGGCTTGAGGAGAGTCACTTTTGCTGAAACTCTGCACTTGTCTGACTCCCCTCCCCAGGACTGTCCCTGCACAGCTACAAGACAGCAACAGGTACCAAGAGCTAGAAATCACCTACCTGTAGAAGGTAAAGCAGTGCTGGAGCAAACAGTGTGAGAGGGTAGAGTGACTGGTATGTTGCTAAGGCCAGGAACACAGCACTGAGGAAGGCACTACCTGCAAAGAAAAAAAAGTTTATAAGGAACTTTTAGTATAAACAGCCATACAGACAGCAAGTCCAAATGGGAAGAAACTCATGAGCCTCTACAGGGGATTCACAAGTATCAGGACACCCCTTAAAGGAGTTTTTAGCAGAACGTATCCTGCAGGGTGTCCTCTTGTTAATGACATTTTGAATGGAGAATGACTCATTCCATTAGAACAAACCACTGGCTGGTTTATATCTCCTGTCATTCACACACAGAAAGAGATTCATATAATTCAGTCTATATAAAGCCCATGCTGGCTGCTGTTAAAGCATGGGAATGCATTCACTTAAGTCATATCTGCATGTAAGAACTGCCATACTGGGCTTGCTGGATAACCTCATCACCAGAATGTGTTGCAGTCTCAGCAAAGCTGTGTGCAAGAGAGCAAGCAAATTCTGCACTGAAGGAGTGGAGTAGCATTAGCTCTGCTTTACTGATACCAAAACTGAGGCATAGAAAGGATTGTCACAACTTTTCCAAGTGATTCTGTAAGTATATATGTCTTTATTAGGCAGCTTTATTTGAAGTGTCTCAGTGTTGAGCACTCACATTTCTCAACTAATAACAGAGATATTCTTGGCCAATTAAGAGAAATAATGTCCAAAAGATCTCAGGTTAAACAATAAAAAATGCAAGCACCCAGCGCAGTTGCCTGGTTATAGCTACAGACTCAATGAAAGTCCTCTGTAAAAACAGAGCTCAGACAGCAAGAGCCCTGACCCAGGGCACTGAACCACTGTGACTCTGCTGACAGCAAACACTCAGAGAGCTCCTCTCTGCTTCCTCCTTTGAAAGGGAAAACACAGGGTTACCTGGTGATGAGCCACTCCTCTCTTGAACTACACTCTCCTGACAGAAACCTCCCTATCCTGTATTTTATCCAGTGTTCAGTTCTGCACCCATCTAAATCAGTGATTCCCAGAAATCACAGTCACAACCTGATATTCTCTTTGCCCACTTCAACTCCAGAATGCCACACTCCTAGTCAGGGACAAACCACGAGACAGTTTTGGTCTCAGGGTATCAGTGAACAGTTAAAAATCAGTTTAACTAAATGGACCCCACTTGTTTGCAATTGCAAATGCTTTTAAATTAAAACATCTCCTGACTCAATTAGCCAATAATGATAGGAAAACTTTCTTTAGATAAAAACCATCTATATCAGAGGTTTTGTTTTGGTTTTTTGTTTTTGTTTTTTTTGTTTATTTTTGTTTTGTTTTGGGTTTTTTTTTGCAGTGCCTGCTGGAGACAAAAGACCAGACTGACCTTTCCTCAGATCCAGCAGAGAACTCCTTAAAACTTAGGTGACTATTACAAATCACATAGGCTAAAAGACTTTAGCACTGGGGAGTCAAAAGAAACAGAAAGCTGGCATTATGCAGAAAATGAATGAAACAGTGATTCTGATGTAATCTACTCCACTGGGCTGTTTTGGGTCTTTGGTTGCTGCTTCTGCCTCCCCAAAGCTTAATTAGTTCATTTCAAACCATGTTTACAACTGCGAGTGAAAGCCAAATAGCAGCTGCAGGCAAATGCCTACTTTTGAATAAAAGTTCAAGGATAAACTCTGAAAATAAATTGTGTATGACATTTAAGTGCATATTCACATACAAAAGAAGAGCAACTGAGCTCTTCTGTTCTGCAACACACAGACATGTTTCTTCCTGAACAGAAAACTATTTGAAGCCAACCAGGAAAACGAGTCAGTTTTTAGCATAAACTGTCAGGTACACTGAGGTGAAAGTAAGTCTTCACTTGACTAGAAAGTCTTTTGAAGTCACAAATTCATGTAGAACTTTCACCTTGTTTCAGTCCTGTTTGTGCCATGTTTCACAGAGATCTTCGTAGCAATCCTATCTGCAAAGCTCCTCCTGGATTTTTTTTTTTGCTACATTTCTATCTTTCTAAAAAGTCCTAAAGAACCCTTTTTTCTTCACTGAGTTACCTTTTATTGTAGCTAAAATGAAGAATGCAATGACAGAGTTGTTGATGGCGCAGGTGGACTTTGCCACACAAGACATCACAGTGTAGGGGTTTAACAGGTAGCTGAAAAAGAGCAAAGCTCAGGTTACATCCAAAGGAGCATCTAATTAAAGAGATGTTCAAAGGAAAAAAATATGCACTTTGCCTTTTCTTTTTGTTTATTTACACTTGATGGGATCCTCTCATCAGCAAATTAATTCAGCTGAACAGGTTCTTCAATCTGAAGCAAAAACCAGACCCCTGGATTGTAGACTTGGACACAGGGGCCACAAGGAGCCCGCTACAGAAGTGAAACACTGGGAAGAGGTCCAAAATGCAAGTTCTGGCCTAGAAAATTACTACCAAAAATACTCTTGCTTTGCAGAAGCATTATACATTTATTCAGTCAGATCTAGGATTATTTGGTCCGAAGGAAACTTTTTCTGCTACTCACACCTACTGCTTCTGAAGAGGAATAAGGAGAAATCATGATGGAATGAAATCTGAGACATAAGCAGAGATTCCCACAACCCAGCCTCCTGCTGTGGCAGAGCAAGCTTTTACCTTTACCATGGCCCTATCTGAGCACAAAACCAGCCAGCGATGCAAGACTGACACATTTTAACTGGAATTACAGAAAAACTCTTAACAACTTTACATTCCAGAATTCAGCCACACTTTAGTTAGCAAGCATGCCAGCTCTTTTTGGAAATAAGAATTACAATAATCTCATTTAAGTAGGTTCAGAGCAAAGAAAAATTGTATTGGTAGTCCTCCAAACCTAAGTATGACAATGTAATGATCAGCCTTGCCAATAACTAAATTACTCATCAGAGTCAGTAGACAGGGCTGACGATTTCCTAATTCTCTCTTTGTATTTTCCTATATCTCCAAGTCCCAGTCTGTCTTTTTCAGTATTTCCAGAAGGCAGCTCACAGCAGGATAGGTACAATTTAATGCCAACTTTGCTGTGGCAATGTACAAAACAGTCTGCAATTTACCCACTTTACTCTTCTGGCCACAGGGACTGTGCCATTTAAAAAATGCATATGAAAACAAGAAAAAATGGCAATTTATCTAATGGAGTACTCTCTCTGATACATATCAATTTGGATAATTCCTTTGTGTCAAAATATCAATTTAAAAAATCTGTAACAGTAGGCACCTTGCTTGTATGTTAGTTGAAGCCTTCTGAAATAAAAAAAAAAGTTTAGTATATAGAAGAACACCAAGACATGAAATTAATAAAATGACAACATGAAAACATCTTTTAACTGTTATAAGCAATTTGGGATATTGAAAGTGTGACATTTGGGATGTTCAAGTTGTGATATTCAGCACACACTCACATGTTTTGTCCAGTTGCTGAAAAATTCTCCTAACTTTTCTGAAAAAGTTGGAAGGCAGAGGATCAATTTTGATAACATTATTATACAGGTAACATAAATGGGAATGTGATCTGTGCTGACTCAACATTCTTGTTACCCAGATAATGACCTTGCTGCTGAGCCCATCTCAAAGGGCCTGAGTGAATTTACTTGTTGGCAACAAGCACATGTAAATGCATCTGCTTTTCATGTTCAAACTGAGTATTCAGGGCCAACAGGAAATTCAGAATTTTTGCGGGAAAGAAATCCAACTTTTGCCAGTTTTTGAAGAACCAAATGAGACAAATAAACCCCAAAGGGAGCTGAGGAACCAAAGCAGCCCACTGCAGCCTACAGGAGCAATACTTACAATAGTGCTACCTTGAGGGGGATGTAGTGCATCTCCATGGGTGTCTGGATGAGTTCAGCCACATCTGGTGCATATTTATCCAGTTCTATTAGGAGCTTCTGCTTTTTGAACTGAACAAGGGAGAATGATCAGACTGTTAGAACAGGAAAGCCATTTTTGTGTACTACTTGTGTAATTCTATTTCATATTACTCAGCCAGTTACCTGGGGTTTCTATTACTTGGAGCATATTCAAGCCCCTGGTGTGAGCTAGAACTTATGTGAGGAGTCGTAGAGAACAAAAAACTCCTATATTTTCCCAAATACTTAAAACCTGAAGTGAGAGTCAGGAGGAAGCAGATAATTTCTACTTGTTTAAACTTCCTTAATTACCTGTGTCTATGTCCTGACACAGCTACCAGTCAATTCACAACACTAGAGTCCAATACTCAATCTTCCTAACACCTTTCTGGATCTCTAATGAAAAGCTAACTTTATAAATTCACTGTTCAACAAACAAGCCCCTGAAAACCCAAACCCCACACATATGCACTCTTTGCTGTTTTAAAGATGGATACTTCTATGACAAATCTCTCTTCAATCTCTTTTGTTTTAGGAGGCTCTCTATAGAGACAAGAGAGAAACCTGAAATATGAACTGACTGAATTATGTTATGGTGAGACAGAAGGACAGAGATGCTAGCAGTAAATTCTCAACAACCAAAGTAACTCACATGTGGAATTCTTACAGGCCTGCAGTTCTATCCTGGGTTATTTCCTTAACCTCAAAGTCAGAGGACAGGGAACAAGCTCATAGCCTGGTGGGAGACCACAGACATGCTGTAGAAAATGTAGTCCCCTGCTGATGCTGATATCTAATCCCCACCCTTCTGGAACTGCAAAGAGCACTGCTTACCCAAAATGTTCTTTGAGAGCTGGGAGGAATCACTCACCTCCAAATACAGTATTTGATGTCAGACTTTCACCATGCTCACAAGAATGATCTGGGTCCCCTCAGAACTGCTGGAAGGTTTCACTCCTTCCTTTACACATTTCTAGTCTGTGTGTTACCTCATGCTCGTGTGCAAAGAAACCCTCTCCAAGGTAGAACACCCAGGCTGGAGAAGATTGTACACTGCTATGATCACCTCAGTGTGTAGCTACAGACACTGTAATAGTGCCACAAGAGAATTTAAAATGCCTCAGTTGCCTGCCACATTCAGTCCTGTTTGTTTATCATTAAAATATGACCAGATTTACTGCAACAAGAACTTGACACCACATACTCTGGCACATCTTTTCTTTGGCCCAAGATAATTATATCTGCTGGGAGAAGAGGATCAGCAACACTGGGAAGTCAGCTTACCACAACTTTGTTGAAGTCCTGGATTGCCAAGTAAAGGGCAACAGCAGTTAGCACATCAGTTATCTAAAAAAGCAAAGGACAGGATGATTGTAAGTAAAACAAACAAATGGAGAAAAATATATTGGTCAGCATTTAACAGGAGCTCTGATCTGACTCAGCTCAGGGGAACAAAATACAAGCTTTAAAATCCTGGAAAGCTGATTTGTACAGTGCTCTTACACACCACCTTGAAGACATGAGCTGAATAAAAATATTTATATTCACAAAACAAGAGAATGGGGAATTAGGAGGAAAGAAATTGTTCATGGAGAGCAGCATATGAGAACAATAGAGAGAATCACTGGTGTAGTGAGAGCACAGCAACACTAGGGCAGTGCCCAGCTGGCTGAACCCACCTGGCCACCAGGGCAGCATAACAGTGCCCTGAGCTGCCCCAGAGTGCCCATCTCCTTGGGATCATTATTGGGTTAAAAGGGAAAATAATCTAGGTGCCAGTTCTTAATTGGAAAGTTTAGTCTTAGAAGACCTTGTAACAAGAGATTGTTGGCCATTTTGTGCCTTCTAATGAAAAGCTGCAGAACTCAACAGTAGTGAGACTGTTTTACTGATAAGAAATAATAAACACCTGAGTCCAAACATGAACTACTGTCTCAAGTGCCTTCAATCCAGACCCAGAGAAAGCAATAACAGGTACCACCACAAATATGTACAAGAAGGGGAAAGCCTGAATGTGGGTTTGTGCAGGCAAAGCTGCCTTTCTAATTAACTGA
>NW_005054481.1:584066-586845 GCF_000277835.1 Geospiza fortis | reverse complement strand
AATTTGAGCTGCAGGGAGGCTGAAGGACTGAAAAAAGAAAGTCACACTCAGCATTTCCCTGAATGGGACCTTTCAGGAGAAGCTTTCCATGAGCACTTACCATGAATACCAGTTCAGCATATTCAATTAGGAAGTGAAAGAGATAGATTATCAGCGGTGTCTGAAAGAGCAAAAGGGAAATCCATATCATATACTGTCCAGATGAAATACTGGTGATTTGATGAGACAAACTACCAGAGTTGAGCAGTTCTACCAGACACTGCCAAAGGTAATTTCCTTTGGTCTATACTCCAACACGGGTATTTCAGAGCAAAGTGATTAATCAAAGCACACTTACTGGTCTTTTTCCTTGCAAAGTCCTCAGTGCTCTTTTAAAAGACACCATCAACTCTGAAAATTGTATTCTACTCCGATTTTTCAATTCTACTACAATAGTGATACACTTACAATAGAAAGCATACAAAGACCAGCTTTAGAAAGTAATTTTTTATAGAAAACTTATTTTTCAGGTTGTCTGCAGGTACTTTTGAAAGATTTTCTATATAGCTGGTTCCCCTGCTGTTTAGATGTGTTTTTTACATGCAAAAAGCGGAAAGCATGTTAAAAACATAAAGCTGTAGGGTTACAATCCTATCATTCTCTTACTCCTAGAGTTTTTCCCTTTTAAGGTAAGAGGAAAAGTATGTTTCTGAATTATTCCCATCACACAAAATCTTAGTCTGGAAGGACTATATTTACATGCTGCAAAATCAGCCCTCACTGTGAGAAAATAAATTTCTTTAAAAAAGTTTAAAAATAATGTGATGGTCTAAATAAGAGGGGGAATATTTCACAGTCTGGGAGAAATTCTGTCTAAAGAAACAGAATTTATTGGAAAGAATCCAGTTTTCAGAGGATACCAAGTCCCTGCTTCACCCCAGGGACACAATGTATGAGTGTACCCTCATGTCAGTAAGGGCATTCAAGGGCACAAAACCCCACAGGTGCTTAAGTGCTTTTGTATCAACAAGGTGTTTTCAAGATGAGGAATAAATAAGCTGCATGCTTGTGCTAGTATTAGAATTTCTGCAAATGCAGAGACTCCAGGTGCTGATCCCTTGTAAATCTTATCAGACTCACAGTGACACTGTCCCTGCTCCAGCTTGTGCTGACAGGAACACCTGGGTGTGAGCAGAGTATTTGACTCACTACAGTCCCCCTGTCTCTGAGTTTCTTTATGCACTAACAAATATGACACTGCCTGCTCCTGCACAGGGAATTCCCTGGGATTATCTGGATTTCCTCATGCTGGTCACTGTGTAACCACTGCTCAGTGCAACCACACAACTCCAGGCTCTCTGCAGTCTCTGGGACAAAACAGGCCCCCAGCCTTCTCCAGGCCCTGAGCAGCCAAACTAAGACCCCTGCCACTGGAATATCACATTTAAAACCCAGCATGCAAACCAACCAACCTCATGAAAAATAGCTCCAGAGTATGGCGAGACCCCTAAATCCAGCAGAGCTAATCCTTCGACCACTGAAACAGACAAAACACCTGCATTAGAACCCCAGAATGTGGGAAGTGAGAGATCCCCTGAGAGTAAAACTACAGTTTCAAAATACTGACACTCTAAGAATATCACCCATAGAATGGGTGAGACCATATCTCCCAGAGCCAATAGCCAGCCAGAACAGATTCACCCCAGCTCCGTGCATGTTCCTGCATGGGCACTCATCACCTATTGATTTGTTTCAGCTAAAAATGTTCTAGATGAAATCTTTTACACTTTATATAAATCACATGCATGATATCTACTCCTTTTGAGTGACCTATTAAGTGACACATGGCATCTATGCTGGAGAAATACTTAATTCCAAGAGGACAGCCACAACATAATATAGGGCTTGAACTGTTTTGCCTCATTAGATGTAGAGAGGCCTCAAAGGTCCAAAATCACAAAGGAAGAACAGAAATTGCCGGGCAAAGCTAAAAGCTTTATCTCTTGTTGAAACTTCCTGACATTTTATAGCCTTAATTCAGCTCCTTTGTGCTCATGGAGTTACAGCTTGCCTTGCAATGCATGTGTGTGCTTTTCCAAGGAATCTCCACCCTCCTGAGCACAGAGGTTCCCTGGACTGAGCAGTATGCAGTGAAAGAAGCTAAGGGAAATGGCCCATTTGTTCAGAGGGGAACAGGCAGGACACTGCAGGAAAACACAACAGGTGCTCAGTTCAGTGATACAGAAATATTTCTGTTAGAAACAGAAAGAAATCTATTAGAAATAGATTCTGGCTGCCATCAACTTCCTGTATGGTGACAGCCCAGACTTTTCAAGATGATTCCACTTTTCCCCTTTACTATCTAGATACCTACCTTGATGCTCTAAGGTGGTATTTACAAGGATTCAACAGCACAGGAAGCATGAAATGCTGTATACTGTGGAGCAGAGGCTTCAGGTCATCAAATACACTTGTACTTTTGAACTTTATTACTTCTGGCCACACTTTTCCACCCCAAAACTGCAAATAATTTTACCTGCATAATAACTGGATACCAAAGGGACGTCTTCAAAATAAATTAAGGTTCCTAAGGCTCAGCTGATACACAGCTGAACGTCACTGAAAAGCCCCGATTACCCAGGACCTCACTCAGCCTTCAGCAGAGAATGTGAATGGCCGGGAACGTGTGGGACACCAGCTGCCCAAGGGAAGGGAACCAGGGCCCGTGCACGGCACCCTCACCGCGACACGGTGCCCGTGCAGGGCCAGCGGAGCCGAGGCCGATGGAGCCCCGCGCTCT
>NW_005054481.1:580585-583347 GCF_000277835.1 Geospiza fortis | reverse complement strand
CCGGCACAACTCAGAACTGCGGCGGCCGCAGGGGGGCGAAATTAGCAGGAGCGCGCATGGAGCGGCCAGGCGAGGGTCCCGATGCCGTCCCCCGAGCTGTCCCGTTCCGGTCGCCCTTGCCCAGGACGGCCACAAGGGACAGCCTCTCCTCCGCCGGAGGACAGGGATGGGTCTGTCCTCGAGTGGCATCGCGCTCCCCGCGGGCCGTCCCTCCCGCCTGTGGATCCCAGGTGCCTCTGGATGGGAGCTCTGCCCAGCCGGGGCAAGGCCTGGCGGGCTGGGCCCAGCTCGGACGAGGAGTGTCGGTGGCTTCGGAGCTGTTTGGAAATCCCCTCAGACAGTTCTATATTTTTCAGGTATTTCACAGACCCCCATGGTATCTGCCCACCTGTTGGCTGGGCTGTGGTGACAGTCAGGGCTGTTGTGAGGGCGCAGAGTTTGGTTTCAGAAGGCTCTTGGCAGACTCAGGTTCTCACTCTGTGTGGATTCCACAGCTCTGGAGCTTAAGAGTCTTGGGAGACTTTCAATCACCCACCTTCCCAGCATGGACCTCCCTGCTGTTCTCCAACAACTGCTCCTCCATCCCCATCCCTGGGTACGTGTGCAGCCCGTTCACACAATCTCACACAAAATAGCCTTTACAACACTTCATCTGAATGGAGGCAAGTGGAGGGAAGACATGATAATCTCCTAAAAATAAGCAGCAGTGAAAAACACATTTCACATGGTATGTGAAAACACTCTTCCATTGGCATCATTTCACATGGTATGTAATTAAAACTAGGGTTTGCTGAGTGTACTGGGGTTGCCATTGAAAAGAGCTGGATAATATCTAAGTCAACATTTATGTTGGATTTATGCAACGTCTGAGCTGTAGAGTAGAGTTGCACCCACCTGCAGAAATGGAGAAAGGCTGAATTCTTCTGGGTCCCTAAAGGCCCAGGTGACCCAGCGTGTACTGTCCCCAGGACTGGAGAGGCTGGTGGGGTTAGGTGCTCAGTCACATAAACTTTCTGGACCATGGCTGCTTGGAACATGAATCCCTTTGTGCTACAAAAGCATCTTCAGATGGTCCCTGGACTGTTTCCTGCTGTGCTTGCTGCCTCGCTGGGGTTCAGCTGCTGCCTTTGTAGGGCTTCTCTCATTCACTGCCACAGACAGCAGAGCTGGTGCTGAGGCCATAAGGAGAGCTTCAGTGCTCAGCCTGTCGTGGGGCAGCTGCTCTGCTCTCAGGCTCTCTGGCACAAAGGTGTGGGTTGTGCTGGTAGAGCTGCTCTGAGAGTGTGGCTCTGGCTGGCCCTGGGATTTGATGGCCCCAGGACTGACTGAGCCTGCCATATCCTCTGGTAAATCAGGGTGAATTCAATCAAGTTAATTTATTTGTGCAAGCATCTGTAAATAGGAAGCAAAAAATGCTGATTTTTCTTTGCAGCTGTTCACAACGGTATCTTGAGTTTTCTGATCAGAAATGCTCTTTTTGGTGTGCTGGTTCTCTCCAAATGGCAGTTCTGATTCAAGTACTTGACAGCCATTGCCTGTGACCGCTGCTTTGCTGAGTGACTGGCACACAGTAGTGTGGTTAAAGCTGCACTGCTCCAGGATGCTGATTTTGCCAGTCTGAGCTGTGCCATGTGCTTCCCAGCAGGGTCTGATGCAGCCCTGGGAAGATTCAGATAAGCCCCGAGGAGTCAGATGTGGAATCATGCCACTACAGTTGTTCTGTGCTTAATTAGTGTGCAAAGCCAACCAAAAAGAAAGGTCAAAGAATAATTAATGATAAATACAGCAATGCTTTCTGGAGCATGAGTTTGCTCCAGCATTTCCCAGGAGGAGATCCCAGGGATAGCAATGGAGGAAAATTCCTAAACAAATTGACATATGCAGCCCTCTCAAAGCATCGAATACATCAGGCAAATATGAGAGGGTTGAGTACCAGTTGCTATCTGATGGCCACTAATTTGGGGGTTAGAGCTGCCTTAAGGAGTTGCAGTAAACACACACACACGCTGTGATGCTGCCTTTTGTCTGGCACTGACTTCTGAAGCCACTCTCAGCCTAATGAGATGGAGGAACAGACCTTTAAAACCCTTGGGGTCCTTACAGGCTTTATGGAAATCAAGGGAAGTTTCAGGAGATCCAGGCTGGGGTGGGTTTTGCACAGGCAATAGTTTGGGACCTGGCAGTGTTGCTGTGCTGCTCCAAGTCAGCTGGCACAGCAGTGGAGGGGCAGAGAGGGATGACACAGAACAGAGGAGAGATCTTGGGGCTGTCAGAGACTCATACTGAGCTGAACAGAGACTTCCAGCAAGGAGCTGAAAGGACACACACCAGAAAACTCTGAGAAAACTCTGGTTTGCTTGGTTAGTGCAGCAGTTTGGTTTTTGTTTTTTTTTTCCAGAGGCATAAACCTGATCTTCTGTGTCCTGGTGTTTACCCCAAACTGATGATAGTTTTTGCAGCACTGGGGCATTTACTGGCTATCCTTTATTCCTGAAATTCCTTGACTCTGGAAGTGATTTGGTGGGACCATGCACAGAGGGTTGGGTATGCTAAGGCCTGGGAGCAGCCTGAGGAGCTGCAGTTTGGGATCTCCTGCCGTGGTGCCAGCAGCAGTGTGACAGTGTGACTGTGGAATGCTTGTTGGTCCACACAGGGAGCAGCAAATGCAGCTCTCAGGGGGACCTTCACACTGCCTGTCCTGCAGCCTCCAGGGGTTGTTGCCTTACAAAGAGAAGATCTGATGGAGCCAAAAGTGCAATAGA
>NW_005054481.1:556597-580571 GCF_000277835.1 Geospiza fortis | reverse complement strand
CTGCTGCGCCTGCTGCTGCTGCTGCTGCTGCTGCTGGGAGCTCTGCGCTCCCTTGGTTGCGCTGCCCACGCCAGGCACCCACGCAGAGCACACAGGGGATGGATGAATTCAACCTGGGCTTGTTGCATCACAGAACTTTCATAAAACACTCTGTTTAACACTGAGCCAATTCAGGGATGATTCATCTTTGTTCCTGCAAACAGATGCTGGTATGGGCACTTCTTGTGTGCCCTGCTGGAATTATGCAATGGTGACATTTTTTGGGGTAAACAAGCCACTCCTTTTCCTGACTCACTGTACAAATTAGGTGTTCTGATTCCTGAGGCACCCTCCAGTCCTCCCTGGCAACTATTCCAGCCTAATGCAGGTTTTTTTTTTGCATTTGGGAGACCACAGCTTTGTTGTTATTCTGAGATTTCATCAGGGCCGTGTGCAATGACTTACATATCTCAGGGATGCTTCCTGTTCCTGTGGGACGTATCCCACCCTATCCCATGTCCCAGGGGTAATTTTTACCCACAGTTTATTTTGGCCAAGCTGTCATGTTTTATTTTCATAGTCAACCACTTCAGTGTTATACTTTGTTTCCTTCTGCCTTTCCCACCACAGACCTTGCACAGCAGTAGTTATTGCATTGTAGTCATTAGGGGGTCCTCACTGGGTTTGGTGTTCCTGAGAAAGTCACATTTACTTATCTCACTGTACTGGGGTCCTTTGCTGATAAACATTTGAGTTGGTTTTGCCTCTTTTCAAGTTGTCTTCTGTTGGGGTTTATTGACTAGAACACCTGATAGCTTTTGGGCTTGTCAGTGAAAAAATACCCATAAATTCATATGCCTTTAATTTTTGTGGGCTACATGACTACTCATTACTTCTTTTTTCTGGGGGTTCATGGATAAAAAACTGCTGTTAAATTGAAGGGTATTGCTGTTTCTAGGAATTGCTGAAAGGTTAGTTCCTTTTATTTATTAACTTGGAAAACAACAGATTTTCCCAGCAGTCTGAAATAGCACTGCTGCAGGTATCTTCCAGTCTTTCTGCTGCTAGCTGACCGAAGACAGGATGAGGTTTGTGGTCTTTTATGGAGGTTAGCAGTGGTCTGGATCAAAACCAGAGCCTGAGCAGTTGGTCTTTCTTCTTTGGGTTCAGAGACAGGAGAAAATAAACTGCACTTCAGATTTCTTTGACTGGCTTCATGTACCAGAACTTCCTTTACACGTAAGACAGATATTTTTGTAAGAAAGCAAATCAACTTTTTCTCAATGCCCAGAAAGATTGTATTTCTGCTTTTAATATTTTTCAGAATGAGTTTTAAATGGCAATGTTAAAAAAATTCCCAAAGATGAAATTCCTGCCAGCTAAGTTAAGGCAATTAATCATCTAGTGGAAGCTTGTCATCTACAATCTACATGAGGGAGAGATGAGCTTGTCCAGAGAGCTCCAAACTCACCTCAGACATCTCTCCTGGGTGGTGAAGGGATGAGCTGATGATGTGAGCTGAACACCGAAATTCTGGGCGCCTGAAGTTAGGCAAGAGGAATCAAAGGGGTCTGATAAACAGCACTGTTCAGCCTTTGGGCACTGGCTAAACAACTCACCTTGACAGCAGCATCTCTAAAAAATGGGCTGTCCAGATGCAGTACGCTCAGGACATGGCTGAGCATTCACAGCCAGCAGTACCATTTCCTTCCTCCATTTCAAGTGAAAGAAAACCAGGTGGGTCTGTAACAGCTGGAGCAAAGAGAGGCTGGAGAGGCAAAGTGGGTTATGCACAGCAGCTTTGTATATCACACTCTGTTTCTTTGCCATGTTTTCCTCTATGGGAAGCCAGTAGGAAACAGATCTGTGAATCCCACTTGGATCTGCCCCACATTCCTGAGCTCTGCCCTGTCCCAGCTGAGGAGGAGCTGCTGGTGACAGCCAGCCAGGGACAGTGGGGAAGGACAAGTGCTTCCTCAGGCAGGTTTCTTCCAGCTGCCCAGGCACTGCTTGTCACTCAGTGCCTCTGGGAGCAGGAGCTCCTGCTGGGTTCACCCTCCTGGGAAGCTCCCACACCCAGTGCTGGCACCCCTCTGTCTCTCTCTCTGTTGTTCTGACACACGTGGCTCATTGCTTCTGCCTCAGCCTTTGCTGACAGTGGTTCAAGGCCACAGGATCATATGGTGGATGCTCCCTCTGCCTGTGTGGTTACACAGGAGTGTCTCTGTGTTTTAAGAACAAAAAGCTGGGTTTTGGCTGGCAGCTGCTGAACTGCACTGTGCCTTTGTGTGCTGCAGAGACTGTGAGTGCAGAGTGTTTTCTCAAACATTTTATTAGATTTCTTTGTCTTCAAGGCGAGTGTGTGTTTTCAGGCAGGAGCCAGATGCAGAGAAGCCCTATGGGCATTTCTGAGCAATGAATCCCTTCCCTGTGCCCCTTCCCTGTTTCCCTTCTCTGCTCATTATTTTGGCAAGTTAACAGGGGCAATAGAATGGACACAGACACCAAGAGGAAGAATGGTTTTGTTTTACTATTAATATTGAGGCAAAACAGAAGTAAAAGGATACATCTGGTAAAACAATAAACTTATTACTCTCTTGGCTTTAGCAACAGGTAAAAGTAAGCAAGGTAATGCATCTAATCATTACTATATGAGCCAGAGAGGGAGAATAGTGGCTGATGAAGATACATCACCAATTGCCTGAACACTCCACCATCAGGCAGAGCCCGCAGTGCCTGGGCTGTTCTGCAGCGAGGGCCTGGAGAACCCTTCCAGCCCTTGAGAAATCCCACGTGGTGCATCCCCCCATAGCTGAGCTCTCCAGCACGCCCAAAAACAAGGTCCAGCTTTATAGGCCCAAACTGACAAGTCCAAATGACTTGTTTACCTTTTTGTGCAGAAAACATCTGATGGCCAGCTGGGGACAGCGCTTGGCCAGAGCCCAGGCCACAGCCAGGAGGGTTTTGCCTAAAATATTCTACTGACAATCTCTAGGGACATCTATAGGGAAGATTTCTTGAAATACCCTACACAAGGTTATACAAACATCTCTACAACAGCCAGTTTGGCATTAAGAATTACTAATATAAATGTTTTAATAATCTATTTTTAACTAAAGAGCCTTGATGGTGTTAACAGCATCATGCTCAAGATTCATCTTATAAGTCACCTCAGGCTTAGGCCTGCTGTTCAGGCCTTAGCATATCACTCATGCACTGTTCCTGGGCTGAACTTCCCCTGCTCAGGGACCAGCTTGCACACCCAAGTGTCCAGTAGAGGTGTGAAAAAACAACCTGTGGCCCCCAGGCAGCTGGGCCTTTGGCTGCAGGAGGGGTTTGTGCAGGAGGTGTGTAGTGGTCCTGTAGGGCACTGGAGCAGCCCTTCCCAGCTGCTGAGCCTCCTGGAGCACCAGGCCCTCCCCCACACCTGTGCTCTCAAGCCTGATCCAGCCCCAGAGCACAGCAGTGGAGGTGCTGGAGGGTTTCTCCTGCCTTTTGCCTTACTTTCCATCAGGAATGTGGAAAAAAGGCACGTGGTGTTCTACAATGCTGTACTCTGCAGATGGCACAGAGGTTTCCTGTTGGGTGGGCTCTGGTAGCTGCTGGAGGTGGCTGCAGAGCCATAGGAAATGAGTGTCAGAGCCTGTGGGCACTCATGGGTCAAATATTTTTGCCCTGTAAGAGCTTGGTGTTTTAAACCACTGAATTACAAATTTTGATTCTCTGCTTGGAAATAAAGGCAACAGGAATACAGAACCCACCTCCTTGTGTGCAGCTTTAGTAACAGTGAACATATTTCTTGGTTTAAAGAAATGGAATTGCAAATTCATCCTGTGACAAGTTTTCTGTCCATCCCTGCTTTGTTCTATAAGGCGGCCATGCTGTCCTTAGAGTGGGAAGCAGCCCTGCCTTGGAAAGCCACTGCTAAGCTGAAACCAGTGTCTTGATCAATATTTTTCCAGTTAATCCTCAGAAGGGATGGGAGAGAATGGGCTAAATGATGAAACCAATGTCAGGTGAGCAGCAAGCTTTCCCCAGAGCATCAGTCAGACTTGTGGAAAGCTTGATCCTGGTCCAAACCAATGCAGCAAAGCCAACATCAGCCCCCAGAAGTGCAAACTTGTGACTTCCACCATTTGGTGACTGCGGGTGACATTGAGAAGTACTCCTCTTCCTAATCCTTCAATTCTGTGGGTATTGATTTGTGTACAGAGGCACCATTAGTTCCTGGGAATTCCCCACAGGAGTCCCTGTAAGGACGGCTGCTCGGAGGGTTGGCATTGCCCCCGGGGTTTCAGCTGCAATAGCTGGGATCAAGTCCAGTCTGAGGGGCAAAGAGGGGATGTGTAAAACCAGATTTAAGAAATGTGGAAGCTTGGCTTGTCCTGAACTTGTCTTTCCATGTTCTCACTGGGTTAAACTGTTGAGGGCTGCCAAACTGACAGAGAGGGCTGGGGCAGGGACTGGTCATCTGTGAGACGGAGTTGGGGTAGACACAGGAATCCCACCTGTGCCCCTGTGCCTCTCCTGTGCTGCACAGGGAGCCAGGGCTGTACTGTCCCCCTGCCCTGGCCCCTCTGGCAGCTCTGCAGGGGAGAGGACATTTCCTGCATGCAGAGAGATACCTGCAGGGAAGGGACTTCTGTTGCAAAGAAGATTTTTTTATCTTGAGCATGGTTAGGCCCTGGCACAGGCTGCCCAGAAAAGCTGTGACTGCCCCATCCCTGCAAGTGTCCAAGGCCAGCTTGGATAGGGCTTGGAGCAGCCTGGGACAGTAGAAGGTGTCCCTGCCCATGGCAGGAGGAAGAGTGGGATGGAATTTGAAATCCAACCCAAACCATGCTGTGAGTTCATGATTTTCTCTGGAAGGAGCCACTGGTAATTGCCCTTATCAGTCAAATCTTACAACTGAAGTTAACCCAAATGTCCTATTAATGGCATTTAGTGGGTGCTATGGGGTCTGAGTGAGCATTTTGTACAGTATTTGTGACATTACAAGTATAGTCTTTTTTAGCATATACTGGAGATTGCATTGACACAGGCAAGAGGATGGCTCTGTTGAAACAGACAAGGGGAAAACAAAAGTAGGGAGAGTTGGAGATGCTTGCCCCAAGTCAGATGTGAATGAATCTCCAGATCCTGAGCCCAGCCCCAGTCCTAATCCCCTGGTTCCCTCTGCTTGGGACCTGGTAATTAAAATCAAGGATAATTTTCTGGGAGAGACAAGTGGAGGATGGTCATAGAAAAAGAAAGGCCACCAAGTCAAGCAGAGTGACTGAGTCATGCCTGTTACTGGAAAATGAGAGTCCTGAGGCCTGGCAACAGCTCTCAGTGCACCCAGTATGGAGGAACCCACAGCTTGCAGTGGTCTGGCCAGGAGAAAAAGGAAAAATGTGTGGACTGCAGGGACAGCAAGTGTCCTCCCTGCACGGTGCCATCCCCTCCTCAACCCCAGGCTTTTGGCTGTGGCAACTCTGCAAAGCACAGCTTTCCCTGCCAGTGTGCAGGGGAGAACATGTCCAGAGCACTGGACAGAAAATACACCAGGGTGATCAGGGTGTCCAAGACAGAGTTATGGAATCGTTAAGGTTGGAAAAGACATCTTGAGATTATTCAGTTCAACTGTTAGCCCAGGTCAACCACTAAACTGTGTCCCAAGTGCCACATCTACACGTTTTTTAATGCTTATAGGGATGGTCAGTCCACCACCACCCTGGGAGGCCTGTTCCAATTCCTGACCATCCTTTCCATGAAGAAATTTTTCCTAATATCCAACCTAAACGTCTTCCTCTGCTGTTGGCTTGAGCACCACATGAACCCCTGAGCTGCTCTTTGAAAATCCCCAGGCATGGCCATCCTGCTCTGAACCTGAACAAAAGCACTGCTGGCCACCCTACATGCAGCGCCACTGTCTGCCCTGTTTCTGTCCTGTGGGGATGAGGAGCAAAGGAGGCTCCCCAAAACCATATTCCCACATGAGCAGTCCTTCACTGGAGACATCTCCCTTGCCCACTCTGCTTCTCCCCACCTGGAGGATGGGCTGCTTCCAGGTTGAAAATATGTTGAATTTCTCAATTAGAAAAGTTTGCAGCTCAGGGTCTGGCTGGGAAGGTCCCTCCCTGAACCCCCAGCACCCTGACCTGTGGGAGCCCTGATGGGTAGGTGATCCTGATGGCACTGGCACCGTGGTCTGTGCAGTGCTCCTGGGCTGTGAGGGCTCCCTTCCCTCTGCTGTGGGGTGCACAAGCCAGGTAGCAAACATCTGTCTCATGTCACAAACCCCTCTGGACCCCCTGGGCAGGGACAGAGACACATGTTTTCTTCCCTGGCATCAGATGTAGCTCAGGATGTTCCTGCCTCACCTCAAGGCCTCATCTAGATGCTCCCAGGCTTTTAAGGTTATAAAAAGATTTCTGCCCTCCTCAAGCCCTGATGTGAGGTAGTGGCCATGAGCAAACCAGCCTGGACTGCTGGCTGAGCTGGACAGGAGGTGCTGGCACCACCGTGTCTGTGCCAGGTTGCCTGGGACAGAGGTGTGGCATCGGAGCAGAGGGCTCCCAGCTCCATCTCCTGGTGCTGGGCAAGCTCTGAGGGCTGGGTCCTACCAGAGCTGAGGGTGAGGTGACTCTGCCTGGGCACAGGTCCCCCCAGCTGCGACTGCTCCTGGAGGTCTCCTGGCGCCAGTTTGGTGGGGATGAACCTCCTGGCACAGGTAGGGGTCTCAGGAGAAAAAGGAGGGGAAGAGGCGTTCTCAGGGAGAGGGCAGAAATTCAGCCAAAGTGCGAGGGTGTGGCAGGAGGTGCTGGGGAGTGCTCTGGGGAGTGGGGCTGGAGGGGAGCCCGTGGCTGGGGCTGGGGACTGTGGTGCTCACATGGCAGCTCTGCAGGGGAGAGGACATTTCCTGCATGCAGAGAGATACCTGCAGGGAAGGGACTTCTGTTGCAAAGAAGATTTTTTTATCTTGAGCATGGTTAGGCCCTGGCACAGGCTGCCCAGAAAAGCTGTGACTGCCCCATCCCTGCAAGTGTCCAAGGCCAGCTTGGATAGGGCTTGGAGCAGCCTGGGACAGTAGAAGGTGTCCCTGCCCATGGCAGGAGGAAGAGTGGGATGGAATTTGAAATCCAACCCAAACCATGCTGTGAGTTCATGATTTTCTCTGGAAGGAGCCACTGGTAATTGCCCTTATCAGTCAAATCTTACAACTGAAGTTAACCCAAATGTCCTATTAATGGCATTTAGTGGGTGCTATGGGGTCTGAGTGAGCATTTTGTACAGTATTTGTGACATTACAAGTATAGTCTTTTTTAGCATATACTGGAGATTGCATTGACACAGGCAAGAGGATGGCTCTGTTGAAACAGGCAAGGGGAAAACAAAAGTAGGGAGAGTTGGAGATGCTTGCCCCAAGTCAGATGTGAATGAATCTCCAGATCCTGAGCCCAGCCCCAGTCCTAATCCCCTGGTTCCCTCTGCTTGGGACCTGGTAATTAAAATCAAGGATAATTTTCTGGGAGAGACAAGTGGAGGATGGTCATAGAAAAAGAAAGGCCACCAAGTCAAGCAGAGTGACTGAGTCATGCCTGTTACTGGAAAATGAGAGTCCTGAGGCCTGGCAACAGCTCTCAGTGCACCCAGTATGGAGGAACCCACAGCTTGCAGTGGTCTGGCCAGGAGAAAAAGGAAAAGTGTGTGGACTGCAGGGACAGCAAGTGTCCTCCCTGCACGGTGCCATCCCCTCCTCAACCCCAGGCTTTTGGCTGTGGCAACTCTGCAAAGCACAGCTTTCCCTGCCAGTGTGCAGGGGAGAACATGTCCAGAGCACTGGACAGAAAATACACCAGGGTGATCAGGGTGTCCAAGACAGAGTTATGGAATCGTTAAGGTTGGAAAAGACATCTTGAGATTATTCAGTTCAACTGTTAGCCCAGGTCAACCACTAAACTGTGTCCCAAGTGCCACATCTACACGTTTTTTAATGCTTATAGGGATGGTCAGTCCACCACCACCCTGGGAGGCCTGTTCCAATTCCTGACCATCCTTTCCATGAAGAAATTTTTCCTAATATCCAACCTAAACGTCTTCCTCTGCTGTTGGCTTGAGCACCACATGAACCCCTGAGCTGCTCTTTGAAAATCCCCAGGCATGGCCATCCTGCTCTGAACCTGAACAAAAGCACTGCTGGCCACCCTACATGCAGCGCCACTGTCTGCCCTGTTTCTGTCCTGTGGGGATGAGGAGCAAAGGAGGCTCCCCAAAACCATATTCCCACATGAGCAGTCCTTCACTGGAGACATCTCCCTTGCCCACTCTGCTTCTCCCCACCTGGAGGATGGGCTGCTTCCAGGTTGAAAATATGTTGAATTTCTCAATTAGAAAAGTTTGCAGCTCAGGGTCTGGCTGGGAAGGTCCCTCCCTGAACCCCCAGCACCCTGACCTGTGGGAGCCCTGATGGGTAGGTGATCCTGATGGCACTGGCACCGTGGTCTGTGCAGTGCTCCTGGGCTGTGAGGGCTCCCTTCCCTCTGCTGTGGGGTGCACAAGCCAGGTAGCAAACATCTGTCTCATGTCACAAACCCCTCTGGACCCCCTGGGCAGGGACAGAGACACATGTTTTCTTCCCTGGCATCAGATGTAGCTCAGGATGTTCCTGCCTCACCTCAAGGCCTCATCTAGATGCTCCCAGGCTTTTAAGGTTATAAAAAGATTTCTGCCCTCCTCAAGCCCTGATGTGAGGTAGTGGCCATGAGCAAACCAGCCTGGACTGCTGGCTGAGCTGGACAGGAGGTGCTGGCACCACCGTGTCTGTGCCAGGTTGCCTGGGACAGAGGTGTGGCATCGGAGCAGAGGGCTCCCAGCTCCATCTCCTGGTGCTGGGCAAGCTCTGAGGGCTGGGTCCTACCAGAGCTGAGGGAGAGGTGACTCTGCCTGGGCACAGGGCCCCCCAGCTGCGAAGGGCAGAAATTCAGCCAAAGTGCGAGGGTGTGGCAGGAGGTGCTGGGGAGTGCTCTGGGGAGTGGGGCTGGAGGGGAGCCCGTGGCTGGGGCTGGGGACTGTGGTGCTCACACCTGCCAGTGACTCAGCCGGTGACCTCTGGTCCTTCTTCCCCGTGCCTGAACCTAGGGCCATTTGTGGTCATGCCCGAAGCCTCCATGAGGCACGGCCTGCCTGGCTGTGACTGTCCCTGCTCTGCATGCTCGGCATGGCTGCTGGATGCTTGGCCTCACACAGGCTCTGCCAGAGGAGTCACTCCCCACCTGTTTAGTCCCGTGGGACTGGGCTCTTTGAAGTCTCCACCCCACCTGTCCTGTGGTGCATGACTCGGCTGTCAGCTGCCCCAGGGACCCTTCCCTTGTGCTTGTCACGCATTACCTGAGCTGCCAGCCACATCCCCATGCTCTCCCCATCCCATTGCCAGAGTGTTGGGGGTCTGAGCTCTGGGAAAGCAGTGGGATGTTTATAGCCAACATCTGGAAAACCATGTCCTCCCAGCTGCTGCCACAACAGAGCATCCCTGCAGCCAGGGCTCCTGTGCTGCAGCCCTGTCCTGGCCAAACCCTCTGCCCTGTGTCCTTCCTGAGGAAGGATGAGAGCACTGGGGTTCACCCTGTGCTGTTGTGGCACACCCTGGCTCTCTGGGATGGACCCTGTCCCATTGGGGTGCACGCATTGCCTGCCTGGCCCATGATGGCCATTCCTTTTCTGTCTGGGGCACAGGGAGGGGAATGGAGCCTCGCAGCCTTCCTCAGGTGGAAGGTAATTCCAGACTGTGTAGGTGCCACCCCAACACAGTGCCGTGTTCTGGAGACCATCCACATCTGCCACGGTAGCCACGATGGCCTGCAGGGCCCACGGCAGGGGGAGCACAGGCTGGGCACCCGCCCTCCCTCCCATCGGGACTCTGCTGCCTTCTCCGACAGCGGGTCAGGGCTGAGCTGCCGGGGTGGCAGGAGGCAGGACAGACAGACCCTGGGTGTGCTCTGCTCCGCCTCCCACCCACCGCACCTCTGGCTTTGCTGCTTTCCCCAAGCAGCCACGGCGTTCGATGGCCACGACAGGGACCCACCTCCAGGAGATCTGGCTGTGGAAGGATGGTCCAGCCTGGCACAGACTGTTTGGAGGGAACTCTGAGGAGGTGCTCTCCTTCTCCCAAACCTGTCTCTCCTGCTTCTTGCCACCCCTGGCTCTACTTGCCTGGCCAGATTGCTCAGGCCAGTCTTGCCCAGTCTTTGTCCCCAGGATGATCCCCGGTGTTTTTGCGTGCCCGCCCAGGCTCAGCTGCCTGCACGGCAGGGGGAAGGGCTGCTGGACCCATCCTGTATGCCAACGTGAACCCAGCACAGCCCCACCCGTGCCAGTGCCAGCCACTGGGCCTGCTGGGGGTGGGCATGGAGGGGACCCTGGCCCCGGTACTGACCTGGTCACTCTCCTCCACTTCTGCCTGATCCCAGGGCAGCAGAGCAGGGGATGCACTATCCTCCATGAGATGGTCAAATTAATTCACCTTTGTATTTCTTCAGATTTCTGTCAGAAACAGGTAGTGATGAAAGCACCACCTTTAGGTGCCTGGTTAGAGGGTGGCACAGGAGCAGTTGGATCCAATTGCCTTTGGAAGGAGCTTCCTAAAAAGAAGCACATCTGTGAGTGTTCCTCTATAATGGGCACTCCTTGAACCAGCCCCACTGATGCCAGCCCCAGAGGGGGAGTGACAGTGTTCTGGCTCCATCCCATTTGCAGTGTTTGGGATGCTGAATTAGGCACATCTGAAATACTTTTTGGTAACCAAAAGAATGGTTTCTAGTCTCTCTGTTGCTTTTCCACATCACCCCCAAGCCCCAACCTCTGTCTCCAGCCTTACCTTCACACCAGCTCACTAAATCCTCCCCGTGAACAACACCCTGTGGACCGGGGCAGGGCAGCAGGGATGGTGCTGGTGCCACCCAGCTGCAATCACAGCTGCCTCTTGCATCACCTTGACAGCAGCCTCCAGGTGCAGAAGAGCAGGAAGTAAAAAGGGGTATTTTAATGACCCAAGCTATACACAACACACCAATTATCTGACTGGGGCAAAATGGGGTTCACAGGAGAAGCAGTTCTGCAGAAGCCTTTCATCCAGGTGTGTGAGGGTTCCTAGGTTAGAGCTTGGTAGCCAGAAAAGCAGCAGTGCTCCTGGACTTACTCTTTCTGCTGCTGCTCTGCTCTCATTGCTTTAATTTGGACAAGGCCAGAAAAAAATGTTTATTGGAATAAAATTCACAGGAATTTTATTTCCTGGGAATAATGCCTGCCTGAGAAGGCATGCAGCAGAGCTGCCTAGGTGGGTGTTGCAGGGACATGGGGTTGTTAATGCAGAGACAGGAGCTGGGTGAAGTATATGGGGGTGATTTTTCCCATTGGATCTCTGGTTTGATCCACCTCATTTTAGGTCAGGCCATAACAACCTCCCAGGTGTCCTTGGCTTGGGGAAGTTTTCCTAGGATTAAACCCCACCCTGGGCACACAGGCACAATCCCGCACTAGTGCTGCAGCTGCTGCCCAGGCAGTGGTGCAGGAGAGGAGTAATGTGAGGGGAATTATTCCCAGTGCTGCCTGCCTTCATCTCAGCTTGTCTGATCACCAGCCATGCACATGTTTTGCTGGATGTGGGTCATGATGCCCTCCGCCAGGCAGAATCCAGGCCCATAACTTTGAGAAGTGGATGGCACACAGAGGAGGCTCTGCCCACATCCCTCTGCCTGCCCAGGTCATGGGCAGGTGGGCATGGTGACCCATGCCTGCTGGAGCACTCTCAGCTCTGAGTCCCACAAAGTGCTGCTTCTCCTCCATCTCCAGCGCCCCTCCTGCAGTGGTGACCCCGCTCCCAGCAGGGGAAGGGAGAAGCCTCGCAGGGGTTACCAACAGCAGCACTTCCCCATCCTGTTCCTCCTCCATGTTACAGGTTCTCCTCACCCACCAGCCAGCACCCTGCCCTGCACCCCCATGGGACAATTCGCTGTGCTGGCCTCGCCCTCCAGCCCCTTCCTGGTCTCAGCTCTAATGATGGGGTGTCACGGTCCCATGGAGGACAGGTGAGGACAGGAACGCCTGGTGCTGTTTGTCAGAGCTTATCTGCACCCTTCCACGACATTGTTTTTATGAAAGAAGTTATTCAGAAAGTCTGGGGCATCAGGGGAGATCTGGGCACAGGCCCTGGAGGCTGTTTGTGTTTCTGGTGCTGCCTAACCGGCTCCCTCGGCGGCTGAAACTGGGTGGCTGCAGCTGGAGGTCAGGAAGGGCTGCTGTGAGTTCAGAGCAGAAGTGCTGGGGAAGGACCTTGGCTCTGAGGGCAGCGCCGGGGGGAGCAGCAGCAATTCTTGTGCTCCTTGCTCTGAGCTGGCTGCACCAGACCTGCCTGGCAAAGCATGCATTTACCTAAAAATTCCACAAATAAAGCACATCTCCAGGCATTGAGGAGGAAGGCAGCCTCATGCTTTGTTCCCAAAAGAGACCCCACTGCTGCAGGTGAGGCTGTTCCTTGGATCTGCTGCCAGCACTGGCAGAGGAGGATGCCAGGCTGCCAGGGGTCACTTGGCTTGCAGGCAATGAGCCATGAGAACTTCAAAGGATCTTGGACCTTTTTAATGGAAACTTTCCTATCTCATTTAAAAAAGATAGCAAGACTTGGCCCTATAAGACACATTTTATGATTTTCATTCCACCTTTGTCAGCCCTTACACTCAGGGGAGGGTTTTTTAAATCCCAGGAGCTGATGACCAAAAATCACCAAATCCCAGAAACATGCAGAGCTGATAGATCCATTTTGGTGCCCACCCAGAGCTCTGGAGATCTCCTGGGAGAGCAGTCCTCCAGTGCCTTGGGATCATACAGGTGAAATTCCCTTCCTTCCATCCTGCTGCCCACTAGTGCTGCCCTCTCCTCCCACAGACCTTGCCTCTTGTCCTTGGAACGTGTGCCAGGATGGTACAGTCACTCCCACACCTCGGTGGGCAGGAGATGGGGAAGAGGTGGATCTATCAGGTCAGGGAGTCTGGCAGGCTGCAGGTGGAAAAATTCCCCCTGGACCTGGCTTTAGTGCCCCAAACTGGGCAAGGAGAGACCCACTGGGGACATTCCCTCTGCATGGTGCCAGAGGCAGCAATGTTACACAGGCTGACAGGTGCTGCTGGGCTCAGGGCTGCCTGGACCCCCCTTCCTGAAAGCTGCAGCAGCAGGTCACCATTCCACATTGGGCAGGGCAGAATGAAGGGCTAGGCTTTTACAGGCTGTAAAGTGCCAGAAAACTGGAAGTTTTCCCACTGTGCTGTAAACGGAGCTGAATGACCTGACTCGGATGAAAGGAGTCCTTGCCTGCACCTTCCTCTCTGCCTTAAACCGACAGCAAAGTCAGTTGCGAGGCTGGAGTGATTTGAGAGGTCTGGTGGCTGTGGCATTCTGGTTGGTCTCACTCCCAGCAGGATCACCTGTACCTCTGCCCTCCAAGAGCCAGTGCAGACTTTCTGTGGAAGTTCCACATGCCTGGGGCTGTAAAGAGCTGGGCTTGCTGCCTCCTCCTCACCCTGGGAGCACCCCTGGGGGTGAGAATCTTGGGCACTCACTTTGGGTGCCCTGAGAGCCAAAGCAGAGCAAGGTGGGGCTGTAACCAACCAAGATATCACATGAACCTACTCTGAGCATGTTAGCTGGGACTGTGGACCTTTAAAATCCTGCCTGCAAGTGACACTGAGCACTGTGCTGGGCTGGACCGGCTGCAGCTGGGGCTGAAACGCTTTTGTCTATATTTAGTGCATTTTTCAGATAACCTTCGTTCTATTTTTGGGCTATGTGCTGACTTAGGGCCCCTTTTTCCTCTTGTGCTCAACTGTATCACAGGTCAAAGCCTCTCCATTTTGGGATCCTCAGGTACTCATATATTTGGAAGGGGGTTAAGGAGAAGTCAGGCAAATAAGCTTTTTGGCTTCTTCCTTAATATTCATAAAAAGGGGAGAAAATTGTTTGTAAGGCATTTTGGAGCAGCAGCTAAGCCTGGAAACCATGAAAGGTCTTTGCTAACTCTCTTGCAGAGAGAAGGAGACTTTCAGAGAAGCAGGAGCCTGGGTTTCATGTGGGAGAGAAAAGGAGAAGGTGCAGGGGCATCTCCTGCCTGGGGTGGTTCGGTGGTTCTTGAGGGTTTCATCTCCATGTGCAACACGGAGAGAGCAGAGGGATCCGAGGGCAATTTCAGTGAAGGGTCCTTATAAGGCAGTGGTGGCTGGGCTTGGTGACAGCCACCCTCCTGGTGGGAGAGCTTGGCTGGCAGGACCAGGGTGCCTGCCAAGACCCAATGGGAATGCTTGAGAGCAGGAACCTTCAAGGCAGCCTGTGTTTTGCTCTTTTTAAGGTCAGCTCCTTGGAAAGCACCATGCTTGGGGAGGCCACCATCCAAGGAGCAAAGTGACAGGCACACGTGTCCCCAGCATCCCCGTGCCAGGGTGACAGGTCTCACTGCTATGATTGGACAGAGCAGTGTGGTGACACAAGGGCCAGGGGTGCTTCACCTGCCTGGGGAGGTGCTGAGCAGGAGAGCCACCATAGCCTGGAGTGGAGCTGGGCACAGCCAGCACTGCTGCTGCCAGTCACAGCAGAGCAGTGCCAGCACCAAGCCTGCTGCAGGCAGGGCGAGCATTGCAGAGCTGTGTCTGCCCCACACTCACACTGGGCCTGCACCCAGCACCCAGATGGTGTAACCCAGAGGCATGGGGCTACCAGGGATTGTGGGTATTGTAAAACTCCTCTGTGTATCAAAGGTCTTGGGATGGTGCCTGAAAAGCAAAGGAAAAAATTTCCCCTTGTCCTCTCCTCAAATTTGGATCCTGTCTCCCATGTCACTGCAATCCTAATTCCTCTGCTGGCTCCAGGGGAGGGTGACGTGGTCCTTCAGCAAGGTGCCAAGGTATACACAGCGGGACTCTGTCTCTCATGGTGTCTGGGGGAGGATGTTTGAAATGCCACAGAGTCCTTGAGAGCTCTCAGTCCTGTCACCCAGCTCTGCAGTGTTTACCTCCAGCCCAGCCTGGCACAGTGAGGCTGGATACACCTAGCCGAGGTCAGCCCAGGGCTCATGGAAGGGCAAAGCTGCTGTCTCCCATCTGCCCTGGGGGTGACCTCAGCCTCAGCCTGCAGGACCCGACCAGCACGCAGAGCTTGGCCAGCCAGCAGCCCACCACGGCAGGACGCCTCTCCCTGCCTCTGTGCTGGGCTGCTGGAGGGTGCCCTGCCAGCACAAGCAGGTGCTTGGCAGCACCCAGAGCAAACATGACCAATAGTGCTGCCCATCCACGGCTGCCAGCACGTGGAGGTGGCTCGTGCTTGGGTTTTCAGGAGCTGGCTGCCCACGAGGCACAGCTCTGTATGGGGGGGCTCACTCCTGGTCATGCACAAGGCAGCACGGCTGCAAGGGGGTCTGGCTTTGTGCCTGTGGGAGAGGGGCAGCAGGAGGAGAACCAAAGCCAGGATGAGACCAGGACTCTGCTGGCCTGATTCATCTGAGACCTGCAGGCACTGCAGCTGGTCATCCACCAGCTCATGTCCTGTCAGGCACCAGATGTGCAGTGGTGGGCTGAAAATTTTCTCCACGATGGCCCTAATGTGGCTGTGCACTGCAGTGCTGCCTCCCCAGGCCTGTGCCTGTGGCTCAGTCTGAGGTAATAACTACAAACCCCAGACATCTCCAGGTCTGTAGAAAACGGAGCCTGGCCATTTGCAGCTGAATTCCAGCCCCCTCTCCAGATCCCCACCCCATGCATGGCTGGCTGCAGCAGTGGTCCCACATCTTACACTGCTCTGGTGTGGGAGCTGTGCTCCTTCTCCAACCAGGGCCATGGCTGTGACATATCCAGCCATGCACTGGCATTGCCCCCGAGCAGAGTTGCTGGCCTGACTGGAAATATCCCCAAGCTAATTTTAATCTGGGCTGTGGTGTATTTTTCAGGTCGTTGGGGTGGGTGGTGGGCAGGGCTTGGAGGGTGTCCCGGGGACGTGCCGTGTGCAGGGATGTGCACACACCGGTGTGTGCGGACACTGGGACTGGGGGGAGGCACCCTGGCCATGGTCACAGGGGATCTGTTCCCTTCATCTCAGCACAAAACCACACTGCGGATTAAGAGGAGACTTTAGTGTTCCCTTCCTCCCCTCAATATAGCGAAACCTACACAGGACAGGACATTTATAGCTGCCCTCCCTTATCGGGAACTCTCTTGGGTTTCACTCTGGGGTGACACCTGGGAGCAAACTCCAGTGCTGCTGGAGGCAGCTGAGAGAAGGTTGCAGAGTCCTCCTGCCCTGCACAGCCCCAGGCTCCCTGCAGGCTGGGGCCAGCGCTGGGCAAGGTGGGAGCACAAGGCTGGTGCCAGGCACCTGGAGCATCCCGCTCATGGCCCTCAGAGCCATCCCAGCTCTGTGTGAGGCACGGGAGGTTTCTTGGTGTGGCATCACACCACTGCTGTGCCCTCTGTGCCATGAGACTCCAAAGACTCTGCCTGGTCCTTACCACACCCACGGAAGCTCAACAAGGAAGATCTCTCCTTTGGAGAGATGCCATATGGAAACTGGTGAACTTGCTCCAGGCTCTCCATCAACTCCTGTGTTCCCTCATCTTCTTTTTTTCACACCTGGCTTTACAATCTTGTTCCATAAAACATATAAAATGATTCTCAATGGGTACTGAAAGCAAGGGTCTCTCCAAGGAGAGACTGAGCCAAAGAACCAAATGAGCAGGGACATCCCAGTGGAGCAGGAATCCTCTGAGCATCAGGGACCAGGGAAGCACATAAGGAAAGCTGCAGGCAGGTAGTCCCTGTCCCCAAGGAGACCCAGGCAAGGCTGAGGCTCAGGGCTGCAGGAGCAGTGAGGTCCCTGCTCATCCAGGGCAGCTGCAGAGTGCAGCTTCCCCCCTGGCTGCCTCTAACCTCGGGACAGGAAGCTCAGACGCCGTGGTGGGAGCTGCCTCTCTCCTGGGCAGCATGTCATAGTCTGGAGAGAAGAGTCAAGGTGACTCAGCACATGGACAACCATCAGCCCAGCTGGAACAGATCCTCCAAGGCTGAGGATACCCCTGAGTGCTGGATGAGCCTGTCTTTGTCCTGGTGATCCTGCTCCAGCATGGACAACTTCGATTGTTGAAAATTCATCCATTAGGAGGGGGGAAGCGGAGCAGAGCTGGTGCTGGTGACCTGGCTGGGGCAGCTGAGCATAGCATGGCCATCCCAAGGCTGCTCCTGTCAGCTCTGGGGAGCCCTGCCCCTCCACATCGGGACTAAACCAAACTGCAGGACAGAGAATTCCTCAGCAGGGAGTGATGGGTTCATTTTTCCCCACTCTACTCAGACCTTCTCAGATGAGGATGCTGATGGTGAGGCCGTGTGGTTTGGGTGGGAGCACAGGCAGCCACAGGAAAGCCTGATGGAGCAGCCTTGTCTCCACACCTGAACTAGGCTGTGTCACTATGTCACCATGTCACCATGGTGGTGTCCAGCAGCAGTGTCCCCTGCGGACACCGGCTGCTGGGGAAGGTGTGGTGTGGCCCTGAAACATGAGGTACAAGGACCAAAGAGAAGGAGCATGTTGGATGGCACCAGCAAAGTGCAGGAAAATTGGTCCACCTGGCACACAAGACCTTGACCAATCTCCAGCAAGCCTTAGCTGAGCAATCAAGGCTGAGCAGCTACTGAAGTGTGATTTCTACCCTGTAATTTTCCTATCCCCTGAAATGGAAGACCCAGGTTTCATTTTATTTGATTATGATTGTCCTGGCTTGAATTTGAGTGTAGGAAGTTCCTCCCTCTGTCCTAGGGAGGGATTTAAAATAAAATTGGTACAAATATATGGGACTATGAACACATGAAGATGAGGATTAAGTCCTCCATGGCTAGCACTGCCTTGTGCCTCAGCCCAGACAGGCTCACGGTTCAGGATGTTCACTCCTGGGGCTCAAACAAATCCACACTGAACTGTGGGAGGCCTGACCAGGTGATTGAGTGGTTGCTTTTTTATTCAGCTTCAGTCCAACCTTTTCTTCTACTCTTGCCATGGAGGGCTGAGCCTCTCCCCAGCCTGGGTGAATCCCAGGGCTCAGCACTGCTGTGAAGCAGGACTGACTGCCAAAACCTCATCTTGCATGAGGCAAATATGTGGCAGGAGTCAAAAGGGCCAGAAATGCTGTTGTGTGGAAGGTGGCAGCTTCCAGGGTTCATCCAGCCCAGACACACACAGGGCCCCAGCAGCACCATGGCATGACCTGCCCTGACCCACTGGGCTGCAGCACCTTTGGTGACAAAGGCAGGGCCAGGCTTGTACTTCTACTGGCCTGGGGTTGGTTTAGGCAGGATTTAACCTTGACCTTAACAAGGCCCTAAATGCTGATTCAAATGCTTATCTCACTTTTGGGTTGCACAGACTTGAGAGCAAGTTGGGAATGCACTTGAATAAAGTGCCAGTGACTGGGCAGAACACTGGGCACCTCATGGCACCTGTCAGAAGGAGATCACTTCTACCCAGGAGTGGGCAGAAGAGCCAGAGACGTGTGATCCAAACTCTGGAAAATACAACTGTCCTGATTTATAGAAGCTACAAAGCCATGCCGTCACTGAAGCCCCTCAGGAGCATCAGAGTCTTGGGGGCCTCTTGAGTGCCAAGGCTCCCAAGGGCTCCTGGGTTCTTGTCCAGCCTGCTGGGAGTCAGAAGGGCTACAGGAAGAGCAAGCCTTGAGCCGGGGTCCGTTCCTTGCCTGCAGACCATTGTGTGCCCTCTGGGCTAATGCACACTCGATGGAGCTCACACTTGCCTGTGTGGAGAGCAGCACCCCCATGGAGAGCACCCTCCCCATGTAGCCTATGGAGCACATCCCTGCTGCATGAAGCACATTCCACCCCTGTGGAGTACACATCACCCCTGTGGAGAGCACCCCAGCACGACGGAGCACATCCCCTGCTATGGCTTATGGCATGAGCTGCTTTGGGGTGAGGCTGGGGGACCCTGGGGGTAGCAGCTGCTGCTGGGATCCAGGGGCAGGGAATGCGGAGCCTCGGGGGATTGAGAAGGGCAGGGAGCAGGAGGGGCCTGCAGTGGAGGGGCGAGGGGCAGCAGGGTGGGCAGGCTCCTTCTCTTTGCACGGTGTGGAAGGTTGAAACCGGGTGTCAGTCACTTTTGAGGAGACCCATCAGGAGGCGCCGTGGCCGGTGCTGTCAGTGGGGCAGCAGCTGCGCTCCCACTCCCCCCTGCCGTCGCCGGCTCCACCCCCTCGCCATCCTCTCGCCTCACAGGCGCTGACCCCGGCTGCTGCACCCCGACCGGCAAGGTTGCTCCGTGCTGAGACACACACCCCAAAATCGCCTTGGGTCAAATTACTGGGCTCATCTCACCAGCTGCTATTTCCTTCTGTCCCCAAGCCAAGCAGGGAGCTTGTGCAAAACAAGGAGGTGTCGGTGCAGGGTGCCTGAGTCAGAGCGCCGCCGGGCCGGGATCACGGGGCGCTCGTGGCGGGGGCTCCGAGCGTCCCCAGGCAGGAGGGACAGCCCGGCCCGGCCGGCGCTGCTGCCAAAGGCGGCCGAGCTCTCCTCTGATCACTGCCCCTGGGCAGCCTTCCCGACCGGACACTGCTGCCTGGCCCAAAGCCGGGTTGCAGCCCTGTTTTTCAAAGTTGTTTTGGTGTCGCCTGGCAGAAAGCTGCTGGTGACCCAAATTCTAAATATAGAAGCAAGTCCGTTTTTTATGCGACAAATGCAAAACCTCTGTCCCACGTTCATCTTTGGAAATAGGTCTTTTTGTCAGAGAAGTGCAAATGGAACACCCAGATTTCTTTCCAGTGAGGTCACCTCCTGGCTGTGGTCATTCCCAGAGGGCACTCACCGTATTTTTTCTAGGTAAACTCCATGCTCCTTCACTGCTGGAAAGCCACACTCAGAGCCTCAGGCAAATCCCAGGCTCTTCATGGACCATCCCCATGTCAGGTGCTGGGCAGTTTCTCTGGGATGGAAGTCCACATGAGGCCGGCCTGCTGCCCTCTCCCATGGCAGAGCAGCTGGGGAGCCAAGCCCCCTCTCTTCCCCCCACCCTTGGGTGCTACCTGGGCTGTGGGTATCTATGGGTGGCACAAGGAAGTTTTATGGGGCTGGAGGGTGCAGGTTGCCCCACAGATATGATCATCAGCCATTTGCTTTGCACCTCGCTCAGGTCACTGTCTCTCATCCAGCCCATGCAGCACAGAGCAGCTCCTCCCCACTGCAGGGCACATCCCTGTCCCACAGGTGTCCCAGGAAGGAACTGTCCCCAGCCTTGCAATAACCACAGCTTCCCTGAGTGCCTCACAGCTCTTCTCCAGTGCAGGCCAGGGCTGGGCAGAGCTCTCTGTGCCCACTGGGGCCTGGGAGCCCATGCAAAGCCCTGTGCTGGGAGCACTGGGGTGCTGGGAGCACTGGGGTCCTGGCCACCAGGCAGCAAGTGACCAGCCTTGGTGACAGCCCCCATTTACCCCTCACCTGAGCCACAGCACATCCACACTGCCCTGCCCCTGGCAGGGGCTGAACTGAGCCCTTCAGCTGGGTGTGTGTCTGGCCAGACACAGCTGTGTCTCCCTGCCAGCATCCCTTTGGGAAGAGGGAGGAGACACTGCTGTGGAGTACTGTGGACCTGGGATGGAGACCACGTGAGCCACGCAGGTCTCAGGCATCTCTGGAAGAGGCAAGGCAGTGGGGGAGAAGCCACGCTGAGCCTGGGCCTCATGGACCTTACTCTGTCCACCAAAGCCCAGCGAGACACTGAGGTTCCTCAGGGACTGGTGGTCTTTCCCAGTTTAAGTAAGGAGCACACCTCTTGTCCCCAGTGCCACCACTCAGGGGACCAGAGGGGCTCCCAAGGAGATCGATGAGGATTTTTAATGATGTGAAAGAGTGCATGTTGCATTTTCTTGATCTACAACAGAACTTCAAGCAGGAGCTTCCAGACAAATCTATCCCAAGGGACAAGCAGCATGGGAACAGCCACCTGAAGAGCTGAGGTGTGGCACACACAGACACCAGGGGTGTGTGTGGGTGATTGGTGGCACCTCCCAGTCCATTTCATTGGGGCTGGGTGGGTGTCTGGGCACATCCCTGAGTGCTCCAAGGGCTCTCAGTGCAATGGGGGTGAGACAGGGTGGCTTGGGGAAGGAGAATGAACAGCTTTTGCTCATTCATAAAGACCCTGAGATTGGCTCAGTTGGTCAGAGCATGGTGCCAATGACAGCAAGGTGAGGTCTTGACCCTGTATGGGCCATTCACTTCAGAGCTGGACTCGATGATCCTTCTGGGTCCCTTCCAGCTCAGTATATTCTGTGATTCATTTCCCTGTTTTCTGCTGTTTGGCACTGAGCCTGTGTTGCAGGATTGTCTCTGTACACTGCACATGTCCTTCTTCATTAACTGCTCTTCCCAGCCCCAGCTAACGAGCGCCCAGCTCACGGTGTGGCAGCAAGCCCTGTGGCACACTCAGACTGGGGCCTTCAGGCACCTGGGAGCTGCAAGGGCTGAGCCAGCTGCTGACCCATAGCCCCAGGACATGGCTGGGAAATGCTTCTTCAGGTGCTCAGGAGTTGCCTGGTGACTTCAGCATCACCAGGAGGAATGGCTGGGCCAGAGCTCCCTGGGCTCTGGGAAAACTCATGGCAGGGATGCCAGGAGCAGCACTTGCTTGGGATGCAGCAAGGTCACCCCAGGCACCTGCAGGGAAACCAGAGTGGCCAGCTGGGGCTGGAGGGGTGCTCTGGGACCTCCTTCTCAGTCAATGCCAAATGCTGGAGACGTGTTCTTGGAAAGGTTTGCAAAGATCCAAACACACTATTATTTCCCTGATCTCTTATTGTTTTAGAAGTTTTGGGTAGCTGGATGAATTTTTTTTTTTTTTAATTAAAGGACAGGTAAATGGGGCTTGGAGCTAGGTGATCCTTAAGGGCCCTTGCAACTCAAACCATTCTATAATGAGCACCCTGCCTGCTTTGCATGCCATTTGCTGGGTGAAATGAAGCACGTGCATTATACACTGGCCCTGCACCTTGCCAGAGGCTCTCAGTGCTGCTCCCAAAACCTCCTGCATGAAGCAGAAGCCAGTGTGATCACCTTCCTATTTTCAGCAGTCACCCAAGTTCACAGAGTGCCTCCAGTTATGCTCCTGAGCAGCAGAGCCCGAGGCAGCTGCTGGGGTGGGCTCGTGCTGTGACACACAAGGCCCCACTTAACTCCCCATTACCTGTGGGCAGGTGAGGTGCAGTCAGCTGCTTGCTCATCCTCTCCAGCCACAGCCACCCCAGGCCTTGCAGCTCAGCTCAGCGTGACTTTCCCAGCGACCTGAGGGCCAGGGCCATGCAGGAGTCAAAGCCAGGTCATGCCCTGTGTCCCCCCATGCTGGCTCAGGATGCCACAGGGAAGGCACTCTGGTTTCCCTTCCCTTACTCAGTGTCAGCAGACACTGCTGTCCCTGGGGACAGAGGGGGGTCCCTCCAGTCTCTCCTTGCTATGCACAGACAGAGGACACAGTGACGTGGACCCCAGCTCAGCCCTGCAGGATTGTAGGCACACAAGGGCTGGGCCACCACGGCTTCTTGCCCACTATTCCCTGTGCCAGCAAGATTAAAGCCACTTCCCACTGTCACACAGCACAGCTGTCACCCACCCCAGAGCCCCTGGCCCCTGCCCCTCACAGCCACTGCTGACGGCCTCAGGCTGGTGAGAAGCTCCTTCCTCTGCTTCACCATCTGTGCTTTTCCAGCAGTAAATCACTGGGGCTGCACGCTGCCCTGGGAGGGGACTGCCACCCCCTCTTGGCAGCAGCAGACCAGGGCAGGGTGCCGCAGAGACTGAAGCATTTCCCATCCCTGTAGGAATGGAGCGAGGGGCATCCCATTTAAGCCTGGGCTTTAGGGCATATGCCAGCACAAATGGGGCAGTTTACCCTGGAACGTGTTTCACCCTAACAAGATTCATTCTGCTACATTTATTTATGCCCTCCTCTATGGCAGCAGGAGTAAAGGCTAATTTATGCACTCCTGCTGCAGCCAGCAGGAGCCATCCTGTAATCACTCCATGTGAAACCAGGACAAGCAGAAGCAGCAAAATGAACCTCATGGGCAGCAGGAGCTCTTGGCTTCAGGCAGGGACCAGGTTGGGGGTCAAGTGTGGTTATGCCAACTTCTGGGTGTCTTCTGTGGATTGCCCCCTCTGTGCCCAGCAACTTCAGCTCCACGGGCATTCACTGAAAATGCCATGGCCAGCTCAAAATTCCCTCCATGGACATCCCAAATGAGTGGATTTTCTGCTTAGGACTGTTTCAAGCTTCACAGGCTTCTGCTCCCCTCCTGGCAAAGTGGGGTGGGAGCTCTGCAGGGTGGCAGCTCTCCTCCCAAAATGGTTTACACTCTTCTGCAAGATCCTACAATTACAGAAGACTAAATGTTATTTAATTTGTGACCTCGTGTTGAATAAGACACAATTAAATTCTACCTCTTGTGAATTTACAGTGGGGAATTCTCACCTGTGATGCCAGATGAGTCCTAACTGTTCCATGCATGACTCAGACACCCAAACGGCTCCATTAATGACTGTTTTAATAAATGTTCTATCTTTATACAGACAATATCCTGCCCTGTGACAAGTCTGGCACAAGGACAAACCAAACCTTGGTCCCACGGTCGGCCCATGCTGAGGACGAAGGCAAACCTGGTGATGCCAAGCATCCTGAGGGCCTGTGACACCCCAGGGATGTTCCTGTCATTCTTCACGAACCCCCTGAGCCCCCTGGCAGGTGGGTAATGGTCGGGTGGCACATGCAGGGGTTTCGGCCCCAGCCCCCTCATTCGTGTCTCAGTGGATGAGGGCTGTGCAGCGCAGCAGTGAGAAGGGATGGGCGTCTGGGAAGCCTCAAGCCTCTGGCCCTTCCCTTCGGCAGCGCCAGCACATCCCCCCTTCCCTTCCTGTCCCCCCCGCGCCCTCCGGCG
>NW_005054481.1:544277-555815 GCF_000277835.1 Geospiza fortis | reverse complement strand
CCGCCCTGGGCACGGGTGGGTGGCCCCCGTGCCGGTCGCTGCTGCGGCTTTTCTCGGCAGGAAATGGGGATGCGTCTCCCCCCGTGATGTTTAGACGCACTTCGGGTGAGAAACGTGGCGGTTTGGAAAAGGAATGTGAATATATAAATATAAGTATGTGTCAATGTATGAAATATGTCATGGAATCACAGAATGAGTCGGTTTGGGTGTGACCTTAAAAATTTTCTCGTTCCAACCCCCTTCGGGGGGGGTGTCCTGCGAGGGACACCTTCCTATTCTGTATGTTATATACTGTATAAAATACAGCATATAGTATACTATATATATAGTATGCTATGTGAAATAAATTTGTGTAAAGAATGTAAATAGATGTAAATCTCTAACACAAAGTATTATCCATTTAACTTATTTCCAGGAAATCCTTGGTGCTTTGGATTTAGATCCCTCTGTCTTTAGATCTCGATTGTCCTTATAAATCTCCCCGGGTTTTATGAGATTCAGATGTATGCTTTGATGTTTTTGTTGAGTTTAGTTGTGCTGCCCGGGCAGGGGCCGTGCGTGGAAGGGGAGGTGCTGGCGGTGCTCGGCTGAGGTTTGTGCCATGGGGCAACTCCACCACATCCCAGGATGGAGTCCCTCAGGTACCAAACACAGCATCTCCCTCTGCTATTGCTGCTCTAAGGGCACCTCCTTTGGGACAGCTCAAAAAAGTCATAATTCCTAAAAGGGCAGCTTTCCTCTGGATTTCATGTCTCTCACCTCAGCTTGGCTGAGCCTGGCAGGCCCTGGAGACTAATCCTGCTCCCATCTAGGGGGAGTAATTGTGGAAAAATGTGGACTTTGTGAAGTGTAAAAGCAGGTTAAAAAGGGCATTTTTGCTCTTGTAATTCTTTTATGCACATAAATATACATATTTGTATAGGGGAGCTACAGCCCTGCTCAGAGCACCTAAGCAAAAAGACTGGCACCCTGGCATCCCAAAATAGTGGATTAAACTCCCTTGAGCCCAGCAATAGCCAGTGCTGAAGCAGCACCAACGAGGGCTGAGCTGGGCAGGTGCCAAGTGCTGTTGCTTGTTTGGCCAAGGTTTTGCTGGGGTAGGAAACAATCCCAGAAACCCTCCCAGAAACAGGTGTTGGGCTCTGGTACAGGACGTTGCCGGACCTCCTTTCCCACCAGACTTTATCTAAAGAGTGCCAAGAACTGTGTTGTTTTGCTCTAAAATAAATCTTTCCTTTTCTATTTCTTCCCCCCAAAATACCCCCCTTCTCCCCCCTCAAACAACAAACCTACCACAAAAAAAGACAAAAGCTGTCTGCTGTAGCTCACTGCCACTGTTGGGAACCTGTTGTGTCAAACTGCTCCTTATCTGCATGAACAAAAAAGGAAAAATAGAAAAGTATTTCCCTAGGTAATAAAATGGTAACACCTGCTTGTAATTAGACTGGAAAACCCTGTGACACAAACTTGTATCTGAGGGGTTTTTAATGCTGACTGCACAGCGAGTCCTGCTCTTCTGAGGGGGGCCCTGAGTGGCCCTGGGGGGAGCTGCTGGGAGCTCGGGCTTCCTGTGGTGTGGAAGTGCAGTGCACCAGGTTCTGTTCAGGCTCTGTGGTTTGGGGAGGCTGTAAGGCTGGGCTGCTCCCCTCCCTCCCTCCCTCCCAGTGTGCAGCTCCTCGGGATGCTTCACTCCTTGGGATGCTTCACTCAGCGCATCCCAGAGAGGAAAGCTCTAAAATTTCATAGCATGGCTCATGGCAAATCTAAAATTTCCAAGATCCTGCCAGCCCCTGGCAGATTTGCCAGGACTGTGTGTGATGATACCGAGCAGCACGAGGTCACATTTGCCCTTGGGGTAAGGACCTTCCTGCAGCAGTGACAGAAGAGCTGCTGTGAATGCAGAGACCAGCTCCAGGAAAAACATCTCCTCATTCTGCAGGGTCCCCCTCCTTCAGGCAGGATCTGGAGGAGCATGTGGGAGCTCTAGTCCCTGCTGAGACCCTGGATTGGCTGAGGAAAGCCCTTCCAGGTCCTGTCTTGGTCTGCCATTAATAAGAAATGTCATGATGAAGAGTTTTTTGGGATTTTTCAAACTGCTCTCTGCCTTCCCCCCCTCTACTCCCCTGATCTGCCATGGAAGAGGCTCTGGCTCAGCCTCAGCCTCTGTTTTGCTGGAATCAGTCTGTCCGTGCTGGCAGCACCTCGGGGCGCAGCTCTGCCCCTGTGCCCAGGGCTCCCCCAAGGCAATCCATCAGTGGGATCAGCTGGACCTGGAGCACAATAGCTGTGGGACCTAATTCAGCGTTAATTCAGCCCCCCCAAACTGTCCCAGGCAGGTCCCTGCCAGCTCTGGTCCCTCCCTTGGTGGGGAGGGCTGGGGGACAGCCCAGGGATGATTCACTGGACATTTCTGGGCTGGTGGGCAGAACTCCCCTGGGCTGCCCAGCTGCTGGATGCCCTTCTGTGTTTTGTGGTTCTGTGCCAGGTTTAGGATTTTCTTGCAAGCAGCACAGCGAGCCTTTGAAACGCTTGTCTAATTTAGGTAAAATGAGTTGAGAATCCCATTTCCCAAGTGGGTTGGAGGAAGGCACCTGATTGTACCTCTGCCTCCTGCTGGGCTGACTGCGCGGGGTATTCTTAGCTGTGCCGAGGAAGGGCCGCTCCGCCGCCTGCCAGCAGCATCCCTCCCGCCGCCGAGTATTTATGGAAACTTTCAGGGAGCCTGTTGCCATTTCCAAGGGCAGTTGCTGTTTTCTTGCACGCTGAGACTTGTGAGAGCCGCCGGTCCCGCGGCGCTGCAGCTCCTGCCCCGAGCTCCCGGCGCATCCCGGGGCTCTGCTGCCCTCCTGCTCCCTATTCTTAGCTCCTGGGGTTATTTGCAGCCACGATGACTCAGAAAACTAATTATTGTGTCGAGGTTTCTGAAGGGGAAAAAATAACTTGATGCATTGTGGTTTCCTTACTTCCACTTTAAATTTAATATTTTTAACACCTTCTGGCTTGTTGTAAAATGCTGATGGACTTTCTGGAAGGATTTTGATGGACATAGTTCACTTAGAAACTTGTCTGTCCCCAGGTGAGTGTCCGTGGGGGCTGTCCCCTTGTGCTGGCAGTGCCTGGTTTGTGGAGCAGCCTGGGGAGGATGGCAGCTGTCCCGTGGTGGTGGCCCCAGCTCTGGCAGGGGACAGGGGCTCAGTGTGTGCTTCCGGGGCAGCTCAGCCCCAGGAGTGTGGCACACAGGCGGTCCCCTTGTGTCCTGAGCAGGGACACCTGGGACACACCTCTGCCACAGATGTGGGGCACCTGCAGACACAGGAAAGCTGGAAGAAGGGACCTGAGAGGAAGAGAAGGCATCTCCTGGTCCAAACTGGTTCTGTGGGCATCGCCTGTGCCTGGTGACAAGGCACAGATTGACCTCAGTCCCCTGTCAGGGACACAATCGGGCCTCTCCTGTGCTGCAGCTCCCATTGAGGTTGCCAGCCCTCCATGCCCTGGTGTAAATGGGGAAAATGTTTGCTGCAGGGAAAGCAGAGTCACTCCAAATACCTGGATAAACTTCAGAGCTTGATCTGCTGCTGGCTGCTCCAGCCAGAGAAGTGCTTGGTGGAACCTGCAGGGATGGAGGTGGCACGTGGCCGTCTCACTGGGCAGGAGCTGGCCAAGGAGTCTCTGGTCTTGTGAAGGGCTGGGAGGTCACCCAAGCCCTCTACAATGAGCTGATGGATGAGCTTGGTGGCTGCCAGGGAGGGCCTGGAGGGTTTCCTAGGCCAGGAGCTGCTCCCTTCCATGGGGATGGGAGAGTGCAGACTCACAGACTGCTTGGGGTTGGAAGGGACCTTACAGAGCATCTCATCCCACCCCCTGCCATGGGCAGGGACACCTCCCACTGTCCCAGGCTGCTCCAAGCCCCATCCAGCCTGACCTTGGACACTGCCAGGGATGCAGGGGCAGCCACAGCTGCTCTGGGCACCCTGTGCCAGGGCCTGCCCACCCTCACAGGGAGGAATTCCTTTCCAATATCGCATCTAACCCTGCCCTCTGGCAGTGGGAAGCCATTCCCCCTTGTCCTGTCCCTCCATCCTGTGTCCCAAGTCCCTTTCCAGCTTTCCTGGAGCCTCTTTAGGCACTGGAAGGAGCTCCAAGGTCTCCCTGGAGCTTCCTCTTCTCCGAGTGAATGCTCCCAGCTCTCCCAGCCTGTCCCAGAGCAGAGGGCTCCAGCCCTTGGAGCATCTCCTGGACTCACTGCAGCAGCTCCACATCCTGCTGATGTTGTGTCCCCGGGGCTGGGGCAGCTCTGCAGGTGGGGTCTCACCTGGGTGGGCAGAGGGGCAGAATCCCCCCTCACCTCTGCCCACGCTGTGGGATCAGCCCAGGGCAGGGTTGGTTTCTGGGCTGCCAGTGCCCATGGCCAGGTCACATCCAGTTTGTCACCAGCAGCACCCCCAAGTCCTTCTCCCAGGGCTGCTCCCCCCCAGCCAGCCCCAGCCTGTGCTGGTGCTGGGGCTGCCCCAGGTGCAGGACCTTGCCCTTGGCCTGGCTGAGCTCCATCAGGTTCACGTGAGCTCCTCCAGCCTGCCCTGGGTGCCCCATCCCCTCTGGCTGCTGAACTGACTGCCCCACACAGCTCAGTGCCATCCCCACATCGGCTGAGAGCTCTGGAAAGCAGAGCTTCATCCTGCTGCTTTAACCTGAGGTTTTCATCCTGCTGCTTTAACCTGAGGTTTTCACAGACAGGGTAAAGAGGGGGAGGATTAATGCTCATTTTGGCCCTTGTCTGCATTTTGGCCTCACTCCTGCCTTCACCCTGCAGGTTGGATCCTGAAAGCTTTGCCAGAAGCTCCCTGGGCACTACCATGGGGCTGGTCCAGGCCACCTATGGCACAGAGTCTCTTGCAGCAGGAAAGGGGTCAGGGCCCCCCACATTCCCTGGCTTGGGGAGGGTGACAGTTGGAGGCTTACTTGAATTCTTTGAGGAATGATCCTTTAAAATGATCCATTTCAAGTTTTGCTCTTAGGGGAGCTTTTAATTTTCTCCCACTTCCTCCACAGCTATGGCAGATGCCTGTGAGCCCCTGTGCCTTAACTTAAGAAGTTACATATGGGAGAGAGGACAAACAAAACTAATAGTGTCTGTTGTGTCCTCAGAAAAGATAAGTTACCCCTGGGTTGGGGTGGACCTGAGGAACCCAGGTACCTCACTTCCCTTCCTGTGATTTTCTGGGGACCAGTCCCTAAGCAGGCAGGTGCTCTGAGCTGTTCCTGGGGGAGCAGCTTTCCTGCTGTCCTGTGAAAGTTTTTATCATCATTTAACAAAGGAAAACTTAAAGGTTTTGACCGTGTCAGCGGTCATTTGACCTTGAGCTTGCTGGAGGGTGAGCCCCTGGCAGGGGCTCCCAAAGCCAAGGCTGCAGAGCATGGGAAGCACTCGGTGCAGCCAGACATTGCAGGCTGTCTTAGGCAACAGGGACAATCCCTGCCTGCCCCAGCCCCTGACCTGTGCTGGCTGCTTGGGAGCTTTTCTGGGTGACCTTGCCCTGGCAGCCAAACTGGGGCCTCTGTATTCCCCTGTCCCTGTGTGCCAGATCTTGTCCCCAGCTCTGCTGCTGGGTGACATCCATATCTGGGCAGGGACAAAGACTGACACTAAGAGCAGTGCCAGTGTCCTCCTGGTGTGCCGGGCTTGGGCACAGCACAGGGGACCCTGCTGTCCCCAGCCCCACTGTGTCACCCTGAGGACCTCCCTGCTGGCACTGGGCTCAGCTGTAGCTCAGCACTTCTGCCAGCCTGGCAGTGCCCCAGCTCAATGAGCACATCAACCATGAGCCCACTGCTGGCCTCACACTGAGCCAGAGCCATGGGGGCCTTGGGGGACTGCCCCCTGTGACCCCCTGTGACCCCCTGTGCCTGCCACGAGCTGCCCCAGCCTCTCCTGCCTGGCACCTGGGGAGCAGCAAACAGTGGGAGACTCTGGGACATCACCAGCCGGAGCCTGGAAGCTGTGGAGTTTCTGCCACAATTAGATATTTAATAAACATATTAAACAATTAACATTAATATCATATTAAAAGGTATTTACTGCCTAGGTGAGTGCTCAGGCAGGCTGGTGCTGAGGCCACCCCCACCCTCGGGGCTGCCAGGGTGGCCTTTGCCAGCCTGAGCTGTTCCTGGGGGCACGTGGGCATCCTGTGAGCTGGGAGTGGAGCACAGCAGAGTGCAGCCAGAGCCCAGCTGGGCACCAGCTCCTCTGTGGGGTGTTTCCCTGACTTGTCTGAATGTGCTTTGATGATCCAGGGGCAGGGAGTGTCTGGCTGATTTCACTGGCAGCACAGCAGGGTCACTGCATGGCCCTGGGGACTGTGGGCTCAGAGAAACAACTCTGCCGTGTCTCAGTGCCCAAACCCTCCCTGCTCGGTGCCTCCAGGGGAAGCCAGGGACCCTCTCAGGACACAGAGCAGAGAATCCTCCCTCACCTCCTGTTTTTCCTGGTGGGTCTCCACAAGCCTCAGCTGAGCCATCCCAGAGTGGGTGGGAAGCTGGGCTGGAGCCCTGAGCTCTGCAGTCTGCAGGGGGGCTGGCTGTGGCTCATGGGCTGCCTTGTGCCCCTGGGGCAATGGGAGCCACCAGGGACCTGCTCTGGGGACAGGTGGTGTCACACTGCTGCCCTGGCCATGCCAGGGAGGGAGAGCTGGCTGTTGCAGGGCTGCTTTGTGCTCCATCACTCCCTTCTGCAGCTGGAAGTGTCTGAGATCAGAGCCCCTGAGCTCCAGGGGATCCCATCCCTGGGAAGGCTCCTTTGGTTTCTCATTTTCTGTGTTGTAGAGCAGATGTTGTCCCTCCCAAGGCACCTGAGAGACTGCAAAAGGCATTTCCATCCCACAGAGATGAAGAAAAGAGTGCCTGAGCCCCAGAACTGCAGTGCTTGGGCCAGCCACCTTGGCAGGGTGCTGGGACTGGGGAGGCCAGGGGGCAGCAGGGCTGAGCAAGAACTTTTCCTGCTGGAGGGCTGGGGTGAGCATGGACACGTGGTGCCCCTGTACCCTTCCCATTCCACACTGCCTGCAGCAGATGGAGTTTCCCTGGGTGCAGCATCCCTAGAGCTCCATGGCCCCTTGGTCCTGACCTGGGCTTTGCCATGAGATGGGGATTGACCCTTTCAATGCACCCACATCAGTGTGCCAAGCACAGCAGCACCCAGCTGTCCCTCTCACTGCACTGAGCTCCTGCTGGCATTTTGTGGCCTTTTCATGGCCTTTTAGTGTCTCTGGACCAAGAGGCACACAAATAACACACAAATTAGTGTGCACCTTTTGGCTGCCACTCCTGTGCCTTGCCAGGAGCTTGGCAGACATGAATGAAATGAATGAGCGCTGACCTCCCCCCACACAGGAGGGAATCTGGAGGGATAAAACAGTGATGAGCTGAGCAGAGGTGAAGCAGAGACCCACAAAGGGCTGGGATGAGAGGCTGGATGTGAACAACACTGTGTGCTGGCAGCCCAGAGAGCCAGCAGCATCCCGGGCTTGTCCTCACAAGGTGGGCAGCAGATAGGGGGGATTCTGCCCCTCTGCCCACCCAGATGAGACCCCACCTGCAGAGCTGCCCCAGCCCCGGGGACCCAACATCAGCAGGATGTGGAGCTGCTGCAGTGAGTCCAGGAGATGCTCCAAGGGCTGGAGCCCTCTGCTCTGGGACAGGCTGGGAGAGCTGAGGGTGCTCAGCCTAGAGAAGAGGCTCCAGGGAGACCTTGGAGCTCCTTCCAGTGCCTAAAGGGGCTCCAGGAGAGCTGGAAAGGGACTTTGGAAAAGGGACTGGAGTGACAGGACAAGGAGGAATGGCTTCCCACTGCCAGAGGGCAGGGTTAGATGGGATATTGGAAAGGAATTCCTCCCTGTGAGGGTGGGCAGGCCCTGGCACAGGGTGCCCAGAGCAGCTGTGGCTGCCCCTGGATCCCTGGCAGTGTCCAAGGCCAGGTTGGACAGGGCTTGGAGTAACCTGGGACAGTGGGAGGTGTCCCTGCCATGGCAGGGGGGGGGGTGAGATGCTCTGTAAGGTCCCTCCCAGACCAAACCAGTCTGGGATTCTGTGACTGTGCTGTCCTTGTCCTGCCTGCTGCCAGGAGCTTGGCATGTTTGCCTGACTTAGGGACACTGTCTGCTCTGTCCCTGCCAGCTCCTGGAGATGGGTCTCCTGGGACACCCCACCCATGAGGATGGGGCCACAATGAGGGGCTTGGTGCAGGTGGGGGCTGCAGGGCACTGGCACCCAGTGCTGCTTCAGATACAGCACCAGCTGGGACAGCCCATGGCACAGATCAGTGCCAGAGGCACCTTTTGCTGTCTCCTTGAGCCCATCCGAGCCCCTGGGATGCAGGAGGGCCGCACTGCCAACCTGTTTTAATGTGCTGTTCCTTTTTCTCTCCCTCTTCCAGGCCTTTCCACTGAAGCCAAGTGAAGCACCTCGCAACTGCACTGCACACTGCTCAGCTGTGATTCCTCTGGCAGCCAAACCTCTCTGTCACCGGCACCCCGAGGGCTCTTTCTCCTCTCCCTGCCCATCTCTCCTGTGTCTGTGCCTGGAAGCTGGTGCTCAGCAGTAGCTCTATCTCCCTGTCCATCCTACTGGACTGCTCCCCACCATGTTTCAGCGTCTCACCAGCCTCTTCTTCAGTGACAGCAGCACGTCAGAGGGCCTGGAGGAGCCCAAACCCTTTGTCGAGGAAGAGGAGGAGGAGGATGGCTGGCTCATAATTGATCTTGCAGGTGAGCAAAGCAACAGAACTGTCTTCCCACAGCCTCTGCTGCACCTTGTCTCTCCAGAGCTGGGCAAATCCTTATATCAGCAGATGAGCTTACACCACATGGGAGCAGCTCTGCCCTTCATTTTTTCTCCCCTGGTCCCCATGCTCTGCCCATGGTCACTGCAGCAGCCTCTGACCTGCTCCTCCTTTTCCCTTTCCTCTCCCAGTGATGGTTCTCAAGTCTCAAATGCCAGTGTGGGAGCAGCATCAGCTTCTCCAGCTGGGGTTGCTGCTGCCCAGAGGCCTCCAGGTGCCTCCATGGCCGGAGGGGAGCCTGGCAAGGCAGGGACATCACCCAGAGCTTTGGGGTGATGCTGCCCACGGGGGTCGGTGGGGAGGGGTCCCAGGCTGGGCAGTGCCATGGCCTGGGCTGAGCTGTGCCCTGGACAGCTGCCCTGTTCCAGGAGGAGCCAGGCTCAGCTGCTCCTGCCCTGCCCTGCAGAATGCACACTGGGAGCTGTTCCCCTGGGGGCAGGATGGGGCTGTCCCCATGGCAGGGCAGGTGGCAGTGGTGCCTGTTCCAGCTGGGATGTGCCACCAGGGATCTGCCCATGCTTGGGTCATTTGAGAGGAGTAAATCTCAGCTCCATGGGGGTTATCTTCCCAAATTGTTCCCACTGTCCATGCCAAGCACAAGGGATGTTTGGCACCAGGTGCCTGTACCTAGAGAGCCCACAGGGCTCCCCATTCCCAGAGCATCCCGAGCCCTGTGTAACCCCAGCCAGGCAGATTGAATTCCTCCTGTGCATATCTTCTCCAGCTCTGTTCAGACCTTGGGAGTTTCTGTTGTAGATTGATGACTCAGCCAATTGCAATGATGTTTTTATGACCTTTTCCTTACAAATGCAGCAGCAATCAGAGACAAACCCTCCTGCGTGTGCAGGAGCTCCTGGGGCTGTGCTCTGCTTTGGTAGCCCCTAGTTGGTTGTGAGGCCCCAGCTAAGGGACCACAGATGTATCCTGCAGGTTTAGGAGGAGGGGTTTGTCCTCCCTCTTGCAGGCAGCAGGTCTCTGGGCAGATGTTCCCTGCCTGTTTTTGTTATTCAAGTTGTTCATTAGGATGTTTTTCACATATGCAGTGACCTGGAGAAGGGACCAGAGCAGGGACAAGACTGGGGTGGGGGACAGGGCCAGCCCCATGCCTGGTGGGAGCACTGGAGAGCTGTTGGAGGTGATGGGTGGTGTGGGCATGGGCAGCTGTGGAGGCTTCTCCGTGCTTTGGGCATTCAGGTACCTGTCCAGGGAGGGTCAGGGCAGTGCCATGGCAGGGGGTTGTTGCAAGGAGGCCCCTGGAGCAGCGGGCATGCAGCTGCCTCGTGTCAGGGCCAGCTGGCAGCAGCTGCAGCAAGCCTAAGGCATGCCAGGAGGAGCCAGGAGCTTCCCCAGCCAGAGAAACACTGTGCCCTGATCCCTGGGTCGAGGCTGCAGATGGCTCACAGGGGACCAGGGCCTGACTCTGGCACAAAACACTCCCACGTTTTCCCAGGGAAGTGCCTCGGCTCTCGGTGCAGTGCTGGCTTCCAGCAGTGTCTGCCTGTGAATGGCACCGTGCTGCTAACTCAGCTGCACTCCGTTCCCACAGCCATCCCTGAACAGTGGGGGACCAGATTCTTTCAGCTCTATTTCTGGGGCTTCAGTTAACCAAACACTCCAAGAACCAAACACGGAGCCCTGTCCTTTCCCTTGGAGCTGTGGGGGCCAGCAGCTGCTCCCAGCCTGGCTCCCTCCCAGCAGCAGAGAGGCAGCCTAGGGAGCCTCTGGATTCAGCCTCTGCCAGCCTGGTCATTGCCCCCTGTGTTGCAAAAGGCACCAGAATTACTCAGACCTTCCTGGAATGTTTCTGATGCTGCTCCTGCCCCCTTGCTTAGCCTGGCCCTGCTCAGCACCCAGGGAGCGAGCAAAGAGCATTTCCCAGGATGTGGCTGCATCACTGAGGTACTTGAGGATCCCAAAATATTGCTTTGTGACATTAAACCCCACCTTGGCAAAGGATGGGCACGGTGCCCAGGATGCTCTCTGTGCCCTTTGTGGGAGTGCTGCTCCAGCCGAGCTCGGTGCCTGTCCCCAGGCTGACAAACAATCTCCAGCCCGGCATGTCAACAGCTATTAATAGGCTGATATCCTCTGACCTGGAGAAAGACATTTTCCTCTTTGGAAGGCCAACTGTGGCCTGTCCTGAGCCCTGGGCTGGGGCATCAGCTGCAGGAAGAGTTGGGACATGCACCGAGCCAGGAATACCCAGCCCCATGCTGTGTTTCTCCACACAAGAACAGTTTCATCTGTGCTTCCTCTTGCTCCTCATCCAGCTGCAGGATCCTTGTAGATACTGCACTGCCTCCCCCCTCACCAGTTCCCTCAAATCCCCCCGATGAGTCTGGCAATGGGTGTGGGCATCCCCACGTTTGGTGCATGCTCCTGCCCATTACAGCACCAGTAATCCCAGCACAGGCAGCCGAGAAAAGCAGCGGCCCAGGTGCTGCTGCCAGGCAGAGGTGAGGAGGGGAAGGTGTGGGAGGCTTGGGGAATGTCAGCCTCGGGATCAGCCACTCAAAATTTGGCCCCTAACAGGCTGGAGTTGAAGGCACAGTGAAAACCTTTGCTGAAGAATTTATTCCCATGATTTCTTCCAGAGAAAAGGTGTGGACTGTTTTTCTGCTGTGTGTGTTTGGTTTCCGTGCTTGCGGAGTGCTGGGTGGTGTTGTGAGCACCGGCGTGTCTGCATTCCCGGCCCAGCCCGGCTC
>NW_005054481.1:542232-543889 GCF_000277835.1 Geospiza fortis | reverse complement strand
GGTTTGTCACCCCTCCCCCCTGTTTTACTGCAGAGGAGCCCGGCCCCGACGGCGTGGGGAGCAGCCCCATGGAGGACCTGCTCATCGAGCACCCCAGCATGTCGGTGTACGTCACCAGCACCCTCGAGGTGGATGGGGAGGGCCCCGAGGACGATGCTGCAGAGTGAGTGCACTGTGAGGGTGTTGGGGGGGCAGCAGCCCCAGCACCCACTGAGGGACCAGGGCTGGTCCTGCCATCCCAAATCCCTGCCTACACCCAGGAATGTTTCACCCACGGACATAGTGTGGCAGCGGGGGATGTCAGTGTCCCCACACCCACCTCAGGGAACACTGCATATGTGGCAGGGTGCCCCAGCTGTCACCAGGCCTGGCTGGCAGCCCCCGTGTCCAAAACCCTCTGCCAAGGGGTCTCAGAAGCATATTCGGATGGCCATGGCTGCAGGATATGAGGTTGGCACTGGGCTGTGCTGGGACAGGGCTGCATTCATCTCCCCTGCCCTTAGCAGGGTCTCCTGGCACGGCCACCTCTGCCAAGGCAGCTCCTGCCAATGCCAGTGCCACCTGTCACCTGTCCAGGGGGGGTTGCCAGGCAGGGCTTACACCAGGGGTTTGCATAGGCATGGGCCAAGCAAGGCAAGCCCAATGGGACAGAGTGGCCTTTGGGCACAGTGGCCCCCTGAAGACCCCTAGGTCCCTCAGGCAGGAGGGTGCTGCAGCCCCCTTCAATCGCCCGCCTGTCCCCAGACTGGCCCAGCATGGGGGTGGGTATCCCACAGCTCTGGGGAGTGGGACACGTCTTGCCCCAAACCCCAGCTCAGCAGTGGGGAAATCAAACAGAAATGCCCCAAATAGCCCCTTTGCCTCCCCAGGCCTGTGGGCTGGAGCCCTCCACACCCATTTCTGGGGCCACATCCTGGAGCTCTGTCCTCCCCCCAGGGCTGCTCTCCCCTGCCCTGCAGCTCCCAGGGAAAACCTGGAGCGTGCCCACGCTCAGCCCGACTGCTGCTGGGCGAGCCCTGGCTGCCACCGTGCCATGGGGTCCCTGCTGTCCCCCAGTCCCAGCCCTCCAACTCCTCCCCTGCAGCCCCTCAGTGGGGCAGGGGAGGAGTAAGAATTTGGGGTGAGCTTTGCTCCAGGCCAGGAGACTGTTCCTAGTTAGGGGACAGCATTTCTAGTTCGAGGACAGCATTCCTAGTTGGGGGGTGCTATTCTTGGCTAGAGAACACCATTCCTGGTTAGGTGACACTGGTCCTGCCTAGTGGACACCGTTCCTGTCTAGGTGACACCATTCCTTCAGGACCTGTCTCTTTCCAAAGTCTCCCTGAGGGCCAGAGCTTGATGTTCAGAGGGGACAGAGTGTTCTGGAGTGCCTCGGCATTGGAGGGGGGCAGAGAAGGGCTAAAGGGAACCTGAGACTAGCCAAGGCTCCAAAGGGGTCACAGTGGGATGGAGACAGACCAGGCTCAAGGGACTCAGAGGCAGTGAAGTTCTTGGTGGTGTCTTGATTTTTTCGGGTGTCCCAGAGCCTGCCTTGCTGGAGCATGGCTCCGCTCGGCAGGCCGTGGGGCCGGAGGTCGGTGCCCGGCGTCCCCCGCCTGGCGGGGCGGGCCCGGTGCTGACGCCGCTGTCTCCGCAGGGACGTTCCGGAGCCGCGGCC
>NW_005054481.1:523109-541836 GCF_000277835.1 Geospiza fortis | reverse complement strand
GACCCCCGGAGCCGCCGGCATGGAGCGCCACGCTACCCCCGCCCAGCTGCCTCGGCAGCGTTCACGCGGGAAATCGGAATTCCCGGTGAAATCACCTGTTCCCGAAATCACCTGTTCCCGGTGAAACCTGTTTGTCCTGATAAGCCTGTGACATCAGTGCCTTTCCTCACATCATGACTCCATGTACAGCCTGGCTGGGATGTCACAGAGACATCGAGCGGGAGTGACAAGAGCAATGAAGCCACAAAATTTGGGATTTTTAGGAAAATCTCATCAATGACACTAAATACTGCTTCCACCCTGCAAAACCAGCAAACACTCCTCTCCCTCCTTGATTTCTTAGCTACATTTTACCGTGATAAGATAACGCCCCACTGCCAGTCCTGAAGGAGCTTGTGGTTGAAAGCGCTGGTGGAATCTCCGTGGCTGGGTCAGCCAGGCAGCTCCTGGTGCCTCACGGTGTTGTTTTTTTTTAACAACCTTAAAAGGAATCTCAGGAATCAAAGCACCGTCCCAGCGCAGCACCGGAGCCCTTGGCTGCCGTGCCAGGAGGGGTGGCCAGCCTGGGGTGGCATCAGCGTGGCTGGGAGTCCCCTTTGAGCAGCCCTCTGGCCCTGGAGCAGTGACCTGCCCCAGCTGTGACCCCAGGGGTACGCCTGTATCTCTGTGTGTGTGTGTTTCTCTCTGTTCCTGGACGCTCAGAGGAGGCTCTGTCAAGCTGAGGGTCGCTGTCTGCCTGGTGTTAGTCCCCGGCAGGGGAGAGGAGGCAGGATCTGCACAGCTTCCCCAAGGTGGCCAAAGCACGTCCATGGTGGTGGTGAAGAGATGCTGAAGAGGAGGCTGGAGGGAAGAGGCTGAAGTAAGGACAAAGATGGATCTGGGAGCCACTGCAATGGGTCAGGATGGGGCAGGCCTGAGTGAGAGGATTGCTGTAACAGGAGCTGTGACAGAGGCATCTTCTTTCCCCACTAAAAATGGCATCCTTTCCTGTGAAGGGCCAAATTCACTGCTAGGCGATGCTAATTTCTAATGTAAATCCCTCCTCTCTCCGTGATGGACTCCTTCTGCCTTTGGAAGAACATGGTCCAGGCTTTTCACTGGCTCCAGCACCAGCTGAGACAGCTTCAAATCCAGCAGAAATTTGCTGATCTGCCCCCAGTTCACTCCTTTTAGGAGCTAGTTTTGTACCCTCTGCCCTGGGAAAGTGTCCTGCTCACAACCACAGCCTGGATTCCCACCCTCTGAGACAAGACATACCCCCACAACACCCCAGAAAATTCTGATTTCACCAGAGGTTCTTCCACTCACCGTGTTGCATCCCTTAATATCAGCTGGGGACCTTGGCTGAAGGAATTGTGGTGAGCCCAAACTGAGACAGCTGATAGTTATTAATTCTTTTAATGAGATTAAAGCCAAACTGAACCTTCTTAGTAGCAACAGCCCCTAGCTCCGGGCCAGGCAGCCTGGACCGTAGCAGTCAGCTGCTGCTGCTCCCCTGCAGCATTTCCCCTTCACTGCTCTGCTGGGCTTTCCCAAAAGCTCCGGAGCGCTGCATCCCGAGAGGGGGAGCTGCCAGCCCTGGGCATTGCCCTGCCCTCCTCCCGCAGCCTCTGTCCCTGGCCCAGCCTGAGACCGCCCGAGATCACCCTGCTGGTGAAGAGACTGGCATCTCCTGACTCCAGGGCAGCTTTACATCCTGTGGCTTCCTGGGCTTCATACTCAATGCCTTTTTTTGCCCCTGCAGCGATGCCTGGGCCGGGCTGGGAGCCGGGCAGTGCAGGGCCAGGGGCACAGGCCGGGGCTGGGCCCGGCTGTGGTGGGTGCTGCCCTCCCATCCCCGCCGGACACCGCTCTGGGGCAGCAGCACTGCGGGGAGCACTTTCTCTCTGGCCCCAGCACACATCAAGAAGGGCAGAAGCCAAGCACTGTCCAGCCCCCAGCTTGGTCTCCACTGCAAATTCTGCTGCTGCCAGTCCCTCTGGAGCACTCCAGAAATCAGGGGCTGGCTGTGACCCCACTGCCCCCCCAGCAGCTCCCAGAGGAACAGGCTGGGGGAGCAGTGGCCCGAGGCAGATCCTGCCGTGTCTCACCTGCCAGGCTCTCCTGTGCCTGCCCAGCTGCTGGAGGTGGTACCCAGGAGAAATCCCTTATGGAAATCCTCCCGTGCACCCTTCTCCTCTGCTGTGAGCCAGCCCTTGGCCGTGTTCCTGGGGACTTGTCTCAGCCTGGCACTGCCACCAGCACCCAGCCCCCAGTGCCCATTTCCAACAGGTGATCTTCCTCTGTCCCAGTTTTCAGAAGCAAATTCAAACTCTTTCTGTGCCAGTCTGAGATGTCTTTCATTGGCTCCGTGCCCAGCCAGCACAGGAGATGAAGCAGAACTATTACCACACTTTATATCCAGAGTATGTTTATAAAAGATTAATAAATTATTAATAATGTTTTCATGAACAGGTTAATCCAGACCCTGAGCCTCTGGTGGGTCAGCAGAGTGCACAAACCACAGCAAATGAGCTCCTGCAAGTCCCCTGTGTTGTTTGCACTCTTGCCATGTATTAACACCTAACACTCACCTGCCAACCCTTGCCAGGCCACTGTCACCCCCAGTGTGACCCCCCCTCCCTGTGCTCTGGTCAACCTGTGCTTTGCAGAAGACCTGCAGGGTTCTGCTCCTGCCCAGCAGCAAGCACAAGGCCTGGCCTGGTCCCAGGCCTCCTGCCCAGTGCTGCCAGAGCAAGAAAACCCCTTTTCACTGAGGTTTTTTGTCTCCTCGAATCTTAAAACAAATGAAAGGTGCTTAAGAACTGAGAACTTCCTGTGTGTGCACCCATTTGCATGTGTAGATAATTCAAAGCCCAGTGTGGGTGTTCAGTAGCTTGTTTTGGGGTTGATTTTTTTAGGGGTTTGTTGGGGTTTTTTTTTGCACCCAGTATTTGTGATGCACTGTGTGGTGCTTCCAATGGGAAGGTTCTGGTTTGCAGGGAGCTCTTGAGCTGGTTCTGCTGGGACAGGTGGGGTGAATTTTGCTTTCTTTTCTGTACTTGTGTAGGGGGAAACTACAGCATGGACTCAGGGACAAACCAATCTGCTGGGGTCTTTAAAAAATGTCTTTTTCCCAGGCTTCTCTGTTAGAATGTGGGGTTTGGTTCTGGGGTGCTGCAGGGATGTGGCCTCTGGCAGCACATGGTGGTGACAGGAGCTGCCCTGACACTCCTGTGTGAAAAAGAAATTGTGGCCATTCCTGGTGGGATCATTCCTGGGCTGCAGCTCCTCTTCATTTGTTCATTACCTGAAAATTCACCTTTACAGCCAAATGTGGCTGGTCCCTTTTTAAGTGGCTTGTGAACAAGCAGGTACAGATTTTCAGCACGGAGCCTCCTGGGGTTTGGGAAGGGCAGCAGGACTGTGTGTTATGGCCTGACCCAGCACATCTCTGGGATCAGGGGACAACCAGGATGGGGAAGCCATTGAAATTATCACCTGGGCACATGGTGATGCAGGCAACTGAAAGAAATTTTTGTGTTTCTTGCAGTGAAAGCATAAAAAAGGGAAGAATTCCCAGTGGAGAGGCCTGGGCAAATCTGTGTTCAGTAAATGCCAGCTTTGCTGGGCCGTGTGTCAGTGCTGGGCTCAGACACCCGGCTGGCTCCAGCCCCAGCTCGGGGGGGCAGGCTGGGACAGCGCTCTCAGCAATGCTGCACTTTGTGAGACCCCTTATGCAGGGAAGAATCTTCCCACCACTGAAGCCCCTGTGGTGCAGGGATGTTGTCCAAGTAAGATTTGCCTCTGCTTGCCTGGTTCTGCTCTGGCAGATGAGGAGGACGAGCCCTCAGAGCGCGATGGGACCGGAGGCACAGCCCTGCTGGGCAAGTGCCTCCTCTTGGGCTGCAGCAGTGCCCCCAGGCCCCCAGGGCTGTGCTGGCTGCACTGGCCAAGTTCTCACACCAAATTCCGGCTCTTGGCACCACAGGGCTGGAGGGATGCCAAGGGAGTGGGGGCAAAATCCTCCTCACCTGTTGCTCTGAAACTTGCACTCACAAATGCTCTTTTTAAGAAACTGTGCTGCAAAAGCTTGGTCTGGAAGGAAAACAATTCTTTCCATTGGAGTCCACATTTCCTTCTCATTATGCAGAACATCAATGCATGGCTCATCCCAAAGATCACTGCTATGGGAATCTTCTCTCTTTAGGCTTGTTTCTAATCAATAATTTTACATTTACATCATACTAGTACTTTTCCCTCTTCTATTCAGCCCTAATGGGGAGCAAAAGACGCACTTAGATGTCTTACCACACCAGTAAGGAAAAAAAAAAGATAAAAAAATATCCAGTGAGGCTCTAGGCTTGAGTCCCACAGCTTTGCAGTTGCCCCTCTGGATCAGTATCAATTCCATTGCCCTGCATAAAATGAAAACTAAACTTCATGTGAATTTATTGAAAAACAAGTGAGTCCCCAAAGATCAAACATCTAATAATTAGGAAACAGTAAGAAGACATAAATCACCTCAAGTCAAGAGAAATGGTTGTCAGAAGGCAGCACGGAGCCCCGCTGCCCTGGGAATGGCTGCTGGCAGTCCTTGAGTCTTCCCTGAGTCTCTGGGTTAGAACAGGAGGCCATCCATGTCCAGCTGGTGCCACAGGGACCCTCGAGCCACCAGGGATTGTCAGCTGCCACCACTGCCAGCCTCCAGTTTGCTGCTCCTCCTTCGCTGCATGCACTCAGCAATGGCTGCTGGTGGCAGGAGGGGGCATCACAGCCCAGTGTCCCCCCAGCTTGTCAGAGCTTCCCCCCAAGCCCTTCTCCACCATGGACTGTGGTGACCTCCTCAGCACAGCTGATGGCAGGGACCAGATCCTGAGGAGGGACATCCACGCCACTGGCAGCAGCCCCCTCCCAGGGCACGGCCACACGGACCTGCCAGGGACAGGAATGGGCCTTAAAAGGGGCTGATCCCCTCAGGGCTTGTCTTCTTCAAGGTGGAGCTTCCCACCTCTCAGATCTGCTCCATCCACACAAAGTCAGGAACCTCCTCTTGTCCTCATGGGCTCCATCCCCATCCCATTCCCATCGCTGGAGTGGCTGCCACAAGTTGCCTGAACGTGGCTGTAGGGGCTGGATGCAGCAGTGGGAAGGGCTCTGCCTGCCTGAAGAGTCCCTCCTTTGCTGAGAGGTGTCCTCAGCCCCACTGGAGATGCCACCTTCTCCTTGCTGGTCTCCAGGATCCCAGAGCCCCCCAGCCCTGGGCTCTGGGCAGCTGCACACGCTTGGCCAGGAGGTCTCCCTGGTCCATCAGCCTTCCTTTGTGCTTCTTGAAAACCTTTGTCATTAACCCATCACCCTCTCCTTAGAGGAATGAGGATGATGAGGATGAGCAGCTCCATTCAATAGCAAAGGTTGCTTTTATGTGTGATCATTTTTTCAGTTCTGTGCAGAGTGGTGACACCCAGGTGTGTCCCCTGTCATTCATTCTGACCTGGCACCTCCCGGGCTGACGAGGGGGCTGCTTTTCCAACCCCATATTTTGTACAGGGATGCTGCCCCATGCTCCAGAGCACAAAAAGAGCTGGAAAGCTTTGACTTTGTTGCAGCTAAACCTGAAAATCCTTCTGCCTTCCACTCTGACCCTATTTCATTGCATGGTGGGGGGGAAGATTTTATTCTCTGCAAATGAAGGGGAAAACAGCGCAGTAAATTCTAAGTGTAGCTTAAAAATGGGTTGCACAGGGGAGCCCAAAGCTCCTCTGCTCTTTCACATTCACCTCATGTACCCTTGCTGGGGAGCCCTGAGCAGCTGTGCCCAAGTCTCCCTGAATTCTTATCCTCCTTTGTGCTTTGGGAGGTCTGGGGATGGGGGAGCAGCACAAGGTGTAGCAGTGACATTTCCTCTGTGTCAGAACGGTCCTTGCACAGAGCACTGCAATATTCCATCTGTGTGTGTCCACCCCTGGTACCTGCTTGTGAAACTCTTGCCCACACATTGCCCTCCCCCATGTGGGGCTGAATGACTGTACATGTGCCTTCACCCTTTTTCATGGTTTGGCATCTTTTTTTAACACAATTACAGAACTTGAAAAAAATCACTGAACTGCAGTTACAAGTCCTATGCAAGAGGTGACCAGGGAGTCAGTTTTTGGTATTTCTGTGTTTCTGTGTTGTTTTCAAAGTCACTGTGGGGTTTTTCAGAGAACTCCAACAGAATGAATGCCCCAAAAAGTTTGTTATGCTTCTTTTTTTTTTTTTAATTTTTTTAAATTTTTTTTTGCTAAAAAGCATTTAGCATTTTGGATATACTAAATCTCTTAGGCAGCTTTGTAAAGCTCTAAACCCCAGTTGCCCCCGGGGCCGTGTTTGGAGAGCGAGCAGGAGCAGGAGCAGGAGCAGCAGGACGGATGCAGGAGCGCCAGAACAGATGGACAGATGGACAGATGGACAGATGGCTGTTCTGTGGCTGGACAAGGTTGCCTTAAGCCTTCCCTGCAATGCCCCGGAGATGTTCGGTGCCCTCCCGCCTGTGCCCGGGCTCTGCCTTAGGCTGGCACAGCCCCTCGGGGGTCTGGGAGAAGAGGCAGAAACCCCCCACGTTTTCTACATCACCTGTGCTGTAGGACTGAGACCTCGTCTGCAACTCGAAGCTAACGAAATCCGTCCTTCTCGTGTGTTACGTGTTCAGTTGGTGTAAGCAGGGTTCGTAGGAAGGGGCGTCTCCTCCTCGTAGGACATTGTGTAAACATTTGCTGTGTGTCGACTGCCTGGGACACATTGTGTAGTGTGCCTGTGTGTGTGTAACCTGGTTTTGGTTGTTAGGTTGTAATGCTGTCTCTTGACTGAAAAAAAAATCTAATATAAAGAAAAATCACAAGAAATAAAAAAATATATATTTAAAATCTATTTTATGTGTAATTCTCTAAAGCCTGCAAGTAAAGCTGTCTGCAGAATGCTTTGGTTTTTTAAAAATGCTTTTAAAAGTCAATGGTTTGAATGACAAATAACAGAAAAACATCCCCTTTGAAGACAAGGACACACAGGACAGAGGATGGCACAGGCTGAGGGGTTGGAGGGGATTTTCCCCCTCCCCATTATCAAACCTTACAACTCAGCAGATAATGACAGAGCTAAAGCAGATGTCGATTGCCCTGAGAAAATCCCAGATCAGCCAATCTCTGCAGCATCAGCTGTTTCTCCAAGCCCAGTGTGAGATGTTGTCAGCACCCAGGAGAGGCAGAGATGCCTCCAAGGTGATTAAGGGCTTGGAGATGAGGAGAGGCTGAGAGCTGGGACTGCCCAGCCTGGAGGAGGTTCAGGGAGACCCCGCCCTGTGTGCAGATTGCTGATGGGGCAAGTGCAGAAAACAGAACTGGGGCATTCTCAGTGCAGGGGCAGGGTGAGAGGCACAAATTGAAGTAAAAAGAAATTTCACGTAAAGATAGGAAAATGCTTTTTCACTGCAAGGGTCATTGGCCACAGGAGCTGGTTGAGAGGTTGAGGAGTCTTCATCCTTGGAGATACTCGAGAGGAGACATGGCCATGAGCAGCTTTGGGCACGGGTGGGATGGGGCTTCCCAGCCCAGTGGCTGTGCCAGCTCCTCCAGCAGAGCCAAGCTGAGGAGACACCCGTGACCCCTCAGGTGCTGGGAAGAGCACTTCAGAAAAATGTTAGATTAAAAACTGGGAATCAAAAAAATAGCTGGGAGTGAGCTTTCATGGCTTTGATACACCTTATGGGAAAACCAAATTTGGCAGCTGGAGACAAAGCCTGGGGTTATTGGGATGGATGGAGCTCAGGAGCTCCAGTCCAACATCCTGCTCACAGCAGGGCAAATGCTGAATTCACACCACAGGGCTCTGTTCAGCCAATGCTTGAAACTCTCCAGAGAGAGAGATCCTGCCACTGCATCCCAGGGGGAATAGGTTTTTCTGCTCAGTCAGAAGCTCCTCTCTTTCCATTTGCCCTGGTGGTGTCCGTCCCTGTCTCCCAGCCCCCATCTCTGTAAAATCCTGGCTCCATCTTCTGCAGAGCACGGAAGGGCAATGGAGCCCATCCCCCTCAATGTCTCCTTTTGCTCAGGTGTTCCAACCCAGGCCATCCTGGTGGGCCTGTCTTGTGTCTGCTCTACATTATCAACATCCTGAGGCTGGGTGGGAGGTGGAAACCAGGTGATGTCATTCCAGATCCCCAAATGCCAAGGGATCACTTCCCTGTCCCACAGGCTGCCCTCCCTGCCCACAGCCTGGCTCAGCTCTCCTCCAGGACTGTGAGCTGCTCCCAGGGCCAGCACTGCTCAGAGGATCGGTACAGGGGCCCTTTGCTCCTTCCAAGGCTCCTTCCCAGTGGTTGGATCTTGCAGTTCTTCTTTCCCAAGGTCCATGTCCCTGTAAATGGTGACCCTGACCTCAAGCCTGTCTGCTCCCACAGGGTGGTATTTCCCACAAACTGAAGCACATCCCCTCTCTTCCCCTGCTTTATCGGGATAGGGACCTTTTCTGTGAAGACTTTCCAGTTTTGTGGACTTTGTCCTCATTTTCCAAAGCTTCCCACCCAACCTGAGCAGCAACAGGAGCAGCGAGGCCAAGCACGGAGCAGGGTGAGCCCCAGGGGAGAGCAGGGGCCCAGCAGAGATAGGGAGGCTCCTGTACCCCCATCAGCTGTGCCTGGGCAGGGACAGGAGCAGCCACACCCTGGCAGGGAGGATGGAGACACTGCAGAGTGCCTGGAGGCTGCCTGGTGGGAAAGGCCTTGGGAGCGTTGGTGACAGCGGCTGAACAAGAGCCTGGTGTGCCCAGGTGGGCAAGGGGCCAATGACACCTGGCCTGTACCAGCCATGGGGTGGCAGCAGGACCAGGGCAGTGCTGTCACCTGTACTGGGCACTCCAATCCTGTGAGGCACCTCCAATCCTGGGGACAGTTTTGGGCCCCTCATGGCAAGAAAGGCATTGAGGGACTGGAGCATATCTAGAGAAGGGAACAGGGCTGGAGAAGGGGCTGGAGCACCAGGAGCAGCTGAGAGAGCTGGGAGGGCTCAGCCTGGAGAAAAGGAGACTTGGGGGAAACATTCACTCTCCACAACTCCCTGACAGGAGGGTGGAGCTGGGTGGGGTCGGGCTGTGCTCCCAGGGAACAAGGATGACAGGAAATGGCCTCAAGTTGCACCAGGGGAGGTTCAGGCTGGATTTTGGGGAAAATTTCTTCATGGAAGAGCACTGTCAAGTCCTGGCACAGCTGCCCAGGACAATGGTGGAGTCCCCATCCCTGAAGGGATTTTAAAAATGTGTGGATGCTGCACTTGGGGACATGGTTAGTGGCCTTGGCTGTGCTAGGGACTTTAAAACCAACAGATGGACTTGATGGTTTTAAAGGACTTTTTCAACACCCATGATCCTGTGACATTGGCCTCAGTGCCTGCTACCTTGTGCACAAATAGCTAATTTCTGTGATTATAAAAGCTGACAACTTCTATTTAATAACAATTTACATTTAATCAGCATTTTCAGATACATATTTTTAAAATTCAGCAAGAAAGAGGTGGCAGTGTGTGTGCACAGAGCTCGGGCTCTGGGCCCTCCCCAGCAGCTCCCAGGAAGGAGCCTGACCCACCTTCCACGGCAGCACCTCCCAGGGCCGAGGGCAGCAGAGCCCAGACCGAGGGTTGGAGCTGCTGCTGTGTCCTGTGGAACTGCTGAGCTTCTCCCTGCCTGGCCTGCTGAGCTGCTGGGGCTCCTCTGCTGCCCGGGCAGCCCTGGTGCCCTTCCCGTGCTCCCTCGCTCTGCAGGAGCAGCTGCATCATTTAATTTGTTTGTGGTTAAACAAATTCCTTGCTGAAGCTACATATAAGGAGCTTGCAGGCCCGGAGCTCTAAATAATCCCTCCAATCCTCCTGTTTGGAATGATGCTGCTGTTGTTGCTAATAATAATTCAACCCAATTTATAGGACAATAACGTTTATTTAGAGCATGAGGGATTCCACATTAAACAAACCCTTAAATTTTTTTTTTGTTTCACTGGTCCATTTCTACAACAAATACATCAGATCTACTATATAATAAAATTATTTACATTTCCAAACAACATGGGGTTTCTTTATAAACCCTCTGACTGCTATTCACATACAGTACTTAAACAACAGCACATTACATTATTTTAATACCTAAAAATGACAACCCTGTATTCTAAATTGTTTATGAAAAGTGGAAACAAATAAATTTACAATTGTCTTCTCCTTCCCTTCCATTTCATACAAACACATTACCCTAATGTGCTAACCCTGACTTCACTTTGCAAATCCAGGGGTTTTAGAAGAACCCAGTTTTTATATCTATTTATCTGTTTTTTAGAAAAAAAAATCATTTATTTGCAACAGTATAATATTAAAATTACTTACTGTACAGAATTTTATTTAAAAAAGAAAAATCACAGCTCAAAATTGCTATTGGTAAATTCACACTCATTTACAAGTCTCATGTTTCCATGCAGTAATTTACTTGGATTTTCTTCTTTTTGACTGCATTGCACTGGCACTCGTTTCTGAAATCAAGAGAAGAAAAGAAGCATGGATACGCAGTCGGTAAGCCATTCCCCAGAGGGGCACAGATTGCCCTGCCATTGCTCCACACGCACACCAGAGGCTGCGCTCTGGTGCGTTTCCCCACACCAGGACAGACTCCTGAGCAGCTGGGGCACCCCTGGGCCCCGAGCTGGGCCCTCCTGCAAACCTCACAGGACAGCCTGGAAAGAAGAGCCAAGTGCTTGAACCTGTCCCCACGAGCTGTCCCCCACGCGCCGCAGGAGCACCCAGTCAGCACCCCAGCTGCCTGAGCTCCTAGAAGGTCATTAGAAAATGAGTCTCTGCAGGGTACACTGAGTCACAGGAACACAGCTGATGCAGAAAGACACAATGTTAACACCTGCAGGGCCACGGCGACAGCAGATGACATGTCCAGTGCACTTACCAAGGCACTAAGTTTCCATTTCAAAACAAAAAAGGAGTAAGGACCAAAGGCATTTGCATCTTTAGATCTTTTTAAAAATGTGATTTTAAATGTTGGCAATGTCTCTTTGGCTCTTCATAGTGTTTTCCAAAAACTATTGCAGCTGTGTGTATTTTAAGAGTCAAAAGGAAAAAAAAAATTTCCAAGCCCATCTAAAATTAGAATAGCAGCAGTACAACTCCACAGCTGTTACATGTGGAATTAGAAAAAACAATCAACATTTCAAAATTTAACAAACTCAAAGGTACAGTAAATGCTAAAAGCAGCCCTTGCTGGAAAAGTACTCCAAAAAGGGAAAACTCCAGTACAGTACCAATTTTCAGAAGTGAAACATCTCAGCAGGCTGGACTCCAGCCTGGAGCCCTCCAAGCAGCAGGACTGACTCTGAAGTAGCTTCAGCAGCAGTGGTTGCCACACTTGTTGCTGCTCAGGGCTCTGTGTTTGGGAGGAGGAGCGGGCCAGCAGCACTCAGGCCCTGTCTCAGCCCCTTGGGAGCATCACCAGCACCTCCCAAGCCCTGCACCCCAGAGTGTGCTGGACACAGGGGGCACAGCTGGGTGTCCTCTCCTCTCACAGTGACCCTTCTGCCTCCTCCTTCCCCAGGCTGAGCAACCAAGTTCCTACTCCAGCTGGTCAAAGCCTGCTTCTCTCTCACTGCTGATTTCTTTTTCCTAATGATGACTTTAAACAGCCTCTATCTCAAGAGATAACTCCTCCCAGCCCCACATTCCTTTTACCATGGATTAGGGGGTTTCTCAGGACACAGATAACATAATGAGGACAGGAGCAACCAAACCAGAATAATTAAGCTCTGATTCACTAACAAAAATGTACAACAGAGCAGGCACAGGTGACAAACCAGGTGACACTCCTGCAGCCACCTCACTAATGTGCAGCTTGTCCAGAGCACCTGGTTTGGCTCATTCTCCACAGCTCAGGAGCAGCTGTGTGCTCACAGGTAAGGCAGCACAGCCAGGTGTCCCCTGCAGACTGCACCCAAGTGTCCAGCAAAGCCCTTGGGCACTGCGGCAGCTTCAGATGCACGATTTAAAACCAAAGGTTTTATTTACAGAGGTCAATGAATTACACAGTCAGCACAAACCCCTGTGAGAGTTTTGGTATTATTTGAATTTGATGCACTTTCCTGTTCCCACATTTTCAGAATTTGAAGTGTCACTGGTTGTCATCTTTAGGTTTACCCAGTTCAGCGTGTGGGGCAGGTCACACGCTCCAGATCCCCTCAAACGCAGGCAGGGATTTTACACTGGCTTCACATTTTTCAAACTTTTTTTCACAATCAGGAAAGAGAATTTATTTTTACAATACAGACTCAGATTCTTCTGCACAGTCCTGCCACAAGAAGTAAATATAATTAAATTCAGCAGTCACAAAAGTGCAGAACATATAGGTCCCCTGCGTAATCTTTGGGAGTCATTGCACAATGACGTAAAGCTGGAATGCTTCTCTGAAACTCTGACAACACAATATTCTTAGCATCACACTTCAGTACCTCCAGTACGGAAATGGTGGCTGAATTCAACTTGACTTCCTTTTATAATCATTTTATATCAGTATCTTTGTTCTGTATATTATCTTTAAAATAGTGGTCGAATGTTGCCTCTTGACGGTCTCTCTCTACTCTCTTGTATAACTTTGGTCCATCAGCATTTTTCTGACCCTTAAACACAAGAAGCTGACAGAATTAGCTTCAGCCTGGCACTGGGCCATGCATATCACACAAATGCTGCATAATTGTTAAAGACTGTAACCTGGGTAGGAGTAAGGTATGTCAGCACCTGCTAATGCCATGGGCTAACAACTTCAGGAGTTCAGATGTTGTTGTGAAGCAGAGCTGAGGCTCTGTGCTAGCACACAGCACTCCCTGATGCTCCTGGCTGCCACCTCAGCAGCCTCTGGAGCGTGCCTGAACCATGGCATTTGACTTGGCAAGAACTGACCGTGCACTTGGGAAGACTTTCAGGCTTCAGGAAAAGGAAAATGTCACTTTTTGATCTCAGTACAGGTCCTTCCAACAGCAAGGCATTTCTGCAAAGAGAATTCAACTAGGCAAGGTGCTGAACACTACGGTGCTGAGTGCTGCAGAAAACAAGTTCCACAGATGTACCAAAGAGGAATTCATACAGCATTTACTGCCAGTGCAGACGTCGGGAAACGCTTCAACACCAACCTGTGGCTAAATCCTTGAAACTAGAGATAAAGCACCCAAGGTGTACGAGCTGCAAACCAGCGTTACGAGGCAGCTACTGCCAGGGCAAAGGCCTGGGGAAGCAGGTTAGGAGCTGCCCTGTCCCCAGGAAGGGGGGCTGTGCATGTTACCTTTAGCTGTGCCGGACGCCGACGCGGGTCGCGAGGATCTCTTGCGCTGCCCATTCTCTACAGATTCCTGTGAAGCGGCAGAATCCTCTGTTCTTGAATTTCTTCTACTTGGAGTTTTAGACTTTTCACAATTCTCTTTTGTCTCATTACTAATAAAGTGGGACAAAATATTTCTGATGAAGTGTGAGAAGAATTATGTTTTTCTATGCAAGTCAGACAAGCTGGAGGATGGCCCGACACAGGTGCCAGTTCCGGACTATTAGCACTGAAGACATGAAACGCTAGAGATACCAGAAGTTCTATCAGATGAAGAATGACCTGAGTAAGCCAGAGTACAGTCCATTTCTATCAAAAATTATCAGAGGATACAGAATTGAGAAGTCCTCAAAGAGAATATTTTCAACATAAGAAGACCAAGAAATTAGATGCATTATAAATTGTCTGCTCTGTTTTCCACAGGTGTCACCATTACTGAAGTCTAGGAAAAGCAAACAGGTTACATTAGAGACTGCTGCAGTATGGGGGTGCAGAACTGAAATTGCAGATGAACATCAGGAGGAATTAAGAACTCTCCAGGGAGTATGCCAACTTTTGGGTTTGCTAAAAAGACTTACTCCATTGATCCAAGTGATTTCTTCACATATTAAAAAAAAAGGTTTTTTAAAACATTCTCTAGGTTTTAAAGCTTGAAGTCAAAATCCATTGGGTTTTTTTTTTTGGTAACAAAAATCTTTTTTTGCTATAAAATAATAATTTTAGGTACTGTGGAAATCTGTTTCTTACTAATGAGACAATAAAGGGAGTGCTACATTTTATAATTAAATTCTTCTTTTATTTTATCTCTCTTAGCCCTGTAAACTCATACTGAGTTTTGGGTGTTTTCTTCTTAATGCGTTCTTGCCAGACAATTTCTGGTGACTAAGCAGTTTCAGAAATTTAAACGAAACTTCTCTCGTGTGAATTCAAAGGTAAGTAATTAACGAAATAAATTATTCTGCTGATAATGGAAAAGAAGAAAGCTCATTTCAGGCCCTTTGGGTGACAACTTGCAGGATTTCAGGAAATGCCTGAATCAGAGACTGAAGACACAGCACAGGGTGACCTGTGTGTGACAGGTCTCACTGCAGTGTCACCCTTCAGACAAGTCCTGCTTTGAGGGGAAGCACTAAAACCACACAAACTTTAGGGTTAAGTAACAGAAACCTGAAATAAACCAGTTTCTCAATGGAAGGAGAGACAAACATACTCAAGGAAAGACACACAGCAGATTGTACATTATGTCAGATACAAATTACTGAAATCTATTTCCCTAAAATGGAGTATAATGGGCCATCTACAAAGTGGATCCCCCAAACAGGTGGGTGCTTCCCAGAGAGAAGCAAACAGGCATCAGCACCCAAAGTTCAGTCAGTACAGGTAATTTTTACAGATTCTAGTAACTAAATCCAGAGCTGGGATTGTCTCATAGGAACCAGCACATCACTTCCCTCATTTTATAGGAGGAAATCAAATTACTCCAAGTGAAAATATTTCTAGTGGTTTATGGGTTGCAAGGTTCCCCTGAGGTTTTAAAGGTTTTTAATGGCTTTAAATGAGAATAGGTTTAGATTAGCTATTAGGGAGAAATTGGCACAGGTTGCCCAGAGAAGCTTTTTCCAGCCCTGGATGTGTCCAAGGCCAGACTGGACTGGGCTTGGAGCAACCTGGGATACTGGAAGATGACCCAGCCCAGGGCATGAAGGTAAGTTTTAAGGTCCCTTGCCACCCAAACCATGTGTGATTCTCTCAAGGTTTGTCCTGTATGGTTCAACATACCCAAAGCTGTCCACTGTATCAGCCATCACCAGACCCAGTTTGCCTGCAGACTTTCCTTCTTTTCCAGTCTTGCTCAGAAAAGCATCAATCAGAAAAACCCTGAAAATGCCCTTGGGGTAATCTGATGTGCTGGTTGTCCCATAGGGACACTTCATTTGGAGAATCTGCTCAGCTGCCAATGTCCCACCTTCAGCTTTTCAGAAAAATTCTACCCTGAAGAAAACTCACTGTGAAATTTCAGCTTGTCTTTGAAAGATGCCAGTCCAAATGAAGATAAATAGGGTTAAATATTCCATTCAGAGCCATTCCTGATCTGAGGAAATGTCCTGCACTCCCTGCCTTACAAAGGAAGGCACTGCCCCATCTCCTGAGGGACCCCACAAGGGGCTGCCCCTCTTGGCCCAGCCTGGGGGTCACTCCACCCACGAGGGCAGTGTCCAAAACCTGGCCAGCTGCGCCAGCACCATCAGCCAAAAACCTCCCCAGGGGCTCTCACTGCCACCTGAGTGAGAGCCTGGGGTGTTTAGAATCTTCCAAGTAGGTCTTGGAAACTGTATTTTCTTCTGACAGAACACAACCCTTTGAAATAATATCTTTTAATTACCAAATGTCTTAACCAGGACAACCTGAAGTTTCTACCTGACTTTCTTATCAAGTTTTGGCAGTGTTAACAAGTAAATAGAGGAAAACTGTTGAAAACAATCCTCAAGGCAGAAGAACAAACTTTTGAAAGACTTCCTTTCAGAAAACAAAATCCACATGGCAGCTAAGCTGCACATGAAACATCCAGGCCTGAAAGGATGAGAGGAAACATTGCCCAAAGCACAGATGAAGGAAAAGGTTACCTTACATTCATTGCATTTCAGCCATGGTTTGGAATATTCAACTGGCCTGATTTCTTAGCAGGAAAGAAAGGATATGGCCAAGAAAATGAGAAGTAGTAGCAGAGGTTGAGCAATTAAGCAAAGAGAAAGGGACTTCCTCCCACGAAAGCTATATCTACTCTGAATCTACAAACTATCTCCTTACCTTTGACCAGCAACTACTGCAGCATTTGTCTCAAGTTCTACAAAAGAAAAAGATAATTTTAAAGTCTGCTGTAGAGGTACATACCTGCTGACAAGGCATGACTAGCTCTTATTTTTCTATCACATATTAGATCTCAAGGATAAGCTTCTCTCAAAGCAAAGCAAGCTAAAATACCACATTGGCCAAGTGCTTGGTATGATTACAGCCTTCAGGACACCACAGTCAGCTAAGACAGGGGAAAATTGAAGCCCTGCAGAAGAAAACTGTAGAGAAACTCCCTGGCTACACTCTTCTCCCTTCTTAAACTTCCATTTTAGACAGCTTATTTCTACTAAGCCTTCTAGGTTTTATTTATTTTTTAAAAAGTACTCTTAAAAATACCCATCTGCCTCTATTGCGCATGTAAAAAACTGCCTTAACCCAACTGCCTCGCACAGCAATATCTTCTAATGACAAATTTCTGAATCCCAATTGCACTTGCACAGAACTGGAAAATATCTCAGTGGAGATGATGCAAAGAGAAGTCTGACCTGTTTTCTCTCTCTCTCAGTGATTTTGTACATACAGGTCAGGTTTCCTTTAGAGTTTTCACCTCAGTAAGCAGCTCTCCTTTTCACCACATAAAATGTCAAGTCTTTTTACTGTCTGTCTTTTAATTCTCTCCATATCCACCGTATCCTTTTTTGAGAGGGAAGACCTGTAGCTAAACACAGGCCCTCTCATGAGGAACTGCCAGAGATTTAGGGATTAACATTGAAATGTCATGGATGAGCCCCCTGTGCTTTGTCTCACTGCCCAGCTCAATTTCCCCATCAACCTTGGGGCCAGTGGGACACAAACTGGGGCTTTGCCTTTGACAGCAATTTAGCCCCCAGTTTGCTAGAGTGTGCACAATGAATACAGACATTTAAAAAAGTAAGAGAATGGGCAATGTCTGTCCTCCTAGATGAATTTGCAGTGTTGGAACATCAGCCTCTTCAGTGTAAAGGGATATAGCACTGTCTGAGAAAACAGACGTCTTGGGGACTAAGGAAGAAGAGACTGAGCAATGAAAGGAGTGACCTTTCTTCCCACCCAAAATTTAAACTGGGAGATAATCCAATAGCAAAAAATGGATAGCATCAGCGCTTTCCCCAGCAGAAACCCCCAGTACAGTCACAGCAGCACAGAGCAATGAGTCAGGTGTGAAAAAACAAGGGTGTATGACCACCTTTGTCTTAGTGGAAATTCAAAGAAAACCATTTTGTACAATTTTTAATTCCTGAAAATCCTATTTCCAATCAGATTAGAGATGGAAAATAGATGGAGAGTGGCACTTCCCATAAGTAAGCCCACATCTATCTGTTTTCCCTGCTCAACCTGGGAATTACTTTTTTAAAACACCCCAGAACTGACGGTGAAACACCATGATAATAATGGCAACACCATAAAGTCATCTGCCAGGGCTCCAACCTGAAACACTGCTGGGAGGGCACTAAGAGCTGAACACAAAAAGGAAGGATTACCACTCTAAAACACAATCCCAGCACAGCATGAACATATTTCTATATTCAAAAGGGTACAATGAAAGAATCACCTTTCTTATTAGCTCAGCATAGAACTTCCATGTATGCACTCTTACAAATCCAGTCCCTCCAATTTAACACTAAATATCTAAAACCTTTCTTGGGGATTTTTTCATCTTTTACTTGACCCCATCCTGAATCTCCCACAAGGCTTTGGAGACTTCCAAAGCACATTGTAACTAGCAAAGTAAAACAATCCCAAAAGCACAAATAATAGTAAAAAACCCTCCCCAACCCCCAAAATACCCGGTGTGTTAGTGACCATTGAATATGCATTCAAACAAATACATTTTCATAAAGGATTTAGTTCACCTCTGTTCTGCTTTTCCAAAGGAAGATTTACCTGTTCTTTGAACAGTACTTTCTGCTGTTGCAACTGAACTTTTTTTCTGTGTTAAATGTTGAGAGGATGCTAGAATAAAAGTGGAGGGAAAAACCATTATTGTCAAAGGGAGTAAAGGAGTTCCTGTTGTGTGATCAGGTTGGTACAAAATGCTCTCTCTCCCAGCTGACTTTGCCATCTACAGATGCAATATTTTTAATCTACCCTCCACTTCCCTCCCACCATACACACCTCCCCTTTTTAAAACCTTGGCAAAACTATCCCAAGCAAGTTTTCTCAAACTAGAATGAGTGATGAAATGAAGTATCATAAACAACATTTTTAAAGGTAACAGTTTTTCAGCAGACTGTGACATTAAAGGAAATCCTAAAATTTCAATAGTTTAGTCTCATTTTTTTAAATGTTAATTTCAACAGATATTCTGGGGGGAAATAGTATATTCTTAATGAATCAGTGCCCTCACACTTTAAATTAAAGTGCACAATACGCTCCGGAGTTGCCCTTGAAGGTCTTTAGCAATAAGATGATGACTTAACCTTTCTTAGGTTGCCAAGTAAAAAGATCGGGTGGAAAAATAATTTTTGTTGGGCTAATGCTTTTAGTCTTCAAAGTGATAGTGAACTTACAGAGAACAGGAAGACAAAAAGTGTAACAT
>NW_005054481.1:521961-523099 GCF_000277835.1 Geospiza fortis | reverse complement strand
CCTGCTTAAATAAAGACTATCACTTCCTAGAAAGCCAGAATTCCTTCTGTGAAGCTCAAAGGAAGCTTCCACTTTCCAGTGGCATGCAGCTATGACATCCATCAGCTGTGGGGAAAGTCACACTGAGGCTGAAGTGTTCAGTTCCCCTGACTTTTGTGGATTTTATCATCCGTGATTTTATTTTCTGTGTCCAATTCATGTTGTAAAGCACAACACTCACATAGCTCACTTCAAGAGTGATAGGTTTATATCAACACCTGATTCAATAAATTAAAAAGAGCATCAAGAAGTAGCATCAATGTAATGTATAAAGTCTGCTAGATGCCCAAATTAAAACAGCAAAGCTCAGATGTAAAGGTATTTTATGTTTTCAAACTGAATGCAGTAAACCTTTTCATTAATTTCCCCAAAATGAGCATTTAAGTTTTTCCATAGACAAATGGGGATTTGGTGTGGGTTGCTTTTTTTCTTCTGTTCTGGATATTATTCAGAAATTTCCCTAGAGGATGAAGGTTATTCAGAGAGGAAAATAGTATTATTAGGATTAATTCAAACTATCATAATTAATTCAATAAATCGAAATAATTTACAAAATCAAAAGTCTGTGGCAAGGCTAAAGCAGAATACCAGTGTATCTACCAGGATAAAAGGGACCCTAAGTATTTGTCATTAGTGATACACCCACTTTTCCTCCTTGCTTCCAACAGTTACACAAAGTTACAGAATCATATGCTCATGACAAGTACCCCACTGAAGCAGTAAATGGGAAGTGAAAAAAAATCTGGAACTCGAATGTTGGCGAACACAAGCCCGTGTATCACTCAGCTGTTAGAGACTGAAGAGCAGCTGCCAGCCTCGGCTGCAGCGCCGGGAGAGCAGCCCCGGGGTGACCCACAGCCTTTGGGATGTCCTACAGCCCCCGGGATGTCCTACAGCCCCCGGGATGTCCCGTAGCCTGTGGGATGTCCTGCAGCCCTGCAGCCCCTGGGATGTCCCGCAGCCCCCGGGGTGTCCCGCAGCCTTTGGGATGTCCTACAGCCCCCGGGATGTCCCGTAGCCTGTGGGATGTCCTGCAGCCCTGCAGCCCCCGGGATGTCCCGCAGCCCCCGGGGTGTCCCGCAGCCCCTCGTGCCCTCCC
>NW_005054481.1:510186-521834 GCF_000277835.1 Geospiza fortis | reverse complement strand
CGAGGGGCTGGGCCCAGAAGTGCTCTGTTTTGTTACGCTGCCTGCTGGAGGGGTCCCGCTTTTGTTATCGAGTTCTGCTGGGGCTTGCTCTGTTCCCAAACTGTTTGGGACGGGCGTTTCTAGTCCCGGACCTTCTGTTTCTCCATCCAAAGCGTACTGCTCTTCTCCTTTCTCCAGGGAGCCAGTGACCTTCTTGCAGGCTTTAGTCAGCAGGAGCTGGCCAATCTTGTCTACCTTTCCCTTCCCCTTGCTGGATGAAACAGGACTGCGTCTATTCCCAGAGCCCGGGCTGCTTGTGAGCAGAGAGGAAACTACAGGTCCCGGCTGGGCTGCCGGCACAGGGCACTGCTCACCCGACCCTGTCCCTTGGGAAGGCTCCTCCGGGCTCAAGTCCTTGGCTTGCTGAGCAGGAAGCTGTGAAGAAGCACTGGAAGGAGCAGGAGCAGAAGAAGGCAGCTGGACAGGAGATGCCAAGGGATTCAGAACGAGTGACCTGCTGGTGGGAATACTGGACACAGGACTGCTGGATGAGGTGCTGGGAGGAGTGGGCCCGGAGGAAAACTTGATATTCTGTGGGATATGCAAAGGACCAACAACCGCCACCGACTGAGGCATCAGACTCGAGTTAGATGTCATGGGGGCTGCTGGAATCGTGCTGGACTGAGAGCCCTTCATCACTTGGATGATTGAGGATGAGTTTATAAACACAGGGGTGATGAACTGCGGCCGGGCGTTGGACTGAGCTGCCGACTGTCCCTCGGACACCATCACTTTGCTCCCCACGTTGGGCATGGTGACAACAGTGGACACTAACGCAGATTGCAAGTGGGATGGCAATGGAGCTGATGTATTAGCAGCAGATGTAATAGGGTTGGAAGTCACAAAAACGGTTATCTGGTTGGGAGGTAAAGGACCTGAAATAGAAGAGCTAACAGGCCTCTGCATGACTGGAGGAACACTCTGTGCCACACTTGCACTTACTTCTCCCAGTTCCTGGTGCCCTGGATTTGGACAGGGCTCATTATTTTGAGGCAGGCTAAGTGAATTAGATGGCTCCTTGCTCAAGGATGAATCCTGCAGTGGAGAAATGACAGCTATCTTCTTTAGCTCCTCACCAGTGGGGACTATTGGTGCCATTTCAAGACCAGTCAGCCCAGGAGGCTTAATGGTCACATTAGGAGCTCCAGAATTGTCAAGAAGTTGGCTTAAAGAAGTTGGTGCCTCCCTCATGGCTGGAGATACCATGGCTTTACTTTCCTCCATGACTGGGAGCTTACTGCTGTCTAGGGCTTGCCCATCTTTTTTTGCCTGTTCCTCAGGAGCCAGCACTTTCATTTCTGGAGTAGGGGCACCTTTCAATTCCATACTGGGCTGGTCCTTGCTACCTAGGGCACCTTGTACACTTTGACTCTCGGTATCTTGAGGCACGCTAAGGCTCTCTTTATTGTCTTCAGGAATGCCAGTCACAGCAGCTACAGAAACTGTGGGATTCTGGTTAGTTAGCATGGAGTTATTTTGAAAACTTGTGGTCACAGGTGTCGGCAAAGAAGAGGGACTAGCCATCATATTTCTCTGTAGTTCCATGTTCTGCAAGAGAGATGGATTCTGCTGAGTTGTCAATGATAATTTAGCTGCTTTTGAATTCTGTCTGCCAGGGCTTGGTGTAGTTTTCCTACTGGATCCTGGACTGGACCTTCGACTATTGCTCGGGCTTGCTCTCTTTGTTCCTCCAGCGTTGGTTTGTTTGCCCGAATTAATGACCACACCTTCCAACTTGTGTGACTGTGAGGCAGTAAAACTGGACTGATTGTTAATTGTGAGATTTGATGGGGCTTGTCCAATGGCCTTTAAAGTAGTGGGATTCAGACCCTGCTGATCAAATCCTCTATTGAGATTAGGCCTGGGAGGTAAAGGAATATTGATCTGGGGAGGGAACAGACCAGCAATAGAGGCATTGAGCCTCTCTGGAGACAGGCTGATTTCTGAGGGCTCTGTGCTGGGGGGACGGTTATTAGGAGTCTGAGGGTAATATGGCCGTGGGCTCGCTCTGTTTGGGGTTTTAGGCCTTGATGTTTGTGATGGGGCAGCAACATTTGGAAAATGGTGTGTAAGAGCACTAGACAGAGAACTAGACTGCTGCTGGGGACTTGCACCTTGGGCAGCTGAAAGTGGGGATGGTCCAGGCTTGGGTCCTGTCATCATTAACTGGTTCTGTGAAACTACTAAATGAGATGTCACATTATTCTGAGCTCCTGATGTTGGAGGGCCCTCAGCTCCACCTCCTTCTGGAAGAGAGGATACTGCTGACACCTCTCTGAGGGGCGAGCTGGAAGGGTTCTGTACATTATCTGGATAAACCATTTTTCTTGCATTATTTCCCAGAGGAGGGTTGCCTGGCAAGGCCATCCTCTGTTTGTCAGGAGAGGGAGGCACGGGCCCAGGCCCCTGGAGGTTCACCATCACTGGCATGTTCCCGCTCTGCTGCATTGGCATCCGCTGGGCATCCGGGTTCAGGGGCCCCCGGGGGGGGTGAACCCCCTGGGGCACAGGCAGCCTGACTGATTTGGGATCCTGCTGCATCATCAGCATCATCATCATCTGCTGCTGCTGTGGTGTCTGGGGGGGAGCCTGGCCTTGCTGCGGGGCTGCCTGGGGCTGCTGCTGCTGGGGCTGGGGCTGGGGCTGCTGCGTGTGTGCCATGAGCTGAGGGGGCATCTGCTGAAGTGGCCTTTGCTCCACTGGCTGAGATGGGTAACCTAAGGCAACAGATGACACATGGTTAAAAACAACCAAATATCAGAGGAAGCACAATTTCTGTAACAAACAGGATTGGATAGAAAGTACAACCTGGAGCCTGCTTATCTTGGATGAGAGCCACATTAACAAAACAGGCTTTACAAACAAAGATAAAGATTTTACTTAATTCATAAAAATAGTTTTACTTAATGTATTACTTGCATGAGATTTAACTGGAGATCTCTTAGTATGTTGTATCAGCTACAAACCCAAGTTCACACCACCTGACAAGTCTCTGCAACTGCCCATGGGCTTCCTTTCACTGGGAAATGCAGAGTTGGGCTTTCACTAATTATTACTCCTTAAAACCAACTTCAGAATTTGACAGCCCCCAAGAGTCATGCACCAGCACACCTGCCACAGACCTGACATTGTCTGGAGTATAAAGTAGAATCTGCCATGTGTTACTTGGCCAAAAACATGCTAAGAATTCCCCATGTGGTTTATAATATAAATCCTATTGTGAAATTCAGATTTAATCCTCTCTACATGCAAAGAACATTCCAACTACAACCACTCTTTCTTCTCAAAAATCAGTTATTGGTAAATGCTAAATTTTTAAGACATCAGTCTGTGCTACAGCTAGAAATACAACATTTTTTATCAGTTATGTTACTGCTGAATAACGCTGCAGTACTCAGTATGATACCTGCAGGATGATAAATGAGAATGGGGCCACCTCTTCAACTTGAGCTAACCCAAAGAAAACACTTAAACAATGGTACCAATTACTTACTAGGAGGAAAAACGTTTGAAATTGAATGTGTGATAGCATAAATAAAATAGAACTGTTGCAAAGATCAATAAAACTCTCCGGTAGTTATTACATTCAGATAATCACAGAAAATCCTACTACCTGGTGGCCTACTTGCAAAATCAGAGAGTTTAGGGCCTGACTTCTCTAAACTCATTCCTTGGTCTCCAGACATCGATGACTGATCACTCTCCTCCAGGCCAGCTGGACGTGATTCTGAAGAACTGAAAGAAAAATAATTGCAGTTAAGAGCCAGCCCCTACATCAGTGTTTGATTTCTGCTCCTATAACCAAGTACTCCAGTAATTAATTCCCAGCACTCCCCACAGACCTGGAATGACCCACTGAAATGCCTCTGATGTAACTTGCCTGACTGGAACACACACCCCAGGTCTGTGTATAGTCACTGCCTTAGGTACTACTGAAAAGGAAACAAGTTGCCTCGTGCTCTGTTGATCCTAAACATTCATTTCTGCTGTGAATCTGAGCTCTGGGACTAACAGAATGCCAATGGAGATTTCAAAAGATAGAGCTACATATATTTCAACTAAACTAACCAGGCTTTCCTATGACATCTGTATGGATAAGCAAGTGCCATGGGTAGATGCATTTTTAATTTATTTTAATGGTAGCACCTTTTCTTCCAGTATTACATCCAAAAGTGACTCACTCAGGGTATCCAAGACCTTTGATAACATCACAGCATGAGTGCACTGACACGTCAGGCATTGCAGTCACCCTCCAGAGCAAAGACCTGTGTGCTCCTGGGGGTGTCTAAGTGATCACATGCTAGTCTGGGTTGGAAGGGACCTTAAAGCCCATCTCACTCCATCCCCTTACACTATGCCAAACTGCTCCAAGCCCTCTCCAACCTGGCCTTGGACACTGCCAGGGATGCAGCAGTCACAGCTTCTCTGGGCACCCTGTGCCAGGGCCTCCCCACCCTCACAGGGAAGAATTCCCTCCCAATATCCCATCTGACCCTGCCCTCAGGCAGTGGGAAGCCATTCCCTGTGTTCTGTCCCTCCAGACCCTTGTCCCCAATCCCTCTGCAGCTCTCCTGCAGTCCCTTTAGGCCCTGGAAGGGGCTCTGAGGTTTCCCTGGAGCCTCCTCCAGGTGAGCACCCCCAGCTCTCCCATCCTGTCCCAGAGCAGAGGGGCTCCAGCCCTGGGAACATCTTTGCGATCTCCTCTGGACTCTCTCCACAGGAGTGTCCTCCTTGTGCCCCAGGGCTGGGGCAGCTCTGCAGGTGGGTCTCACCTGAGTGGGGCAGAGGGGCAGAATCTCCCCAGCCCTGCTGAATCCCCCCACACTGGGGATCAGCCCAGGACTCAGTGGGGTTCTGGGCTGTGAGTGCACATTGTTGGTTCACATTCAGTTTCTTATCCATCAGCACCCCCAAGTCCTTCTCCTGAAGAATGTGATGCTCCAGGAGACTCTCTAAGACAATTTAAAATTGTCCAGACTCAATGCTCAATACTTGAACTAAATCAAGACAGCTTTTGCAGACTTAGAAAAACCCCAAGTTTCTATAGTGAACAATATATATGGCCAGAGGATGTAAAATAAAGAGGGATGAGAGCAGAAGAACTAAACTGCTTATCACTTTCATGAATATATGAAGGTTACAGGAAGTTCTGTGCAGGAAAAGCTCTAAGCTAAAATTAAAGACATCAAAAGAATACACGGGCAATAAAGAGAGGCAGAATCATGCAGAAATGCCATGGACAAAAGTAACACTTTCAGCAAAATATGAATTTGAAATACATAATGGTGGGGAGATATATCCTACTCCAATTTACTTGAGAATAAGTTTTGGCATCTCTACAGCTGACACTAAGCTATAGACACCCATGGAGACACCCTGGCCTGTCCTAATGTTCTATCAGCTACCCAATCAACACTCAAAAAGCAGCATGTGACTGGAAATCCCTGAATTTTTGTGGGTCAAAACTGGAGAGAACGTACACCAACAGAGAAGAAAGGTGAAAATAGGGCAAACAGAACTGTTCCAGCCACCGCTGCTGAGGGCAGGTACTGCCAAGGAAAGCACCTGGAGTGCACTGCTGTGCCTTATCCAGCACACCACCAATTTCTGTGATACAGGGGGTGTAGGATTACATGCCCCCACCAATAAATTTGATGAAAACTGGCAAAATGCAGAGATATGCCCAGAGCATTATATTAACAGCCACAAGTGAACAAAAATTCTGGCAGCAAAATCACCCAGAAGAGCTGTAGCCTTTGGTGCAGGTGCCAGCCACGTGAACTGAAATAATACCTAAAATTGTCAATGCAATCTCAAATTTGTCAATTTTGCTATTTATTTACAATGGTGGGAAATTAAAAATGCTACAGTTAAAGTTCAGCTCAAAGCTGATACACAGCATCACTGCACAGAAAGGTTTAACATGGAAAACAAAACTGGTGTACAGTGGATCCTTAGCAAACACCTCCTGCCAGATGGATCTGTGCAAATCTGGCAGAACAGACCCGAGCTTGGTTTGCCAGCAAAGAGCAGCTATGGTAAGAAAGGCTGCTTCTGTCACTGCAGGAAAATTTAAACATCAACTGAATCTCAAATGAGGCTGAAATTCACTGGGCATGTGTAACAACAACTACTTGTGAAAAATAACCAGGATATGAATAGCAAGATGTTTGTGTGAGGGACGAAATATTCCATATTTATTCTTCTTTTCTATTGCTCTAGATGTGAAAAATACCTATGAGTAACTGCACACCTGGTACAGTCTGGATTGTCATCAGCAGCACCTCTGCTCTACCAGCTGCACTCTGAAGTACAAACTTCAGATACAAATCCCTCATCAGAGCAGAGAGAGAGCTCCAGGAAAACCCAAACCAACCAAACCAAAGAAGGTGGCAGCTGGGTCATAAGGAGAGCAAAGCTCAAATGACAGGTGTGGCAGCCCCAGCCCTGTCCAGGAGCTCTGGGGCTAGAGAGGCTCCTCCCCGCTCCTGAGTGAGGGCATTTCCCGGCTCTGCCAGGGCCTGGCACCCCAGGGCTGCAGTGAAACCCTCTGAGTCTGGCTGGGAAAAGCCTCTTTGTCCTGCAGTGCTGTCACCACCTGCACTGCACACTGCCACCTGAATGGCAGCACTGGCAGTGACCTCCCACAGTGGATTATTTCTGTTCCAGCAGTGCACAGGATGCTCATGGTCTGTGCACAGGGGAACATGAAACAACTGCTTGTTTGTGCACGGATTTAATAGAATTAACCAACCTGTTTTATCCACATTCCCATTGCATCTAGCATCTTGTTCCTCAGTTTACATCCCATTACCCACAGGCTCCAGGTTCAGCACACAGCAAACACTTTTAAACAACCAAAATGTCCTGGGTTTCATTTCAATGCAAAGTTGCTCTATTAAGCAAACCCTTGAAACTATTTCAGACTCAGCTGAATAAACTCTTTCAATAGCTCACTTATCCTATTTACATTCCAACATGACTGCAATCCATATTCCCAGTTGTACTTTTGTTAATATGTTATTATTTCTCAAAATTATTTCTTTTTTGTGTCTTTATCAAATTAGCTGCATTTCCACCAAGGTTTGCTGCTCTGAATTCTAAAATTTCTGAGGAAGAATGACAGAGAGGAAGCTAAGATGAAAAGCATCTTATTTGCTTCTGATGCAAGAGAAAGTGATCCAAATCGGATTTCATTCCTGCCAATTCCAAGGCAGGAAAATGCTGAGCTTGCCCAACAATGCGAGGGAAGCTGAGAGTGAGGGAGGCAGGAAGGTGTTACAGCCAGCTTTCACTGCACTCTCCCTCTTTTTGCTGGAGAATAAACTCAGGAACTTTTGAAAGAACAACTCCCTTCTTAGTGCTTCTGCAAGGATTGAGTATTGATTTAGTCCACATAGAACCAAAATGCTCATCCATATCAGAACTACATTCTGGTTCCTTTGTTAACTACACCAAAATCTGATTCAAAACCTTATTTAGGAGCTGTAATTGAGCTGTCATAGGCCATTAGAAAAGCTGTAATTGAGACTTCCACTGTGAAAACTTTAATAAGCAAATAGTCTTGTGAGGCTTTGCAAGGTCAGAGGAAGAGCTTTATAGACACTTTTATTGATATTCCCAGGCCACACTGAGGCTGGGTGCTCATCAGTAAGACCAATGAAAACAAAATCATAAGAAGAGTTTACTTTAATTATGAATGGATTTTTTTCAGAAGGTGGTGCCAACTCATCTGCTCCCTCTGAATGCTCTGTCACTTCCACAGCAAGGCACTTGCTACAGCAGCGGTTACCAGCGTTTTATTGGAATCTGTTTAGACTGGAGGAAGTGGTGTCTGTGTTAGGTTTCTAAGTCACCCCAAAAGCTGCAGACTGGCCACACAATTGGTGCTGGCCAAGCTACTTTACCCAAGTTTCCACATTTGGCCACAGATTGTGTCCTCCTCCAGCTGTAATCTGAGGTCACTCAGCAGCAGTGAGGACCTGACAAGCCAAGCCTGTACACAACTATACAGGAGAGCCTTGAAAACCTTTGTTCCAAGGCCTATTAAATTAGCATGCTTTGCTTTACCTTACAGCATTTCTGCATTTTATTTTTGTACTAGTTAAGCCAACTAATGATTGTCACAAAAGATCACTTGCTATAGATGATGTAAGTTTTTCAGTCCACAATTAAAATGTCCATGAGATTATTAATTACACCTTCACAAAGGAATCTTGACACTGCAGAAAATGCAGACTGGGGCTACACACTGAATAACCAAGGGAAAAGTTAAAATATTGAACATTTTGTTTAGTACTTCATGCCAGCTTCTCTTTGCACTGAACTGAACAGGTGTCCCTAGGAAAGGCAGCATAAACTTCGGGGAAAAAACATGATTATTCCAAGGGGCCAGACTGGTGGAACCAGAGCCACATCAGGATCTTCACATGCTATTGCCATCTTTTTGTTTGGTTCTAAGAATTTAATTCTGGTATTTGAATATTTCTGTGTTATAATTTTCTATGCAATTTTTTTATTTTTCTCTGATTGAAAACAATCCCTCCAAGTACCATCAGGTGGGTTCCTGTTAATGCCCCATGGGCTCATCTGCAGCATCAGGATAATTGAATAAAGCATATCTGCCTTCACCATTTGAGCTGAATAATGGCACAGCAGCAGCAGCTACCACCCTGTGCTGGGTGATAGTGAACTGTCAATGGCAAATGCTTACAGGACAGCTGGCCAAGAAAGAACACGCTGGCCAAAGAAGGAAGAGATTCTGCAATCTTGTATTTTCACTAAAAAGACACACTCATTCATCATCTTTGCATCTTCCCCATTGGCCTTCTCCCTCCCAAGAGCTGTAGGGTTTTTTTTCTTTCCTAACCTCTGCTAGGCCAGGAAGACCAGCACTGCCTGGATTTCTTAATCTCATACCCAGAAAGTACCACATTCTTTCCACTAAATTCTAGCTGCAGCTCCAACTAAGAGAGAAGTCCAGCTCAATTCCAGGCAGAAATGTGTCAGGATATGCACATGATCAGGAAACAACCCCCCAAAATCTGTCCTGCACACGTTTTATAGAGGCTTCTAGTTCTTCTGAACATACTTCCCACCCTTTGATTGTGGCTGTCAAGACTGCTTAAAAAAAGACAGCCTCCCCTTCCAAGGACTGTGACACCATGGGCCACATGCTAAACTTCCTTCACCCAGTAAAGGTAAGGAACAGTGCTGGTAGAATTGGGTTTATAACTGAGTTTGGATATTTGCATGTTATTTTTAATCTTGAACAAACATTCCAATGACCGACTCTTGAGAGAAACTGCTACAACATGAATAAAATACAAGTCCTTTCTCACCCATTACTTGCTGATAAAATATTGACAAGATGCCTGTGGGAGTTTCTTCATGCCCCTTATAAAAAACACTGTAATAATAAACCTACGTTGTTTGTTCTAGCTGTTGATTACTTTTCTTCTTCCTTGGAGGCTTCTTCTTCTTTGGTTTGTTGGCATTCTGGTTATTCTGTTTGTTGTTCACACCAAAGTGCCCTGCTGAGATATCGCTCTGGAGTAGGTTAACCAAGAGCGGACTCGTGAGCGTCACATCTTTATTGACAGGAAACACAGGGTTCTGCCCACAGGAAACCTGATTCCCATTGGGAGTTCCACTAAACCCTGTGTTGAAAGGCAGCCCATGGCCAGAGAAATGACTCCCTGAAGCATTGCTGTTTCCTTGCATTCCTTGCATATGAGAAGGCACCATGTTTGGCTGCTGCACAGGAACCTCAGGTAACATCTGTGTCAAGTTCCCATCGTTGTTTGTTGTGGTTGCAGTATCCCCAAGTTGCTGAGAGATGTGAGGACTGGGTCCAGTGGGTCTTAAAACTTGCCCTTGAATTCCCATCACCTGAGAAGGATTCCCATTCACAGGGCCCTGCTGTGCCATCATCTGCCCAGTGAACTGCACCATGTTTCCTTGCATGTTTGGGGTTGGTCCTCTCATCAGTTGAGCTGGCCCCGACATAACGTTGGACTGGTTTTGAGTACTAAAAGGCTGTTTATTCCCTTGCATCTGAGTGGTCATCATCTGCTCCATCATTGAGTTTTGCTGTAGCAAGACCTGGCCCTGAGGTCCCATCATCTGATTGTGTGTGGACATCATCTGCTGTCCCTGCTGGGGAATCATCTGTTTGGGTGGGGTCATCCTCTGGGGAGAGGGACCAAGATTTTGGTTTTGGGGCGTCACCATCATTTGGCCTTGCGGCATGAGCTGAGTTCGAGAAAGTATCATCTGGTTTTGAGGGTTCAGTGATCCCTGAGCCTGAATGTTCACCATCTGTCCTTGAGAGGACACGATTTGCTGATGCATCCCCATAAGCTGGGACTGTGGTCCTTGCTGAGGCTGTCCCTGCATATTGCCCATGTTAACTTGTGGCACCCCACTAGCACCAGCCTGCTGGTTGTTCATATTTCCATGAAGTCCCATTAGATTGGTCTGCATCATATTTGGTGGGCCATGTGCTGCTTGCATCTGAGTTTGAGGAGGTCCAGATCCTTGGCCACCTTAAGAAAATAAAAAGAAAATACCACTAAGAAACTAATTGGAGTGGTGCAAGAGTTTTCATGTCTTTAAATGTCTAGTACTCCAACATTGCTTTCCTCCCTTTACCAATAAACCGGCATATTTCATATATTTGCAGTCCTGGGATGCAAAGTTTGATGCTATAGATACATGCTAGTTGTCAAAACAGAACATCATACATCTCAAAATAAACACTTGGACTGGTACTTCTCCTGTATCCCACTGCAGAGGACAGAACAGAAACTTAATTTCAGTTGTTATCTGCACCTAAGTTTGAAAACATTCCATAATGTCACCTAACTCAGCAGAGTAATTCATAACCAAAATGAGCTTCAAACCCTGAGGATGCTTTATAATGGGTTAAAGAATAAATGCACACAGACTACTGATGAAATGACATCATCAGGGTATCCATAATCCAGCCAAAAGACTAATAATTGAATTGTGAAATGGAGGGAGACATTTGTGAATTAAAGATTTCATTTTCACACTTTTAGACAACATCAGAAATTTTTGAAGGAAGTAATAAATAATATTTTCAAAGCAGAACAAGATTATATCGCTATTCTGCTTCTAAGATAATTGAACTCTTTTTTTTTTTTCTGGACAAGAAGTTCCTTTTGTGTTGTTATCTTTATTACCCCTTGCCTCCAAACTTCAGTGCTACCTTCCATTCATTTTCTCAACAGCTGCTTCTGAAGCCCACACCCACAATCCACATCAATAATAGTTAGATTTTGAGAAACATGAGCAGCCTTATACTTTTCTTTTTCCTCTCCAGCACTACACCCAGAGTGCTGCTGCTGGAGTTCCACGCTTTGGGACCCGTGTGACACAGGAAAAGGCATCAGGTGTTACAAATGGAGAACAGCAAAAGCTGAGCAGGGCTCCTCTGCAGTCAGACCTGAGTGCTGCACGCTCTGGCTGGCTGGCAGCTGCGGTGCTCCGCTGTTCCCTGGTGTTCCTGGAGCTGTGGAGGGCACCTGGCCCTGCAGGAAGTTCTGGTTAGCCTGGCCTGCAGGGAACCCCGGGGGCAGCCGCTT
>NW_005054481.1:488863-510171 GCF_000277835.1 Geospiza fortis | reverse complement strand
CCTGGTTAGTTAGTATGGGAAATGGGAAGGGAAAAAATAGACAAAATCTATAATTGGAATTGGAGAATACTTTTGAGTCTGTGCTGTCATATGACAGGTTTAGGCAGAAATGTTTTTTTGCCAATATACAAAATCCACTGAAGACATTTATAGTTCTTACCTGTGCAACAATTCTGTCTAACAAATTACTATGACTAATTTCAAACTATTATTAAAGTACAAAACTTACTACCCAGAGAAGGTGAAAAGTGCAAGTTTGACCTTATAGAAACTAGAATTAATGTGGTTTGTTGCTTTCTGCTCTACTGCACCTCTTAGCACACCCTTAACTTATTCAATGTACACACAGAGAAATAACTGGTATTCTTGTTAGTGATGTGCTCCTCTCACCAACTCTTACACACCAGGCACACACTCCCTATCAGTGCTGCTGTGTGCACACACTCAAAGGGTCTTTTCACCCCAGAGTGGGCTGAGGAACCCCACAGTTCAGTAGGTCCAGACCTGCTGCTCATTCAAGTAACTCTGCTATCCCTGCTGCAAGAGCAAGGAATTCTTTGAGGTCTTCATGTGGCACAACAGCCACACTCTGGCACATCCCAACATCACTGCTGCCCTGGGACACGCACAGAGATAAACCTCCCCTCTACCTGCCAGCGTGAGCAGCAGTGTGGATGGGTTTAAGTGAACCCACTTTTTAACTCACTGTCCACACAATGCCTCAGACTTTGAAGCAACCCTGCCCACTGCCCCTTTTATTTTCCTGACCCAGTGCCAGAATGTGTCTTCAATTACTTCTGCAGTTACAGCTTTCTTGCACACCTAATTTTACTGCTTGTGCTAATTATCTGGTCTTAGGCTGTAATTAATATTTCAAGGTAATCATGTCTATAGGCCAAACACCAAATATATCTGCAAATACAGAAACAGATTTATTGAAGCACCACATCACTGGACTCCAGCTTTGGTTCTGCTAAACTTTTAGGGATGTGTTTCATGTAAGAATGCTTGAACTGAGAAAAAAATAAAGTGTTAGCTTGGCCTATTCCAAATCTGATATAAATTCCAATTTTCTAAATTGGCTGTGTGAAATGCGAAGCGTTTGAATGCATTCATTTACACCAAACCTTTAAATGTAAGGTGGCTTAAAAATGGAAAGACCTATAATGACAAATTAACATATAAATTGCAACAAAGAATGAGCATGCAGAGAAGTCAGGCAAAAATCTCAGCAGTGGGAGCAACACAGCTTTGCTGAAACCAAGGAATTCTGTCTTTTAAAATCACCTGAGGATACAGCTCACAGCAGCATTGTCAATTTAGCAATAAGGTCTAAAATAAGACCAAATAACATATTTTGATAGTTTATTTCTGGTGTGACTCTTAACTCAGAAAAATTGAGGTTTGTTTGTAGTAGGTTTAGTAAGGAAGCAGAACATGGAGATTATACTGGCTAAAGATCATGGCTAAGATTTCTGATGGGGACATATGGCTGGGGAGGCAAGGGGAAATGTGACTATCATAAATAATGAATAACTGCTTCCAGATGGAGACAAAATAAGATACACCAAGCGTAGGGCACTCGCAGATCCCAAGAGAACCTTGACACGCAGAAAATTCATTTGAATTCAAACAAGACCCATGGTACAAACACTGAAAACAAGAAGCTTGTCCAGATCAGTAGACCAAGAAACAGGAATTCCTTTCAGTGTTTGGACAGATTTGGAATGTACAACATGAGAATGCAAGAAACTAGAATGTACTTATGTGTGTGTAGGTGGACAAAGAATATGAACCATAAGCATACAAAGAAATTATTCCAAAGGTTTAAGCAAGAACTGATGTATGGGACATGAGAACAGCCATCCAAGAGGAAGATGAACAAATGAGTGAGCAAAGAGAAGCATGGAAAATCTGCATGGAAATACAAAGGGCTCAAGGGAAAAAAAAAAACAACCAAGGACACAAAAGAGATCCTGGGACTGACAAAAGAAATGCCTTCAATGTTAGAGAAGAGCTCTAGGAGTAGTAAGGAAAAGAAGTGAGTGGATTGGTTCAAAGAGAAAACTAAAGACAACACAGCCAAATGAGAAACTAAAACATCCCTTAACGTCTTAATTCTAGGATAGGGAGTACAACAGCATGGCAACAATAGCTTTTTCCTCTTCATATAGGAAGAAACTGGTGACAAAGACAGGGTGAAGAAGAAGCATCCACAGCTTAGAAAGGAAGATGCAAAACAATGCTTCACTTCTGTAATAGAAAATGTAAATGGTGATAGAGGAAGGTGAAGAGAGAAAAAAAGTCTTTTCATTACACTCTTGCAAAAAATCCTCCCCTTTCCCCCCAAAAAAGAACAACCTCAAACCTAAACAAAATCCTCATACCATCTCTAAATACCCTAAACTTGTTTAAAGGCAACAGCAGAGCTGTCAACAGGACAATTGGCAGTAATAAGTGCAGTGCACACAGCAACTCCTCCCTGACCCTCTGGGCATTTCTGTGACACTGCAGGACAGAGACAGAGTGATGTGGATGCTCCTTCACCAGTACCCACCTCAAACTCCACCTATTTGTTGATTCTGTCTCATAAAGGATCTTTTCAGAACTAACAGCAATTTTAGTTCTAGACTTTATGTTTCTTTTCCTTTTAAAATAAATGAAGGTCTCAGTGCTTCTTACCTCCTAAACCAGGGTGTAAACCTTGTGGACCTTGGTTTTGCTGCTGCATCACCATGAAGTTGGGGGGTACATTCCCCTGCTGCACCATAGGATTACGACTGGGAGAGCTGACAGGCTGCTGGAAGCCCTGGGGAAGAGTGCTGCTCTGGGCAGGCCTTGGTCCCAGCTGCTGCTGTGTCTGGTTAACGGTGGGAGATGAGGCAGGGGAGCCCTGCTGGAAGGAGGAGGGTGAAGAAGCAGGAGACTTATTGGTCAGGTGGGGCTGTTGTAGTGGGGTAGGAACTCGTGAGGGCCCTCCCTGAAGGCTTTTCATTTGAGGAGCAGTAAACTGGCCAGGATTGCTCATCTGGGGAAAGTTTGAGTGAGCCTGAGAAGCTTGCTGGCTTCCAAAAGGATATGGAGGTGGAGGATGGGTAGGAGTTTGTACTGTTGCTAGAGATGGTCTTGCTTGAAGCTGCTGCTGCATTTGTCCAGGCAAGGGGGCCTTTTTCCAGCCCTGGTTCACTGTCAGTGTACCCAGTGCTCCCTGGCTTGGAGGAGGCTGGAGTGCTCCAGAAGGAAGCTGGTTCCAGCCAGGGGGAACTGGAACTTGTGCTGGTGAAGTGAATGAAGGTCGAATACCCTGCGGTGGCTGCTGATGTGGCTGGGGAGGCCGATTCTGCAACTGCTGCTGCTGCTGGAGCTGCTGAAAGTTGGCTGAGTTCATCTGCCTGTTTACAGGAACTGACTGCATTGAATGGAGCTGAGGAGCTAAAGATCCAGATGGATGATTTTGTTGCTGCATATTTAGCCCAGATAAGAGTGGGTCCATTGCATCTAATAAAACAGCAAAGAAAAATAATTTTTAAAAAACCCTACTGTAGACAAAACCCATCCCAAAACAACAAAGGCTAAATTGCTGGCTTGCATTTTCTTACTCTGCGTAAAAAGTTCATATTCCAGAGAAGCCAGGTCTTATCAATTTATATCCTCTAAAATAAAGCACAACAGTCCCACAATGCTACAGACTGATGTAAGCCTTCTACACACTCAGAACTGCAGAATCACAGAGTATCTCAGCTGGAAGGACCATTGAGTCCAAAACCCTGCTCCTGGCAGGATCACCTAAAACTAAACCACAGGACAAAGAGCATCGTTCAGACACTCCCTGAACTCTGTCAGGCTTGGTGCCATGACTGTTCCCTGGGGATCCTATGAAGAATAACCTCCAAACATTCACACCCACCAGACCCCCAATCCTTAACTTACCAGTCTATCTACCCTTCCTGAAAAGAAGGAAAAAAAGAATTCCTGCCTCATTGAACTAATCCTTCTCTTACCTTCAAGTTAAACATAAAGATCAGTCATGACAGTTCAAGTGCAAAAATACAATTGCCATTGCTCAACATATATGAACAAAACACCAAGCAAGCTGGTGACTTATTAGGCACCCAAATTATTTGAAAAAATTTAACAGATTAAGGGGGAAGGGAGGTTTTCACAGAAAGAGTAGCTCCCAGAAAGGCGGGGAAAATGCTCCAGAACAATTCTGGAGTTCTCTCATGAGTACACACTCAAGCCTGTGTGCTGAAGAATCAAAGTTTAAGAACTTTTTCAGATCAGTATTATGACTAAATTTTACCACCTGGCTGTGAGGAAGGCCGAGGTGTTCGTGGCTGCAGCTCAGCACTAGCACCACTTGCCACCATAGAGGAGGGCACATTTCCACCCTGGGACATCATGACAGCTGCAGCATTGCTCATTCTTATTAAACCTTAAAAAATAAAAATAGAAATCATCAAGTCTTGCAGTTACATAGAGAAGAATTTTAGATTTTTTCTTTTAACAAGAAAAAAATATATTTGTCAGTAAAACAATTCTTTAGACTTCAAGAATTGTTTGTCTAAAATAACCTGAGGATACACTTCTCTGTCTGAAAGCTCAGATTCCCTGGTATCAAACAAACAAGTTTAGGTCATGCTGTAGGTCTTTAATACCAAATTTTTAAAAAGAGTACAAATGAAAACATTACTGACTCATGAATTAATGTGAGCCTGACCTGCCACTGAAAGCACCAAGTGACAAGATTGTATCAAAGCTGTACATGTAACTCAGGTTTTTGCAACATTTGAAACTAGAAAGTAACTGAGGTGTTGCAAGAGGGAAAAAAAATTTCAATGTTTCCCTTCCACAGGCTGTAATTTTCTAAAATGATTGCTACTGTTGCCCTGTTGGTTCTATTGCTGTTTTGTTGTTGACCCGCAGACAGGAAATAAAGGCACTGATGCTGACAGGGGAGAGTGGAACCCTTCTTCAAAACGCTTTAGTCTTTGTTAAGGACAAACATTTCACTACTGTTCAATTAGATTTCTACAAAGCTGAAATGTTCTTTCAATTCCTTCTCCTCAACGGCCACAAATGCATCTTAGATAAACTGACCAAAAATGCTCCTGGTTTAATTGCTTTAAATTCCATTTACTAAAATATTAGTTATTTATGCTGCCTTATGATTCAGCTATTTTAATAAATTAGTTAGTAGCTTTCTTTGTAAAACCTCTTTGTCAAATTTGAGTTTTGTAGTTAAAAATTCCTTATGAGTACACAATACTGTAAAATATAGTTTAAAAACGACAATTTCCAACAAAAATCCCCTCTTTATGATCAGATCTCAAAAGTTTATCAGAAAATAAGAAGCGAGTAACAATTACAGTGGCCCGTCCTTCCCATAATTCTAATGGATTTAATCTAAGTCAGTTTATTGTACACTGAATCAAGACTTTTGCACACTTCCATAAAGAGAACCAAGCAGAACACTCTGAAAATTTGTGCATATTTCAAAGTGAATTCACTACACTAACTCATCTGCTTCAATAGACTGTATGTAAAAACCCCAAACAAACCAACTACCCAACAAAACCCCAAACCTCCACACCCTCACAGTACCTGAAAACAAACCAATGGGCCCTGCCAAAATCACCCCAGTGTTTGTGGGACACAATGCACCCAACGATTCATTTACATAACACAGGACATGGTTTGACAGCAGGGAACAAGACCAGACATTAATTTAAATGGCAATTAGAATTCTGCAAGCACGAGTTGCTGTAACCAGTGGAGTTTCACGAGCCCAGCAGTAAATCTGGAGTGTCTGAAGCAGCAGGAGAAGGCCTGGGGGGATTTACCTTGCCCCCCCTGCATGGGGAATCCCGTGTCCATGCGCATGGCGGTGCTCGCTCCCAGGGGCCCGTTGATCCGCACATCCTGGCTCCTGCTCTGGCCTAAAGCCAAGTTGATGGCACCTTCCCCTAAAGCAAGGCACAGGTTGGGTGAACAGGAGAAACAGAAAAGCAGAACAGACTTTTGCAAAAGGACATTTAAGAGATGCCCAGGAAGGAAGAACAGGCTTCACCTCCAGGGCGTGCTTTAGAAGGACACTTACACATCACAGCACTCCTCTGGATTTCAGTTTTAAGAAGAACAAATGTCATGACAAGCATTGCCTGCCCTTGATTCCATCCTGAGGGTGCTCCTGGACAACTGTCCAGAATGGATATGGTAACTGTGAAAGCCACTGAAAACTTGTCTTAAAGAAAGCCTCATATGAAACAACAGAGAAAGAGTATCAGCCAACCCTTTCCCAGTCAACACACAGACAACATTTTTCAGGAGGGTTCCTGGTGCCCAGAGCATTTCCAGCTTTCATTTTTATTATTAGTAAATATTATTATTGAAAGAATAAAAATCCTGAGCTATCTTTTTCACTAAAGCCAAAGTAGTAATTGCAAGTTTTGCAGCGCTAACCAAATACACAAAACTGCTTTTTGAGTCTAGTTAAATCTGAGCTTTGGAAGCAGATTAGGTGTGAAATACCTTCAATCTGAACGGAGAGAATGCCCAGGTCTCGGAGCTGCTGGTTGTTGTTCTGAGCCAGGATCCGCAGCCGCTCGGCAGCTTCCCGGGGGATGTTGAAGGTGACACGGACGCTGTTCCAAGGCTCTATCTTCTGCACTTTTAACTTGTTGGATTCTTAGAAGAAAAACAATCAAAGTCAGTGCAAAGGCAGTTTATAAGCACATCTGATGAAACAACTTGGTTATAAGGTTGAAAAAAGTGAAACCCTATTTGGCTTTGAAAATTGCCAGTGCTCAGTCTCAGGTACAGGAGATTTTTCCCCACGCAGGTATACAGCAACCAATGCTACCAACCCCAAAATCAGGGATTTTCCAAAAAATTAGCAGTAAAAAAACTACTCAAATGATAACCAATGCAATAGACAACAGAATCACTTGATAGTATTACTTAAAAACTGAAATATTCTGTCGATAAACTACTTTGGAAAGATAAAATATCTAATAAAACAGATTTCATACAATTATAGGTATTAGGTTTTGGTTGGAAGGGACCTTAAAGCCCATCTCATCCCACCCCCTGCTATGGGCAGGGGCACCTTCCACTATCCCAGAGTGCTCCAAGCCCCACCCAGCCTGGCCTTGGATGCTGCCAGGGATGGGACAGCCACAGCTGGGCAGCCCCTACCAGGGCCTCCCCACCCTCACAGGGAACAATTTCCTCCTAATATCCCATCTAAAATCTAGACTCCTTCATCTTAAAGCCATTCCCCTTTGTCCTGGCACTCCACCCTTCGTGTACCAAGTCCCTCCCCAGCTCCCCTGGAGCCCCTTTAGGCTCCCTTTTCTCCAGGTGAGCATCCCCAGCTTTCCCAGCCTGTCCCAGAGCAGAGAAACTCCAGCCCTGTGTTACAGTACAGTGAACTGGTACAGGTCTGCTTTGTGAATCAGATGAATGTGAGAAAAAACTGACTACAGGAATGAACTGCTTGAAATATTTGCTCTACAAGTGCTTGTGAAACCATCTTCTTTTTTTTTTTTTCTTTTTTTACAAGACCAGTGCCAACAGACTCCTAGCAATATTTCATTGATTTCTACCTTATTATTTAGTTTTCCGGGTAAACATTTCAAATCCACTGCCAAAAAGCATCTCAAAGTCATGCAAGATATTCACTTGCAGGTTTTCTGAACACCTGTTCTACAAATGAGCATTTCTACATAGATCACTCGTTTTCACAGTAACTGCAGAAAGGTTGGGCAGTTATCTTGGATACATTATCCAAAGTGATGCCTACCTAAATGATTGCTACAAAATGCACTTAAGGATTATTTTAAAAATACTCCCAATATAGCTTTGTAAGTTTCCAGTTTCTATCTTTCTGTGAAGAAAGTTCCTCTCAAAACAGAAAGCACTGACCCAAATTTTCACCAGCCAGCTCCTCCACTGTAACCTCAGATTTACTAAACATTTGCTAACTTTTGAGGTCTGAAATACATGTTAGTTAAGATTGTCAACACTCACTCCTATTTAGGAAGCTCTTGTTCACCACTAATTCACCAAGCCCCTTTTGCTGCTACAGTAATGGAATTATTAAATTCATCCTCATTCCACCTATAAACCTGGTTTTGGCTGGAAACATGGCAGGAGGAGTTTTAAAATCCCCTTTTGTGGAGGTTTGAACAATCTCATATTTTCTGCTATTAATGTTCCGGTTTTTTACATAGAAAAATTCTATCATCAGTTTCAGTATTTCTATTTATTTGTACCCAAGTTTCTCATTTTTCAAGCACTGCATCTGCCAAGATAACCCCATGTTATTTGCTAACTCTGCATTCAGGATATCCTATTTTGCTCTGAATCAGTTTAAGTAACTTCACACATGGATAATTTTCAAATTAACTGGACATTGATTTTAAAAATTTGCTTTCTCAGCTGAGGTCTGAATCATGTTTATTAATCCTGGCATTAATATTTATGACAGACTCAGCATGCAGATGCCTCTATATAACAAAGATGACTATAGCAGTCATAGACTGAATTTATTTTATATCAAAAATACACAATTGATCTGTGATATTACAAACATCACTTCACACCAGTAATGGTCTGTTAGTTTACATCTCCTTCCAACTGTTTGTAAGACACAGCTCAAAACTGGTATTTCTTTACAGTATTTTTGTCTTATCCCAGCTTTTTTATCTCTCTGAGCAACAGCAAGAACCCAACAAACTGATGCCAGCTGACTAGATGGACAAAATTGAAAGAAAGGAATAAAGTGATAAAAAAATTCAGTTTGGTTATTGAGAAGTAATGTGTTATTTTCCTGAAAAGGTGTTTGACACTGATGAAGAAAACAATCAAGGCTGCCTAACTGAGCAGCCATCAGTAATCAGCACAGGACCTTTTGCAACATGCTCAGACAGGGGACAAGTGTCTTTTTCCAGATCTAAACATGCTGGTTTAGATGTCCCCAAAATCCTGTTATCACTGACTTGCCATGGAGCTGTTCCCAGAGCTGGATGAGCATTCAGGGGTATGTGAGGGCACTACCCATTCCCCAACACAAATCAATCAATCAATCAATCAATCAATCAGGTAAGGCAGGTCAGAAAAGGGCAGTAATGTCATAGATACTGGAAAGTGAACCCATTCTCAGATGAACTGTAATTGTTTAAATTGGACAGTTTGGGCAGTAAAACATCTCCTGTGTGAACAAGCCTGGTTTCACTTTTTTATAACACAGCCATGTGTAATAGAGGGACATGAAAGAGAATAAAACCAGGTGAAATGCGGAAACAGAAGAAAAATGAATGAACTTACCAAATAAATCAGTTTTAAACAACAAAATAACTGCAGACGCTTGTAGTCTGCCTTTCTGAGAAGAACAGCTTGCAAATTCACTAAGAATAAGCCCAACAAATTATCATTACAAACGAAGTTGCTCAAACCCAATATAATCTATTTTTTGTGCAAGTACCCTGACAACCTAAATAAGCATTTTAAGGATAGCTGGAAAGTGACAAGAAGGCACATTACCCATGTGTAAAAGACCAGGCACATTCTCCAGTATGGTATCCAGCTTCTGCTCAAAGTCTCTGTCACTTATATTTCCTTTAAAAGCCACAAAGATTGTGGAATCCCCAGGAGCAGCCTCCTGTTTCAGTTCATCTTCCTCCAGTCCTGAATCAAAATCCACCTCTAAGTCTTCCATAGCTGAGGAGTACAAGGAGGCATATGTATCTTTCAAGTGAGGCAGATCATCCAAAACCATTGTTTCCAACAATGGGAGCCTGTCAGACGTCAAGGTGATGCTTGGAAGGGAAAAAGAGAATTATAATACATATAATAATCATTGGGTAAGGACATTAACAGCTGCTTTCAATGGCACATTTGGTCATTGACAGAAAATCCTACCTGGTGACCCAGTATTGGGCTCTGTGAGTCCAACTGTGTGAGGCTGAAAATGGTGGCCATGGCAGTGGCCAAGCTGTTCCTCCACCAGGACAAACAGAAGGGGGTTCCTGGCAGAATTGTGCTGCACGTGACTTGAGAAGTATTCCAGTTGATCTAAAAGACAGACAGGTAGAAAGGAAGGTAGAGGATAAAAAAAATCAGAGGAAAATGAATTTTATTCATTTCTGTATCACAGAGGGAATGAGCAAGCACCTGGTACCAATGCTGCAGTGCCTGACTGCCAGGAGACTAAAACTCACAGCAACAGCTGAATTACAGAATGATAGGAAGAGCCACCAAATTTAATTTTAGAGACTGCAGATGCAATAGGTCCAAAGCAGTAGGAAAGCCACAGCATATTTTTACCAGGGGAAATGTAGCATTTGAAAAATATTTTACTCACACCCAGCTAAATCTCAGGCATACTGTGCCTACTTTCCTAAAGTTTGTAAAGATTTAGGTGTTTTCAGCTTCTCATGCACATAACAACCTGAAATCCGCTCCCCCTGTCACAGCCCACAACTCCCACCATGCCCCCAGATCACACTCGGATAAGAATGAATTCGGGAAGTCAAGTGCCACACCTGATGGATCTTGCTTAATGAAATATCTAAACTTTGCAATAAACTTTGACATTATGACATTAATTTAAGCTGTTACAGAAGTACAATCTGTGATAAAAGTATCCCTCAGCTTTCAGTGAACACCACCTATGTTAGGATACACATTTTCCCACATCCACTCCCACAGGGCAATGGCACTGCCCTTTCCAGGTGACACATCTGCTCTAACACTCAGCACTTTGCAAATACTGCTAGAAGACTCAAACCACCTGTAGAAACAACCAAAAAAGGGACCTGTTCCTGACCACCACAGTCAAAATCAAATCCATTCACCAGCCAGTACAGCCAAGATCTCATAACTGCAACGCTGTGGGTATTTGGCACAACCCACCCAGAAGGTTTAGCTCAGGACAACATAGCCTTGAACAGGACACAGATTGGGGTTTTGGCAGAGGTTCAAGTTCCCAACACAAAACCACAACTTTGAGATGAAACGTGAGCTGCAGATACTGGCCAGAAAACAGCCTTTTCTAATCAAAAAATCTAGCACTGTTAGAAAAGCCCAGATTCAGCTCTGCACTGTTTGCACACTCACACAAGGCTGCTGAAGGGACAATATTCCAAAGGAAAAATCAGGGGCTTGAAGTCACAAATTCCCATTGCTTTTGGTCAGATCTCTACACATACATTCACTACATTTACAAAATACCATGGGTTTTTTCTCCCTTGCAACTCTACCCCACAGCAGGCAATCCAACAGCACTAAGGAAAAATCCCCTATTTTACATGGAGTTTCTCTCTCATCCTGCAGCACCAGCCTTCATCCTCAAATTTCAGATTAAAAACCAAACAAATTTTGTCTCACAAGCTCTTCTGCAGTCCTGCATCAGAAAATAAGTTCAATGTTTCACAGGTACCGATCTACTTCCATAGTGCTTTCATATACTTATTATTGCCATAGAAACTTTAAAGATGGGCAAGAGAGAAATAAATTTTAAAAATCCATTACCAGGTGAACACAGAGACAATTAAATCTTTTTTCTTTCCCCTGTTACTTGGCTTTGTGTCTAAATTACAGCTCTGAGTGTTGGCACCTCCATTAAGGCAAACTCCTCAGTTGCATGTCAGGTACCCGGATAATGAGAATCACAAGTAATAGGAGTCTGAGAAAAAATGTTTGAACTGATTTTCACACAATTTCTTGGACAGGTAACTTCCTTACCCAAGCTGGCTTTACATTAACCAGGAGAACAGTCCTTCTCCTTCTGCATCCTACATCTTTTATTCCACATCCACTGACTCCAGGGAGAGAGGAGCTGAGGGATCCTACACAAATGGCCTTTTTAATGGCCAAACACAGCCATTCTGTGCAAGGAATAAGGCAAGCATCCTGTGAAATATAAGCACTATATTTTGAGGAAAATTACACAGAATGTTATTTGTCGGAAAATCATGAGTAAATTTCAGCTCAAAATACAGGCTCCTACATGTTGAAAAGGTACAACTGTTTGGAGGTGATGGGGTGTTGCACCTGCAGTGAGAAACACGAGTATGCCTGACAATCCCCAACACCAGAAAAATAAGAATTTATCTATAAGAACACAAACATTTCAGATCTTTTTTAACAGAGGTGTCTGAAGCCTCCATCTTCCCTGTGAAAGAGCAGAAGATCCCCAGATTGCTTAAATCTGGTTTTTAAACAATTCATAAAAATGCTGCAACTTAGACCAAATTTCATCAGCCTCATCTGAATGTGCTAAAATCTGACAGGATTTGTTGAAATTATCACCCTTTGTAAACACTATAATAATTCTTCCTCTGAGGAGCCTCTTTTGCACATGTTAGTGGTCAGTTGTTTTATCCATAAGCTGAGTGTGCCTGGGAGCTCCTGGCTCCAGCAGCCCGGGCTGTGCCCTGCATGCACCCTTTGCACACTCTGCTCTTCGTGGGCCGAGCTCTTCTGTCCCCATACAACCATGCAGGTGCATTTTGACCATTTATCTGTTATTTGGCTGTTAGTCCCCACCTCTCTTACTTCAGTTAGATATTTTTAATAATTAGACTGTACTGAATAAGTACAGTCTAATTAGAGTTTTCTAAATCCCAAAGGACCACAGGCCTTGTTTCACCTGACTCAGAGAACCACAGGACCACGGGGATATTGTGAGGGAAGGAAACAAACCAAGACAAAGGTTTAAATTTTACCTCCCAGATGAGTACATATAGATAGCTACAGCTCCCTTTGCATTTTTTCTTCACATTATGCTCCTCAAGGATCTCTGCTATATTCATCTGCACCTTTTCCCTCCAAAACACATGAACTTTTGTCTGTTCCTATACTCAGGCATCTTTTATCTCATGTATTACATGAGAAAGTGATGATTTGCAAAATTTTCATTTTCAGGCAGTGCACAGCACACCATTCATATCAGAGCAAATGAATCCCAGCTGCACAGCATCCTAACAACTTCTGTAATCTTATGGTTATAGGGTTGGTGTGCTGTGCACTGCCTGAAAATGAAAATTTTGCAAATCATCACTTTCTCATGTAATGCATGAGATAAAAGATGCCTGAGTATAGGAACAGACAAAAGTTCATGTGTTTTGGAGGGAAAAGGTGCAGATGAATATAGCAGAGATCCTTGAGGAGCATAATGTGAAGAAAAAATGCAAAGGGAGCTGTAGCTATCTATATGTACTCATCTGGGAGGTAGAATTTAAACCTTGGTCTTGGTTTGTTTCCTTCCCTCACAATATCCCTGTGGTTCTCTGAGTCAGGTGAAACAAGGCCTGTGGTCCTTTGGGATTTAGAAAACTCTAATTAGACTGTACTTATTCAGTACAGTCTAATTATTAAAAATATCTAACTGAAGTAAGAGAGGTGGGGACTAACAGCCAAATAACAGATAAATGGTCAAAATGCACCTGCATGGTTGTATGGGGACAGAAGAGCTCGGCCCACGAAGAGCAGAGTGTGCAAAGGGTGCATGCAGGGCACAGCCCGGGCTGCTGGAGCCAGGAGCTCCCAGGCACACTCAGCTTATGGATAAAACAACTGACCACTAACATGTGCAAAAGAGGCTCCTCAGAGGAAGAATTCCCACAGGATAGAGGATGCTGCAGTTGAGACCTGGGCTGCTGGACAGCTGGGTCACACACACACTTGGGCAGCACCAAGGCATTTTATTGTGCCCTGGCTGTCCCCAGCAGCCTGACAGGCAGCCTGCACAACAAACCCAGCACCACGTGGCTGGGCAAGGCTTGGAAAATCCCATCCAGAGCCCAGGACAGATGGGATTACAGCAAAATCTGAAACAGCCAGTTGTCACTAACTGGGGAGCAGCTGAACATGGGAAAGCTGGCAGGCTCTGGAGTACCTGGAAGTGCTGGTCTCTGGAGAGGAAAAAACAACACAAAGGAAAAAAACCCAAATGGTACCTTGGTGTTTTTGCCCCAAGGTTCACTCAGCTGATCCAAACTTATGTCAATTAGTCTCTTAAACAAAACTGGAAATCTCTTGTCCTGCTTTCCCTTATCTATTGCACTGCACAGAGCACACTGTCAAACCAAGGCTTTGTCTGGCCACCTGTTACAGGTTTTCTGTCCCAGTCTATTGATTGCCAAGCTTTTTAATGCATTCAAAATAAATGCTTTCACAACTGATGTCACATCAGAACCTGCACTCTTGCAAAACAAATAAAAAGTACTAAAACCATGCTCTATATCTCAACAAGTACTCTTCCAAATTACACAAAAGACTGGGAAGGATGGGAGCAGAAGGAGGGATGGATTGATGCCCTTCACTAGCAGATGGCACAAGCTGGCACTAAGAAGGGTCCTCATCTTCACAGTGACCACTATTTAAAGCTGCAACATGGAAGGGAAAGACATGATGTTACAGCCAAACCCCTTGGAGAAACCAGAATTGAGAGCGAGGAGGAAAAGTCTGGGATAGCAGTAGCAATGTAATTTCTAAAGGATTCATGTTGCATTTGCTGTCACTGAAAAATGGTTTTCAAGAGACTTAATAGAAAAAAATATCAAGAACAAAGGATGTCTTGGAAAATACACTTTAATGTTTTCTGATTCCTTTGTTTTAGGTGTCAGTGAGAAAAACATGTAGAGATTTTCATGACAGGACAGAAGAGGTTCAGCATTGCCAGAACAGTCCTGAGAGGATGATTTTCATTAAACCTGTAACGTGCACTGGCACACAGTCACAGAGGCTGTGTTTAAAGTATAACACCCATAAACCCCTGGAACACTGACCACAGCACTGTCTCTCCTGGAGATTTGGTAACAGTGTATTGTCCTCCTATAACTGTTTCCTTTATTGCCCAGCATAGCACCTGCCCATCTTAGAGCTTGTTAAACCTGAACAATGAATAAAGCTAGACACCCATAACCATTCTATGATACAAAGATTAAAAAAATATGGCTTTGGGGAAAAAAAAAAAAACAAACAAAAACCCACAAAACAAAAAACCCAACAAAACTTTTAAAAAATTCTAGGCAATTGTATATAACAATATAACACAAGGAGAATAAGTAAGGCTAAGAATCATGGTTATAATATGAAAGAATACCTAAAAATAAACATGCACGAAAATTCCCTCTAAAACAACTTAGCCCAGGTTCCAGTAACTTTGAACTTCAAACATTGGTGTTAGATGAATGACACAACTAAAGCATCTCAACTGTTCTCCTTGGGAGGAGCAGCCCCAAACCTGGTGGCAAATACCCCTAACCCTGTATGGCCGAGTGGGAAGTCAGCTCTGGAGCCAGCCCAGCTCTGCAAACACAGCAGTGAGGAGAGGCAGGGGGAGAATTTATAAAAACAACAGATATTCAGATGCATCATATGTTTATTTTACCTACCAAAACAAATTTCACAACTTCAGTATTGTGGGGTGTGCAACAGGACTTCAGGTGATTCCAGACTGGCAAACATGGCTAAACAGAAAGTCCCAAATACGGAATCCTGAAAGAAAACCATCACATTTCATCAGACAGTGATGTGAAATAACAGAAATACTGAACACACTGGTGAATAGCTCCATTTTTAATATGCAGTTTTGCACCAAGTTAAACGCTCACCTCAGCAATGTAAAAAGCACATATTACTATATTCAGATTTGAACAGCAAAGCCTCAGGAGCTTGAAAAATCAACCTTTCATTACAGGCAGAAAATGGAATACTTCCTTTAGCTGGAAATGACATTCTATTCTTCTAAACAGGGCAAGTTTAATCTAGAATAATGTATTTATTTAAGTCTTAGGACAAGCTCATCTTGATTAAACTGATCTCCAGAACAGAGACACCAGCACAGCCAGGGTGTCCCTCCGCTCATCCTGAGCAGGCGCCTAAACCAGCTCAGGTTCAGCTCATTCCAGAAGCTCGTTCCAAGCCCACAGGACCACCTCAGACAGACACTGCTGCTGCAGGAGGCCAGCATGGAGAGGTGAATCCATTCCTAGGCCCTGCTCCTGGGCTCACCAAGCTGCACTCCAGCTCCTGGGATCATAAAAACACAGCAGTAAAGCTAAATGGCTTTGGGACAACAAAACACCGCCCCTCGAATCAACGGCATTTAGAGGCACAGCCCAGGGGTGCTTCTCAAGGAGATTTTCTGCTTATGTGCTTGCCTGCTCATCACTGGGGAAGGGGACTGCCCAAAAACAAACAGGGGAAGCAGAAAATGGAAAAACACTCAGAAAGAAAAAGCAGAGATTTGTTGTCTTCTATCTAGACAACATAGCAAAATTGCTTTAAAAGCCTTATTCTGCTGTAGCCTGTGCACTTTGCATCAACCCAGCACCTCAGAGAGAAGGAAAGAGGTTTTACATTAAATCACATCATAAAGGCTTTGCAGCACTTTTAATGGTCATCTAACACTTTTCAACCACTTGCATCTTCTTGTGTTTCCAAGTAATCGTAACTCAAGAAGTGTAGCACCAAGTCAAATGCCTGATGGATAAATCACAAGCAGTGACCTGTTTCCAGCCACATGCACCTGCCTAAATACCACAACCAGACACCAAGCTAAGGAGCAAAATCAAAACTTGAAATAGGAAATTTTAGTATTGTTGTATAAGCCAAAACTAAAAGAGGTTTTCACATTCTACAGGAGATACTGCATTAGTTCCACTTTTTTACCCTTTTCATAAAAGGATGTTCCACAGCCTCAACAAACTGGTTGGTTACCTCCAGAGCCAGGCCAAGACTTCACAGGAAAGGCTGGGCCATGGAAAAGCTGTTTTTAAGGAAGTCTCCAAGGTGCAGCAGCCAGTCCCCATGCTGAAGGCCTGTGCCTTAGCCCAGCAGGGTGAGGGTGATTTTGGCTAAAGCATGGGGAAGTGGAGGGAAGATAAAAATCTTCTGAACTCCTTGGTGCAAGGAACCAAAGGGGTTTTGTTCCTTCAGTTCTCCCTTCTGAGTGTCCCTCACCACGACATCCAACTGCTCAAAAGGACTGGGAAAGACAGGCTGCCCTAGCAAGATCCAGTGAGAAACTGAGGATGGTCAGCATGGGCTATGGGAAGAAGAAGAAAAAAATAACTGCTGCCGTCTCCATTCCCATTGTGCACACGGGATTAAATTTGGTTAAGGAAAATAAGTAATCAGCATTGGTTCATTAACTCCAACTTTCACTACAGTAAGTTATCTGACAGACCTGGACACTGAGCACACATCTTAGCAGACCCCAAGGAATCACAGTAAGAGCCTTGTGAAGTGTTCCAGCTACAGAAGAGTTTTGTTTAGAGTTTATGCTTTCCCAAACACGAAGAAAACAAACCAAGCACGCCTCCAGCAAGGCAGGCTTCGTTCACTCACACTGCCACAGAACTGGCCACTGCTCCTCACACTGGTCTGCTGCACTCCCACAGCCCTCAAACTAAAACACTGAAACCCAAATGTTTCTGACAAAGAGAAAATTACAGCTTGTTATAACACACATAACTCTTTGCAGTGCTATCCTGATGTAGTCTGACAGCGGGTTTAATGAAACATCAGTTTGTTAAAGGTTCAAGAAGTTTGCAGAAAGCCCACAACTCATGTCAAGCTGCAAACGCCTCAGCTGAGCCATTCGGTTTTATTCCAACAGAATTTGACTGCTGAGGTGCTTAGAACTGCTCTAAAAAGCAGAATGATAACTTTAGAATCAGCAGCTAAGTTAGCCATGTAGAAATTACCCCTTTCAGCAGCTGAGATACAAACCAAGGCAGCTGCCAGGCACAAGGGAAATGGGAATCAGCAATTTTCTTGGGAGCTGCAGTCCATCCAGCACAATATTTGGTCAATCAATTCCCATTAGCTGAGTTACTAATTTCCCATGGTAAAGATATTTTCATTTGGAAGAAGCATGCTGTGAATACTGACAGAGCTTTGCAGTACATAAGTTTCCACAAGAATCCACCAACGCAATCAGCAAACAAAATGGGATGCTATTTAAAATCAGGAGCATCTTGACTGTATTTGATCTTGCCTTCAAAAGTTATGAAAAATGCCTTTTTAAGTAGCAATCTGTGCTCTGTGTTACAACAAGCTTTTTATTTAAACCAGAATTTAACCACTACCAGACCTTTCTGGGCTGACACACCCCACAGGTGCTCCTTTATCACCAAATTCTCACAGGGCTTCCTAAACACCAATATAACCAGCCCAGAAATCCATGTGATCATCAGCACTGAAATAAGGTTTGACTGAAAACTGCACCTTCTGCAATATTACTCCTTCTTACATCTAACAAACATCCAGGAAATCTCAGGGAAGCTTTTAAAATTCTGATATTATGTAAAGGATGAAAAAAGAATTGAAGCTAAAAGAAACAGCTTAAAAGTAATTATTTTATAGGAGACACTCAATATCAAGGAGACTCTTTTCCCTGACCAAAAACCTAATCTTCATATAACAGAAGTAGGTACACCTTTGATTAAAATCAAGATTATTCTGAGAGTTTCCTGACTGTATAAAAACTTGCAGCTTATTTTGCGCTGCTCTGGGCTTTTAGAAAAATAGAATTTCAAGTGTTATTTATTGTCACTACTGCCATTAAGAACCACGCAAACAGCTTAGGACCTTCTAGTAAAATGTGGATGCAACAGAATTGGAGAGCAATGCATTCTTGTAGAGATGAGAAGGGCACTCCCAAAAAACCCTTCAAAGAAACATTTTGCCATGCATGCCAAGGGGTAGGAACAAGGCAGTCTTTAAGGAGTCCCCCAACCCAAACCATTCTGGGATCCTGTAAATGCAGACCAGAGGCTTAACTCAGTCTCTGTGAGCACCACACAGAAACCACAATGAAAAACACAATCTTACACCAGCTGTGTGGTCCTGGCAGGTTTAATTTTCAAAACAATAAAATTATAAAATTCAAATTATTTGCACAGACTTGGAGAATTCAATAGCATGCGTCTTTTGGTGGAATAACTAGATCCCTTTCATCCAGACCTAAAGCTTCAGGTCCCATATATGCAACAGAGCATAAGCAACTTCCTGTCCCAAACTATTGGTTTACATTAGTTAATTTAGACAAGGTACCATTCATCTCCTGTAATTTTCTATTTTTCATACCAATCAAATCCAAAGCCCTGTGTAGGGCTATGCTTCAGGGCACTCATGCCAGCTGGAGAAGCAGGCAACTGGTCTCGAGTCTGAGAAGATGATGGCCCTCATGAGCTGTGGAGTGCCACATGTGTCTCCATCCCTCACCCCAGCTCCCAAACCAACAGCACTGTCACACGCTGGTTGCCTTTCTTTTTCCCCAAATGCATAAAGAAGAGTTATTTACTGAGTTACGGCCTCAGGGCTCTCACATATACATGACCAATCCAGTACTTATTCCTATTTTTGATTACTACAGCAGCAATTTTTGATGTGCCATCAGCAGGTGGGATGCTGTTCCACTGGATGGAAAATGATTTCTCAATTGGCTGAGAAAAGCCCCCAGCTCCTGGACCTGTGGAAAACTTCCACTACCAGCCTGCATAATCCAAACCTTAGATTATCTTTAAACTCTAGCAGCATCACTCTAATTAGCCAGGGCACAAGACAATCTAAGTTAACTTCATCTTCTTGAGCTAAACCTCCAGCTCTCCATGCAGGAACATGCTGACTCCGTGGCTGAAACATTCAGTTATCTGAAATTAATGGGGTGCCCCTGCTGAAGAACATCAGTGATCTGCTCTGGAGGGGACAGCAGAGTCTGCAACAGTGACAAGACAAAACACAAAATATCCATGGCTCCAGTAAAGCAAAGGTGACTTGCTTGTCTGGCTGGTGGAAATGGAGAGACTCGCCTGGAGATGGAAAACACCTCACCTGATGAAGCATCTTCCCTTCTGCCTCAACTTGGTATCATCTGGGGTTATTTCTCCTTCCACTGCTGGCCCTCACCTGTTCCCAGCCCTACACTTTTTCTCATTCCTTCTGCTCCAGCTGTGCATTAAGGAAAAAGCTTATGCTTGAAGGCAGTTTTTGCAGCACCGAGGGTCCAGTCCTGGCGCTCAGTGCCCTACACACCAGCAGGCCTCCTCACACCATCCCTGCACCACAGCTTTGCATTTCTCAACAGAGACCACAGGATTTTGAAAGACACCCTCATGATGCCTTCTGCCCTTCAGAGGTTCTCCAGCGACCTATAAACTTTCACCATTCTCAATGCAAACTGTTACAGCCACATTAACTCTTCAATCCCTTCAGCAGCAAAGCCTTTGCCACTGCAAATCTATTAAATTTAGTGAGTCTGTGTAATTGGGTTGTAACCTCAGCTTCCATCCAAAAGCAATTGCTGTTGTACTAAAAAATCAAAATATACTGCCAATTCAAGGTTTCGTTGTCATGTTGAAACATTCAACATCTCCCACCAAGGCAGGAACCTTTGTTATGCTCAGGCAGCACAAAGAATGGCATTACAGCTCTTCAGCAGAATTTACCTCCACAACCTGTATTTTCAAATATTTAAGCCACTGAAAAATGGAAACACCAACACTTCCAGATGCACAAGGACCTGGAATTCTTTGGCTTCTCTACTCACAGTAGTTTCTTATGTTAGAGAAGCATCTACGTTTTTACTAGAAAGATGTAAAATTACTCCATCACCTGGAAGCCTGTTGTAAACAACCCCTCCAAGTCCTACAAAAGGACAGGCCTTCCAGAGAGAGTGGTTGGAGAGCGCTGCTGGGAGATTTCCAGCCCAAATCCAATGCCTAACAGAAGACCCTTCCTTGGGCTCAAAATACTAAGAAATGTAATTTCTCAACTGAAGGTCAGACATGTGTGCAGCCCCCCATGTTCTGATCCTTCCTCTCCTAGGAGAGCCCGGACACAGTGTTACTGCAGAACATTTCCTCCTGGAGCCGGGGAAGTTTCCGAGGAAGGCACACGGCTCAGTGGATACTTAGAATCCCTGGCAAACACCTCGGAGCTGTGCTGTGGGCACTGCGGCAGCCCCCAGGCTGCAGCCCCGGCCTGTTTGAACACACCCCTGAAACCTTTGTTTCTCACTCCACAAGATATGTAGACAAGCTGGGACCATTTGCTATAACTTGAGAAGAGCCACCAAATCCAAATGCTGTGGTCATTACACTTGGTAACCTTTATGGAAAATGTCAGATTTGTTCTTTGTGGTTGTTTTCACATATAGGAAATACTGAGAGGTGCCTTAGCTAAAGATCCAGCCAGAACAACACACAATAATTGCAAAACCAACAAGAGGCACTGTCTTTCTTCTATGAGAAGTTTTACGACAATAAAACCTCTGAGAAAGGTTTCCCTAC
>NW_005054481.1:488463-488828 GCF_000277835.1 Geospiza fortis | reverse complement strand
AGGAGGCTGAAGGGTTACGGAGAGACAAAGCTCATGAAGCTCCAACCTGCTGCCAGGATGCAGAGCCACAGAAGAGATCTGTCCTTCCATTCCCCAAAGCAGAGGGAAGGAATTAGACCCCTGAGCTTGCTCAGATGGTTTTAAAGTAGCTGAAATTTAGAAAAACGCAGCAATCACACGGAGGAAACGAGGGAAGAGCCTTTTTCCGACTGGTTTAAGAGCCACCGAGGACTCGAACAAAAGCGAAACGTCAACGCGCCCCGGCTGACACGGCACAAAGCCGTCACCGCCCGCATGAGGTCAGGGCTGAGGGACCGGCTCACACAGCGGCCGGACCGCGGGCAGCTCCCGCGGCTGACAGCGCT
>NW_005054481.1:483762-487821 GCF_000277835.1 Geospiza fortis | reverse complement strand
CCCCCGCGGCCCCCCGCCGCAGGGACCCCGCTGGGCTCCCCGGCACGGCAGAGCTGAGGGGACCCGCGGTGGCGGCTGCTTCTGGGAGCGCGGACAAACTGTCCGCCGGGTGAAGCTGCAGAAAAAATAATAACTGGGGCCTTTATAGGAAATTGCCAGGAAATTAGGTTTTTAATTCTGATGAATTTTAGTTCGGAATTTTTCATCCAGAGGTCGCCGACTCTTTGAACATCACTGAATTATACTTCATTTTACCAGTGGGGAGATGGGGAAGAAGCCAGGGAGAGACTGGTAGAGACTCAGCAAAGGCCACAATGTGGAATTTTAATAAAAAGTCCATTAATGTGATTAACGAACAGGCCCATGGGCCCAAAATTCCCAGGGGGCAATGCTAGATCCCTAAAATCCCTAAATCCCCTCAGCACAGAGGGGTTCCACAGCTGAAGGGACCCTCACAGGGCGCACAGCCCTTTGGCTTGTCTTCTTACATCCTTTATGAATATGACAAATGATCAGCACAACACTTCTGCAATGTCTGGTTTCCTGCCCGTCGTGTCTGTGGCAGAAAGCTCTTGCCTGGCACTGGGGAAGAAATGACACACGTGACATTTCCTATTTCAGGATGGGAAAACAATCAAAAGTCCTTTATGGGAAAAATAAAAACTTTGTTCCTACAGAAGTACATGTGATTCAGCAGCTTGAGCAGGTTCGGTGGCCTGAGGAGGGGTTTCAGGAGAGTTTGTGCAGCTGGAGCCAGCCCTCACAGCCATCCTTGGCTTCCTGTGGAATACTGCTGGAAGAACAATGTGAAAAAGGGAATTATTTTAATTTTTTATTTTGTAAAACCTTTTAAATACAACAAATCCACATCTCATCGGGCATTATTGCTTGCAAAATAGAGAAAAACCACTTTTTATAAATTCACATATAACTGCATTCCACAAAGCCCACCAAAACAAAAGTTAATGTCATGGTCAGCACAGGACTCATGTGGAGCATTGCCTCTGCTGGTGTGGGCACAGTGCCCCTGCCTGGCTGTGCAGCTCCCGGGCTGTGCACGGGCTGAGGAATCCTTCACTGCTCTGCTCCTGCCTTTTTGTGTCTTCCACAGCCCCTGGGGAGCAATTCCAGCACCTCTGCAGTGTGCTGAGACAGGGGCAAAGCCCCCCCAGCCCCCGAGACCCTGCGGGATGTCAGGTGTGAGGAGATGGGGATCAGTCCCAGAGAGGAACATTCCATCCATCTGATCATCGCCGGCACTTTCCATTTGCCTTCGTGGGGATGATTCCCACGCCTTGCCTAGCTCTGCTCCTGGGTTTTGGGACTGGCTAGAAACACAAGGAAGCTGAGTGAAAATTTATTTTGTACCAAGAATTAACCTTTCTTTCCCAAGTGACTTCATGTTTTCCTTGTTTCATGAGACTCTTAAACCAGCTGCACTGAACTTCCTTCTCCAGCCTCATCTTCCCCAAAAAGCAACCCCCAACAGAGAGACATCAGAGCACTGCTTCCAAAAAACTTCCAAAACTTCCCACTCCTGTTGCTGTTCTTGTCATGCCAGATTGTCCCTCAGATTCTTGGCTTGTTTGGTTTTATCTGTATTATGCACATTAGTACCAGGCATGTCTCAAAATCCCTCAGCAAACAAGAACAAGCCAAATGCTATTTTCCAAAACCTTACTTTTCTGGAAGCACAATACTGAGGTGTCCCACCAAGATCTGCTCAAGCCATCCAAGTGCTGTGACTGTGCTCTGGGATTGAGGGATCCCACAGGGACAACCTCCCTGTGCCTATTCACAAAGGGAGTTTGCAAACAAGCCCTCCCTTCCTTAGCAGCCTGGGGCCTGCACATCCACCTCACTCTTCAGAGCACGCTGCTTCCCGTGGCTTCTGATGCTTCTGTTCACTGCTGGGAAAGACCAGAACTGCTTCAGTCTCTACATAATTAAAATTAACCCAAATTCTCTTAGAATAGCCTTGTCACAAGGGTAAGAAAGCAAAAGGAAAGGGGAGCTGAAGGGACACCAGGGTGACAGGACACAACCAAAGACCTTTTTGAGACATCTCTGCTGGAGACCGGCAGTTGAAGGACCCCCAGGTGGCCTTGGCACCCGTTGGCAGAGGGACAAGGGGACAATGTGATGTGGAGGGGTGAGAGGGAAGAAACAAGGGGCAGCTCCAGACGTGCCATATCACATCCCTGTGTGCTGCAGGCTGAGCTTACTGCACAGCCTGGGTGCTCCTGGGTCTGCCCGGGCTCTGCACAGCATAACCAACACAGCAGCAGCTGTGCCCCATCCCTGGCAGTGCCCAAGGCCAGGCTGGACAAGGCCTGGAGCCACCTGGGATAGTGGAAGATGTCCCTGCCCCTGGCAGGGGCTGGAACTGGATAGTCTCTAAGGTCCCCTCCAATCCAAACTATTCTGTAATTTTTTTTGTCATTCTGTTTGTGGAACTCATCCAGGAGCAGACCCTCAGTTTGTCTGGGGTGCTGAAGCTTTGCTGCAAAACAATGACACAGAATGAGACCAAAGCTCCAGCCGGGAAGGAGGGCTACCTGCAGCAGGGACAGGTGTTTAAGCTGCCTCATTGTCCTCAACAGAACACAAATGCATTTGATATCATGACAATCAAAATTGTAGGTTTATTTACACTCATTTTCATACAGCAGTGTTTTCAAATGACAGGTATTACACAGAAAAATGACTTGAACAAGATAATTTCCCCTCTAACACTGGTACAATGCTCACTTGGAGAGAAGGAAGGGAGATGTGTTGCACTGCAGTCACTCTCACTTTGGATCTGGTGTTTTGTTGAACTGTGAGTGTGGTGAGAAAGAGAGGTGAGGCAGGGTTGCACAGGAGTTCATCTCTCCTCCTCCACTCCGAGGACAAGGAAAGGTGGAACCTGCTGGCTGGGGAGTCCTGCCTGGGCCAGGAATTCCGTGGCTGCCCAGGAGCTGTTGTAACACGGGACGCTCCCCACAGGAGCCAGGGTCAGCCTGCCAGGACAATCTGCACCTCAGAGTGCTGTGACCACTGCTGAGCCCTCCAAGGGCAGCACGTGTCAGGGCTTTGCTGCTCCTACTCCTGCCCTCCACACAAGTGTGCTTCATTTCTACCAGTGCCTGCCCTTCTGAAACCAGCTCTGCCTGGCACAGCTTTCCTTTCTGTGAAAAACGCATATTTTATGATTGGCTTTTTGCAAATATTAAAGTGAATATTATATGTGTTGTGTTAGAAAGTAATGCTGTATTAATTATCTTAGGAAGTGTGTTAAATATAGTTTTAGGTTATAAAAAATGTTAAAATAGAAATGATGCTATGTAAGATACTTTTTTTAAAGAAACGACTTGCAGTGAGATAGCAGCCACAGGACACCTAAATCTTTCAGAGAAAAAGAATTTATTGCCCTCTGATCAGAAGAAACGAACTTCTTCCTGCCTCAAAGGCATTGTCAGGATTCAGAGGAAGAAGTTGACGATGACCTGACAGAATCCCGTGTTTGAATGGAATTTATGCATCATGTATGAAGTGTATGAATATGAAACAGGCTGTTGTTTTTAAGGGTTAACCCTTTGTTAACGGGTGTCCTTTTTCGGGCTCGTGATGCCCAGAAAAATGGTACCCGGACGTCCGTAACTCTTTGTATTTGTTGTCTCGAATTGTCCTAATTCAAATTGTCCAAATTATTATTACTCTAATTGTATTACTATTTTTATAACCATTTTATTACTATTAAACTTTTAAAAATTTAAAAACAGGTGATTGGCATTTTTCACACTTTCCCTGCCTAGGGGCCACTTTCCATCACTGAGCTATGGAAGAGCTTGGGTGCTACAGGAGCTCTTCCTGCTCTGTCTGATTCTTTGCAAAACTTTACAACCCCTGCGTGGTTTGGATGTTGATAAAAGCGATGCAGGTTTGCTCGCAGGGTGTTTGCCGAGGCCTGACTCCCCTGTGTGCCCGGAGCAGCCCCGTCGGGCCGGGCAGCAGCAGAAGGGGGCTCGGAGATGGTCCGGGCAGAGTCTCCAGCGGGTACCCGGGAGGTGCGCCCGC
>NW_005054481.1:472592-483572 GCF_000277835.1 Geospiza fortis | reverse complement strand
CCCGCAGCGCCGGGAGCAGGGCAGGCTCCGGCACCGCTCTGTGCCTGGGCACACGCGGGACAGCGAGGGAACAGAAGGGCACAGCCCAAAGCCAGAGCATCCTCATCCTCATCCTCATCCTCACCCTCACCCTGCTGCAGGAGGGCAGGGCTGGCTCCTGCTCTCCCCCTCGGGCTGTGCCCGGGTGAGCAGCAGCGCCCAAAGCCAGCGGGCAGTTTGTCACCTGTGCTCGAGAGGGGCGTTCAGCCCTTGGAAAAACAAGGATAAACTGCTGCAACTCCATGGCAGAGCCTGGCTCCATCCAGCTCATCCTCGTGTGAAAGCAGCACACACTGACGGGGAGCACTGCAAACCTGGGCAGAAACAAGCTGGCCACATTCCAGATCACAATTTGTCACATTTAGTAAAGGCATCTTTTAAAAAATTATTTACTTTGTGTTTATTTTACTCCTTTTAAAATAGTTTTCGTTTTTCCCAGTCCCTCTGTATTTTGTCACTGACACTTCCATGACAAAGTTTCAGGACAAATTCTGCTTCAGAGCTGTCAGATGCCTGCAAGGGCCAGGCTGAAATCAGCACAGGTACTCTGCACACACACATCTCTGCAATACAGCCCTTTATTTCACAATGCCCATGTCACCTGTACCAAGGGAAACATCAGGTATGTCTTGGTACCTCATGTTAAATTTATCAGATCTTAAATTCATTAGATGATAAATTCATCGGATCACAACAGATGGGCTCAAGATACTAGAGACACTGGGCCAATTGGCAGATTAAAGGTGTCCATGTTGGATACATCTGTGCTATACTGATGTTGCTTTTAAACAGAAAAAAAAAAAAGGAAATTATTTGGAATACCTTTACTTCTTTTAGCTGAAACTTAGGGGCATAGGTCTCATCTTCCAATTATTTTCAATTTTCTCTTTTTTTGCAATGCAGGCCATGATTGAGCAGAACCCTTCAGAACATGCTTTATTTTAAGATTCTGGATAATTGCTGTGAAATTGTAATTTGGGACATAGGAGTGCCCTTTTGAATCAAGACCAAAGTCTTTTACTCCCAAACATACACATGGTATCCAGCATCAGAAGTTGGTGAATTCAGTTAATAAGGAGGAATGGAATCTTTCAAAGTGTTTTGTGACATTTCATGCAAAGTTCTGCACTGACAATGACTCGATCACATATTTTGCAGCTGTTCATAGAGAACCTCCATGCCCAAGGGCCAGATCAGGGCTGGGACAGAGCAGAAAACCCCAGACCATCTCCAGAGAGGTTCAACCCACAAAACTGCCTCCTTCCCTTCCCACAGAGCCCGAAGAGGTCTGCTCCAAGACACATTTACAAACTGTCCATCCTTGGTCAGTGACCAACTCTAGTGCTGATGACAGAGAAATAAATACATAGATTTGGTGTCCCTGTGGTGAAGTCTCTTCTTGGTGGCACAGAGCTTGTCACAGATACAACATTGTGCTTCCCCTGTCCCAGCGGAGGGCATGGATGCACTTGGATCAGGAAATGCTGCTGGCGGTGCTGTCAGTGGGAGCTGCTATGCTCCCCTCATGGGTGGCTGCACTTCAGCAGAGCATGAAAACACCTCAGTTCTCTCTCAGCCCAACGTGCTCCACTGGGCTGTTCTGGGATCCACAGCTCCCAGGAACAATTAGTCCAATTATCTGCCCTGTGGCCCTGACCACCCCAAAACCAGCCCATGCCCTCGAGTGCCAGAGGGTGGCACAGACAGGGAGCCACAGGGTGCCTGGGGAGGAAGGTCAGGGTGAGTGGTGTCATCACCAAATCAAAGAGCAAGACAACCATAAGCAGACATACATATATAATATGTACAGTGGCCATGGGTGCATTTGCACCATGAAGGAAAACATCACATTTTAGACTGCAGAAAATGATCAAACTCTGGATTTTTTCAGTGCCAAGTGTCTCTAACTAGCCAGCAAAAAGAACAGGAAATGTCCAAATGTGGGCTGAATGACCTGGTGCAGATGTCAGCTGGGGAATTCTTCCCTTCTCAATTTCAGACACGAAATGCAAGAGCATTCTTTTATTTTTGCTACATGCTGTGGACAGAAAATTATCTCAGTAGTGTTTGGTTTGGTTTCTACTTTTTCTCTCACTCTCTTCAGCTTTTCCAGTAGATTCACTAGGACTGAAACACAGAGCTAAGGTACAGCCATTAATTCAGTCAGCAGAAATTCCCAAGCTTCTCTGTAGGAGTGACCCAGGCTTTTGGAACAGATTGAGATAATGCAGTGGAAGAAAAGCTCTGAACCCACCTAAATGCTCTCCATGTGGTCTTCAGTCAGTGATCTGTGGTTTTTCACTGTGGAGTACTGCTAAGATATCTCCAAAAGTGTCTAAGAAAGTTAAACCTGCTACCATTAATCTGAAATTCACCAGTGAGGAGGTTAAACCTCTGCAAGAAAACTACTGGGGGGTGCACAAGTTGTTGGAGGAAGAAGTTGTTAGAGCTGGTGAAAACCATTGCTCTGGTTACAAAATCAGACTGTCACTGAGTCTGTGCAGCAACTGGATTCAAAATATTTACTGCCAAAATTCAAAGTAGGTAGTGATGTGGGCACAGGAACCTCCCTGGGACGCTGCACGTTGGCAAAAATCAGCTGGCCCAGATGGAGTATTAGAGGACTCCCCAATATTCCAGCTGCAGGCACCTACAACATTACATCAGGCTGTATTAATTACTGGCTTGCACTGGAAGCAAAGAAGGAGCTTGGGAAAGACAGGGAGCTGAGGATAATCACCATCAATAATAACAGCAGCAGCAGCAGCTGTTTTTCCCTTGCTCATGTTCCTGGTCCCTAAAAGTAAGATGCTGGCTAGAACTGAGCTTTGGAAAGGCTGAACTATTAGCAAGACTGACAAAAGAAAAGTGCTCCTGCCACTCCTATGACAAGGCCCGGGCTGCTTGCAATCCAAAGGACTGAAAAATAAAAGGAGAGCTGGATGTTGCTGCTGCTGGCTCCTCTGTGCTGCCAGGGTGGGGAGTGCAGAACACCTTCCCACAGTGTGGGGGCTGGGGAAGGGGCCACTTCAGAACATGCACATCACAGGGTTGTGTGTCAGCCTCGGCACAGCCCACGGCCCCTGGGAGCTGCTACAAGATTGTGGCTCCAGCAGCATCTGCACTCCTGGGGTCCTTCAGGCCAATGATGAAACTGTTGGTTCTCCTGGCCCCGTGCACCAGGGACACCACTGGGACTTTATCCACCTGATGGCCCCTGGCCACAAGAAATGCAATGTCTTCTTCAGGAAACTCACCTGCAGGGATTTGAAAAGAAAGTTGGTAACTGAAACCAGGGTTGCCTTGGAGGCAAAGGTCTGTCTAACACTGCTGGGGCCTGCAGTGGGGGAAACCTGCCTGCTGCTCTTTCAGAATGTCCAAACTCACAAATTAGGACCTTGTGAAGTTTCAGATTTAATTCCATTTTAACTTCCAAGTCTGCAGGGCACACCACAGGACAGATCCTATTTAGATTTTCCTCTGAAATGGGAAAAGCCCAGGAACTATGGCTATTTGGTGTGGAATGAGAACCAAATTTCACTTATGGTTGGCTCTGGTGAAGTCTGGGGCAGTGTGAAAAACACCAAATAGACCAAGACTGACAGTAACAAGGACAAGAGCTGGCAGTACAGACTGCAGAGGCCCAGCACTGATGCTGTGTTTTCAGCACTGTCAAGCTACAGCCCTTTCCATAAGCCTTGCCTTCTTCCCAGCTGCTGGAATTAAGGGACATGGACTGAAAAGTGAAGGAATATAATTTATGTCAGTGGGAATAAAGTGCAGGAAGTTTTAAGCACATGTCTGGATGAAGCTGAGGCTGCAGCCTTGCTGAGTTGGATATTGTCCATGGCATCTGATCTCCAGAAGGATTTAAGGACAGGACAAGGCCACTGCCAGGAGATGAGCTGGGACAGAGGAAGGGCTGGGGAGAAGCACCTGAAAGAGCTTGGAGAGGTGGTGCCAGAGGGGTCAGGAAGCATTTCCAGGACAAGAGGGAAAGGACATGGCTCAGCAAAGGCTCCAAGCTTTGAAGAAGTTGAATTCTGATTTTCATCTTCCCCAAAACCCTCCACACCCCTGGGGACCCTAGAACACGGTGACCTGTGGTGCTTCCATTGCACTGTGCTAGGGAAATCCTGCTCTTTTCCTAAACTTCTGGATTTGTGTCCATTCGTGTCCCACCCAGTGTCCATACTCACTGTCAACCTGCAAGGTGTTGGACTGAAGCTGGGGGTGAAGTCGACCAAGTGACAAACTTTCACTCAGATTCTTGTTAAACGTTAAAACATTTACCAAAACCTGCAAGAGAATAAATTATCCTCAATAATAAAAAAAGCTATGAGAATAGGAGAAGCCAACTTCCTGAGTATGCCCCAAATTGGTGGCTCCAACATCTGCACATGCAGCAGGCAAAGGAGATTTTGAACCATTTACTGAACTGCATGAACTGCTGCAGGGCTGTGCACACTCTAAGAGGTCCTTGGAATGTGGCCTGTATATTGTTGCTTGTAAAGCATGACATTTTCAGGATAGCATGGGCTTTTTGTCACATAACTCCTGCTAAAGTAGCAGAGTTGTGTGTCTGGAGCATGATGTAAGCTCTAAAGAAGTGTTTGTTACAGCCAAAAGCTCAGCATGTGACTTCTCCAAACAAAGCACTAGGAAGCAGTTCTTGGCTTTGGTTTTGCTCTGAAGAATGCTTTCCAAAGGTAAGGAAACTGGGAGCCCTTCTCAGGCTTTTCTTTTCAGCAATCCATTACTGCTGTACATGCAATCAAGCTATTGGCAAGTACTTCACCTCCTTTCTTACAAATCATAAATTAAGAGGAACTGCCCAATTTATATTCAGTGTTGAGCTGGAAGAATTCAGTTGGAAATGCCCTAAAAGGAGCTTTTCATGTGGAAAAGGGTTAAAGGGCTGCCAGTTTCCTGCAATTTGCTGAATAAAAAAATGTGATTTGCTGAATAAAAAAATGCTCCTTCTTTTCTTAATCATCCTTAAGATGAGTTTTGAACAGGTACTAGAATGACAAAAACCATTACAGATTTTGCCAAAATGCTTCTCTTCTACAGTTATGAGTGGTGACACCAGGAAAGGTGCAAGAAAAATAAACTGGTAACCCTTAGAGATTTGAAACAACCCAAATGTGGAACTGGTGGCACCAAAGTTTGAACCAGTAACCTGTGGCCACCAGTTTTGACCCAGCCTGGGACAATTAGGAAGGGAAAGGAGGGGACCCTCCTCAGCCTTGAGCGAGCAGCTGCCAGGGAGGACAGGGCACTGACCTGCACGATGCTGCTCAGGGCTCTGTCGCCGTGGTTGGCTGCCAGGCTCAGGTAGGTGCCACACATCCCCTCCGAGGGCCTGACGATGGTGGGCAGCAGGAAGGAGCGCGGCCGCTTCCCAGGCTGAGCCAGGTTTGGCTGCAGTTGAAGAAAAGTTACACCAAAAAATGTCAACAAGCCAATGCTCCCACAGAAGGAACATGGAGCTCATCACCCTCTTCAAAGAAGAGGGTTTTACAATGCACAAGGCAGCCCTGGAAGCCGCCAGCACAGGTCTGCATTTGTTTCTTTCCAAAGCATTTTTCCTGCTACTTGTTACTTTTTAACCTGAAGGGCAACAATTCATGAAGAAACTGCTTAATACAAGTCCACATTGTTACTTAAAGCGCATCTGGGCTGCAGGGAAAGCAGGTAATGGTGTTGTTTGATAATTCTGCATTGTAATAATAACTTATGGACACGGAGCTCTCTGTTTTCTCACTTTCAGTGGCTCATATTATGAAAAATAGCAGCTTTCTACAGGCTGCTGTCTCTGTTATTAATAAGGCATTAAATAGTTCCTCTGTTGTGAAGATGAGAATAATACTGGAAAAAGAAAAGGTAAATAAAGAATTTGCCATGCCATTCATTACCGGCCTGGGAATGGAGTGGTTCATTGTTTTATTTTGCCAGGAGAAGTCCAACATCTGGCTGTTCAGGAGGATTCCAGAGGGTGTTACTATTCCACTGCCAAAGGGACGATTCAAAGAACTGAAAAGAAACACAGGAAATTTCATCAGAATCACTCCAGAGATTTTTGTACACCTCAAGGCTCTCAGGGCTCAAATTTTCTGTCCCACCTTGTCTTGATAGAGATTCTTTGATGGTTCTCTAGGGCTGGTGACACTGAGGAGAGACCAATGCACTTAGGAGCAGGAGACACCTATGCCACAGTAGTCTGTCCCTCCCTGTGTTTGAGGATTCCCCTTGCTGAGATGGATCTGCCTCCATCAGTCCCACATTTGCCACCCCCTCTCCCTGGGGAGCAGGTCCAGGCCACTGCAGCCACGTTCCACTGCCAGAGGGCTCCAAGGCTGCACGGGGCAGAGCAGCACCAGCCCACACATCTCAACCCACTCTCCCATTCCTCTGCTGCAGGACTGACTGGGACAGAGCAGCCTGCCTGATCCACGTCTGCTCCCACCCTGCCCTGCTGCTCCTACTCCTCCCCCTGCTCCCACCCCAGCTGTAGAGGAGGAAGAGGCCAATCCTTTACCTCACCACGGCGACGATGAAGTCATCGGGGCCCATGACCAGGACCTGGCTGGCAGCAGCCCCACTCTCCAGGGGGGAGGGAGGTGTGGACAGGAAGGACTGGGAGTCATTGATCAACTGGCGCAGGGAATTGGCTTCTGATTTGCTTCAGCAAGGAGGGAGGGAGAGAGGAAAGCAAGCTGTGAGCCTGGGGAGCTGGATGTGTCCTGGTGTCTCACACAGCTGGGGTCAGGGGTCCCGAGGGGCTGCACGAGGACAGGGGGCTGGTTTGGTTCACCCCGAGGAAGGAAGGGGTGACAAGGTGGCTCAGTCTGCACCGAGAGGCGCTCAGTCTGCCATGAGCCTCCAAAGGCTCTGTCTGCCCCTGTTTGCCCTCACCAGGAGTAAAGCCATCCTCAGTGGCCAAGGTGACAACCCCAGCTGAATGGCGGTCGTCAGCAGGAGGACAGGTCAGGCCAGCCCAAACACCAGCCGTGGCTCAGCCTGGCTCTGAGGGAAGAAGCTGGGCTCAAACCCCAGGCCTGGCCTCTCCTGTACAGCTGGGTGTTCTGCAAGGCCCCGAGCCCCACAGAGGGCCAGGGGAGGCAGAAGTGGCACGTGTGGCCATGTCCACAGGGACAGCTGTCTGTCTGACCCACTCAAAGGGAATGTTTAGGGTTGTGGCAAAGTGGGAGGAACCCTCAAGCTCAAGCTGGCTCCAGGAAACCTCTGAGTGAGGACATCCTGTGACCCATCCCCAGAGCCCCGTGCCTGTGCTCAGCTGTGATCCTTGTAAAAGAAAGAGCCCTGGGAGGACACTCAGGGTCTGACCCTTCCTTCATAAAACAGAGGGAGAAAAAGCTCAGGGCACAGCACACCCAGGAATGATACCCAACCCACACATCCTGCAACTTCACCTGCCTGTCCTCCTCAGACATACCTCACCATGCCTTCTGCTGTGTGAGTGACAGACACGTCACCAGATGGGTCTCCCAGGTTGCTCGCCAGACTCAGGGCTATTTTTAGTGTCTAAAGAAAGAAAGGAAAGAAAGGAGAAAAGGAGGAGAGGAGGAAGAGAAGGAAAGGAAAAGAGAGGAGAGGAGAGGAGGAAGAGAAGGAAAGGAAAAGAGAGGAGAGGAGAGGAAGAGAGGAGGAAGAGAAGGAGAGGAAAAGAGAGAAGAGGAGAGGAAAGGAAAGGAGAGGGGAGGGGAAAGGAAAAACATTTATGTGGCCCTGGAAATATAGCTTCTAATACTCCAAACTAGAAGAGGTATCTGGTGTCCTCGTGTGTTGGCTAAAGCTTGTGAAGAAAAATTACCAGAAGTCTGGGTTCTGGGAATACCTCAGTGCAAAGGCTGCCACATGTGGGTATGGGAACCAAGGAGCCTCAGTCCAGCATGGCAAACTGTGCTGGAGGAGCCAAGTGAATCCAGCAGTATTTGTACAACCACAGAATCACAGAATGGTTGGAATTGGAAAGGACCTTAAAGCTCACCACATTCCATCCCCCTGCCATGGGCAGGGACCGCTTCCCATGTTTCTCCAACCTGGTCTTGAATGCTATGAGGGATGGGGTAGCCACAGCTTCTCTGGGCAACCTCTGCCAGCAGCTCACCATCTCACAGGGAAGAATTCCTTCCCTATATCCCCTCTAACCCTGCCCTCTGGCAATAGGAAGCCACAAGTGCAACATCCCTGGCAGGAGCTGATGTCCAGCTCAGGGGTTCAGCCTCACAGCCAGCTGGCACACAGGGTCTCCAGGATGCCATTTACCTTCTCATTCCATTCCTGAATGGCCACCACAACAGCAGGGACCAGACTGAATCCCAATGGGACAGAGGTGCTGGGCTCGCTGCTGCCTCTGGACCCCAGCTCTGCTGGCCCAGCACCAGTGCTGAGCAGAAATGAGCTGTTCTGCTCTCCAGCTGCTGCCCAGCTCCTGGCTGTAAACCATCCAAAGGGCTTGAAAAGAAAGCATCAGTCCCAGTACACATCAGGGAATGATGGTGCAAAAGGAGGAAAAGATTTGGTTTCTCAGACATGCAGAATCCTGCCTGAGCCAGTCCATTGAAAATGGGAAGATGCAATCTCAAAGGACAGGGTTTATCCAGCCCTGGGACCACAGCATAGCCAGGGCAGAGCCATGAGGAGAGAGTTGCTCCTCAGCCAAGCCAGCCTTGAGAGAGAAAGGCTGAGCAGAAACACACTCAGCATTCAGCTGGCAGGTTGGGCCATGGTCATTCAGGATCCAGAACAGCCCACTCCCCTGCAGGCAGCCAGCGAGACGTGGCTGCTGCTCTGGAATGTGCCACACAGCAACAGCCTCTCCTTGGTTACCAGCTGTGTGGAGAGCAGAACGTGACAAAGCTCTGGAGAAGGCAGCATTTCCATGGAGCAGTGTCCTGACCACCACACCGTGTCAGGGGGACAAGGGTTTGGAGGCCAGGCAAGAGCTCCATGGAAACAGCAGAGCACTTTCACCCCAGAGGCTGAGGAGCTCTTAACCTTGGTCCTGGTTGTCCCAGGGCTGGATACCTGAAGCTGGCCTAGCACTGAACCTCAGCCCCATGCTGAGCTGTGAGACCCAGGCAATCAGGATTACACATCTCCTGAAGTGACTGCCTTGGAGCTGGAGGGTGCTGCTCCAGGATAACCAGCAGGTGAAACTCTTGGCAGAGGAAATAGATTCACCCAAAGCTTCCTGAAGAGAGCTCAAAAATGACTCAGGTGAGCCAATCTCCTGTGCCTCTGCACAGCGTGTGACATCTCCAGTTGCTGCATTTTTGCTGAGACACTTCCATGCACTCATTGTCCTGTCTGCTACAAGGGTGTAGTTAAATCCTCAATTAAAATTCCCAGCTGTTAAAGTCCAGCTGTGGATCTGTAAATTACCAACTCATAAACCCTATCTGTACATCTGTGGAACATCTAAGACCACAACTCTGCTTACAGAGCAGGAGACAGAACACTTGTTCAACCTCCTAGAAAGCTGCAAGGTTTTGGCAGGAGAGTCCTAAATACTGGAAAAATTCTGGACCTCAGAGATCAGGACATGGGCAAAAATGTAAACATTTTTTTAAAATGTGAAGTATTGGGTAGGTTTTCCTTGTCATCACCGTGTAGAGGCTTTTCTTGCAGCACACCTTGCAGTGCCTCAGGTGCTCTGCAATGGCAGAGGTGGAGGAACTTGATGGGACCACCCTCAGGTGCTGTGGGGTCATTCTGCAGAGATGACTGTATACAAGAGAGGGACAAAGCCACAGTTTGCTCTGAAAAAGCTCTTCCTAGGCAGGAAAGATGCTCCTGCTCAGCCTCTGAGACAGCAGCACTGCTCAGTTTTACACCTTAGCAGTCTATTTGCTCATTCTCCTCTGGGAATAACATACAAACATTTTTGTACAACCACAAAATAAATAAATCATTCTCCAGCAACACAAGCAATTCAGCCAAATGTTGAACCTCCTCTTACCTCCACCATCCAGTGCAAGATATTCCCTCTGGATCCTTGCCTTGTGATGTTAAAGCCCTCGAGGATGTTCAGTGCTGAGATCAGTGCAGGACCTGCATGTGGAGGTGGGGGGGTGAAAACCAGGTGCCCTGTGGAGGGAAGAGAGGAGGAATGAAGCTGCTTTTGTCAGACACCATCCAGTGAGAGCACTCATCCATGAGGACAGCAAAACCCTTCCTGATTCAAGGGGAAATAATAGAAAGCAACATGATTTGAGAAGGGTTTCCCAGAACATCCCTGTTGTATCTTTCTGTTTCTTCATGAAGGATGAAGGAAGCCCAAACAGAGATACTTTTTTACTTCTGAAAGTCAGTTCTCATTGGTTGGCTGTTGGTTTCTAGACTGCAGTATGGAGGAATGGAGATGGAGTTATAGAAAACCATAATGGTTTGGGTGGGAAGGAATCTTAAAGCCAATCCAGCACCACCCCCTGCCCTGGGCAGGGACACCTTCCCCTGTCCCAGGTGCTCCCAGCCCTGTCCAACCTGGCCTTGGGCACTGCCAGGGATCCAGGGGCAGCCCCAGCTGCTCTGGGGCCTGTGCCAGGGCTTCACCTCCCTCACAGGGAGAGATTGCTTCCTAACATCTATACTAAATCTCTTGTCTTTAGCCTGAAATCATTCCCCTTGTCCTGTCACTCTCTGCCCATGCTAAAAGTCACTTTCCCTTATTTTTTTATTAACCTCTTTTACATACTGGAAGGCTACCTAAAAATTTTGCAACATTACAGCTATAAGGAGGGTAAATACAGGGACTGCTAGAAAATATTGACATTTTAGAAACTTCTTGCATAAAGTTAGCTTTTTTTCCCTTTGGGAACTGTCTTCAGCTGTAGGTCCAGCTTCTATTGAGATGTTGCATCAAGATATGACCATGTTGCATCTTTAAACTTCCAAGGGAAAAAACATTTCAAA
>NW_005054481.1:467940-472537 GCF_000277835.1 Geospiza fortis | reverse complement strand
TGTTTGAAAGGCCTTTCTGCAGACACTTCAGCACAGCTTTGACTTCAACTCTTGCTCAATGCTGTTGCCACCCCTTGCAAGGTGAAGAAAAGCTTCCCCTGGAGCTGCATGGCCCCAGGGTGAGGGTGTACCTCGATAGGTTGTGTGCACAGGCTCCTCCACAGTGACACTGTAATTGCTGAAATCCTCCTCCACCAGGACTCCCCCGTAGCTGTGGACCTGCACAAGAGCAAAGCAGCGCACACTGAGCAGCCTGGGCCAAGGCTGTGTGTGCAACACACCCTCACTGCCAAACACACTCCACTGAGATGCCTGAGCAGGTGCCAGGTTCCTTAGGGTACCCTGGGCATCTGTGCTCTCACAGCCCTGGCACCTGGCTCACTGTTCAGCATCTCAGGATGCTCTGCACTCCCCTCCTAAAGCTCACCCACGCCAAGGGTGCTCCCAGGACATTCTGTCTGCCCAGGAAGATGGGGATTGGCCCTGCCCTGCAGCCTCCCTGCCCTGGCTGGCAAACAGGAGTGTGATAAGGGGCATTGAATACTGCCAGGATTATGGGTGCAGGAGACAAGGAGCTTGGGTGTAGCAGGTGGCCATCACTAGAAATATCAACTAAAAAAATCACTGTTCTCACCCTATCTGAAATTATTTCATCTGACAGTGGGTCTGCTGTAGCCTTGGTCTTCCTGTAAGATTCCTGTCAGAGGTACAATGTACCAGGGCTGGCACAGGAAAGATGGGCCATCCTCTCCACTGCAGGTCTTCTGTGGCTGAGTCACGATGGACATGAGGGAGGGCTATCACAGAGTGCGGGCACTGCCCAGGCTCCCCAGGGAATGGGCATGGCCCCAAGGCTGCCAGAGCTCCAGGAGTGTCTGGACAATGCTCTTAGGGAGAGGATGGGATTGTTGGGACGCCTGCATGCTCTGATCTCTAACCCAGTTAGCCTCCTTGGCAGGAAAACTCCTCTGGCAAAACTGAATGAATCACTGGAGCAGGACAGCTAATGCAGGGCATGCTGTGGGGCCAGAATGTCAAGTGACCCCAAAGCTGCTAAAGATGTCTTTCCTACCTGGGATCCCTGTTTCCTTCCCAGAGAAAAGGCTGGTTGGACCCCAGGGCTGTGCTGAGCCAGGACCTGGCTCCCCAGATCCAGCCAGTGGGGAATGGGGCACAAGGAGCAGAGAAAGGGGAAGAAGCCCCAGTCAGCCACACACTGCAGACATCCCAAATTCCCAAGAGAGCACTATTTTGCACCTGTGCCTGGAAGCAAAGAGTGGGTGTTTTGGAGCTGTTGATTTCACCAGATGGATGCCCTCCCTGTGCTAGAACAATAACCACTTTGTGAAGGCAGCACTTTGCTCTGCAACCAAAGCTGGAATTGTGCACTGGATCCCAGAGCTTGTCAGGATCTTTGATGTGGCAACCCTGGCCCTTGCTCCTCCACAGGGAATTTGTGCTTCCCTGTGGCAGCCCCCAGGTCAGGAAAACACAGTGACAAAGCAGGGTTTAGCTGTGGAGATGCTCACAAGCTTGGGACTCCTCCTGCTCCTCATCCTTCACCTCTGCTGTAGTTCCCACAGATGTCTGAGGCTTGAGTGGAATGAACACATTCCAGATTCTTGATGAGCTATTGAAGGAGCACCACTTGAACCATGGTGGCACAATAAAATAGTGCTCCAACTACCCCTACTGCAGCCACACAGATATAAAAGTTGCTATGGTTTGTTTGGGGCTTTTTTCACCAGAATTACTTTATCTGTTCTGATATTTTTTCCAGAGCACCTCTAACAGGAGTTAAACTAGGGCAACCCCAAGTGGGACCAAGCCTTTCTAATCCTCTGCTCACAAGACTCAGGTTTTTTTTCAAGCCATCTTCCTGGAGTCTGTATCCTACAGTCCCATTAACCACAACAACTTGTTTCTCAACAGCCTCTTGTCCTGGGGAAAAAGGCTTTGTCACCCAAGTGAACAGAGCCCATAGCCCAAAATGATTTTTGTTTTCCTTCCAGACTGTCCTGGTTATAGAGGAAATGGAGGTTTCACTTCTGTAGACTGTGGGAATGGCCTGTGTGTCAGTACTCCCACCACTGCAGGGACAGGAAAGGAAAAGGAGGCATCTGTCCCCATCATTGTGCTGGCACTTGGCTTATCTCCAGTTTGTCACCTTAAGCAGGTGGCAGCCCCAGGCTGGCAGGTGCCAGGGGCAGTCCTGGCTCACCTCAGAGATCATCTCCTGGGTCAAGTTCCCACTGTAGAAGGCTGCCACCCCTTCTGCCCCCAGCAGCTGCAGCACGGCCGCCAGGTCCGGGCGCCGGACGAACATCCCAGGCAGCAGGGGCTGTCCTCCCGGCAGGAAGAGCTCCTGGAATCGCTCAGAGTAGTTCAGCTCCTTCAGTTCACCCAGGGCTTTGGCTGCAGGTGAGAAGGGGAAGCACATCCAGAAAATGCAGGGGTCAGGAAGGCACCAAGGACCTGGAGTCACTGTGCACCTGATGGGGATGTTGGAGACCTGCTGCTGCCTCTGGCCCTATTGCAAAACTAGGGGGGAGCTGGACCACTGGTCCTTTGGAACTGGGAAAGAAACCCAAAGAGACCCCAGAACCCTTCCCTGCCTGGCCCTGGGCACTGCCCAGTGTGGTTTGTCTGCCCCGGCTCTGCCCAACCATGGCAAAGGGCTCCCATTTGGCCACCACCACACTGTCCCCTGGCAGACTGTGGCTCACGCATTGCTCAGCTCCCAACAGCATCCAATCTCCACGTCCACAAAGCCCTGATTTCCCACGACTAACCCCCTGCATCCCCAGCTGCCTTGTACAGTGAACTGCCTTGAGCTGCCCATCAGGTACTCACCCAGGTCATGTGTGACATTAAAGCCATTCTGGGCAACATCGGCCACGAGGCCCAGCAGCTCAGACCAGGGGAGCCTGCCAAGGGAGAGAGGACAAGGAGAAATGGGCCTTGGAGGGCTGCAGTGGGGCAGGGTGCTGGGGAGCTAGCACAGGGCTTGGCTCGGCAGTCAGGGGCTCCTGGGACACCAGGCTGTGAGGCCAGCAGTGGCCAAAAGGAGCACTGAGCTTTCAGTGTTTCTCCTTAACAGGATCATGTCAGGGCTCCAGGATGTGCCCCAGAGAGGAATGGCAGGGCATGGATGGGGGAAGGGCTGTGCCAGCAGCAAAAGCTCAAGCCAGGCTCTGGTGGTGAGCAAGTCATTCAGATCCCTCTGTATCCCAACAGAGCACCAAGGACGGGCACACCTCTTAGGGTCCAGCTAAAGAGACAATGAAAATGCACAGACATGCAGGGCCATGTGCTGCAGCTCTAACAGAACATTCATTGTACATCTTCTTAGCCAACAGTTCACTTTGCAGAAAACATGACCACGCTGAATTTTTTCTTTTGTACATGAAATAGCAAAAAAATAAACATCTCTTTCAACACAAGCCTCTAAGTACCTCTTTGCTGATGGTTTTGACTGGTGGCTGAGAACATGGTCTGATGGCAAGGGCTCATGTGCTCCCAGCTTCCCACAGGGACCCGAGGGCACAGCCTGTGCCAGCCTCATGTCTTACCTGCCATGTAACTGGTGTGCCTGGTGCATTCCTAGGATCATGCCTGGCACCCCTACGAGCAGACCTGGCTGTAAAACAGGACAAAAAGGAAGAGAGTAGTCTCCTTTCCATGAGGACATGGGACGTGGTCCTCAACTGCAAGGGGAGGTGGAAAGCATGTTTACTTTGGAATTATCTGCATAGTTAGGAGAGGGGAAGAGTCTGTAGCAACACACTTTACTATGGAATAAAAGGTTTTGGAAAGAGAGAGGCAAATTCAATCTTGTTCTCAACCCAGGAGAGAGAACTCAGCAGAACAACCTGGGATTAGGCTCCTTCCTGGGGCTCTTGTCCTCCCAGCATCCTGCTGATGCCTGCAGGGCCCAGGATGTCCCATGATGAGAGAGAACTCTTGCAGCTTTGCTGGGCATCTGCCCCTCAGCCTGAAAGTTGGAGGGAGGAGAGCTGGAGACAATGGCTGCGGGACGCTGGTTCTCACCTTGGTGTCCTGCTGTAGGTCCCCTTCCAGTGGGATGCCCAGGGGAGCCACCTCACGGAAGTCGATCACCCAGCTCCTGTTCTTGCGGATGTCGTGGACCAGCATCACCCCGCCCCTGCGGCGAGACAGGGTCAGGGCGCGGCACGGCTCCTGCAGCACCGCGGCCGTACGGCTCGGGGGGCGCTGAGGGCAGGGCGGCCCCGTGAGACAAGGGGCGCTGCGCCAGGTCACCGGCCCCAGCAGGGCACCAGGTGGCCGGAGTAGCAGTGTGTCCTTGCCTAGGGCACACACCGGGACAGCCAAGGCAGGGTTGGTGTGGGACACAGGCAGCCCTGTGCTGAGCCTGGTGAGGCTGGAGCAGTCCCTGCCTGCCTGGTCATGGAGCCACTGGCTCTGTTCCACTGCCAGGCTGGGACCATCGGGGATTTTCTTTCTAATCTGAGCAGTTTTGCAACAAAAGATGGTGTTTGCTTACAGCAGCAATGGGTGGTGCAGCTGGAGCAGTGATCAGGTGGCTTTGGTTTATGCAACGCTGCTGAAACCTCCG
>NW_005054481.1:462711-467930 GCF_000277835.1 Geospiza fortis | reverse complement strand
CAGGTTCGCGTGGATGCCGCCCTGGGAATGAGGGCTGGGAGAAGGACACCCCTCCCTGGCAGCTTCCTGGAGCTGGGCTCAGACCTTAGCCTCAGGAGCGAGCTTGTGGAAGGCAGAACTCAGGCTCTGAAAGCACTGGGGCTGAGCCCAGGGTGTTTGTAGCTCCTGGCACAGCTCCCCTGGCTGGGGGGCCATGTCTCCCTCTGCCCCTCACCAGCCCTCTTGCGCCTGGGGCTGGGATGCTCCCTGCAACCACTTCAGCAGAAACAATTCCCTGCCTGGGGTTTCTGTCCTGTGCTGACAGCATGGAGCACAGGAAGGGTCACTGTGATAGATGTGGACACATCCACTGCCTGATGTCAGAGCCCTGGCACCACACCCTGAGCCTGGTACTGCCACGGAGGCATTTCTCAGCTGCAGAGGGACTTTTTACAAGGGCAGATGGTGACAGAACAAGGGGGAATGGCTTTACACTGACAGAGGACAGGTTTACATCAGGTGTTTGGAAGAAATATCCCTCTGTCTGAGGAGGAGGTAGGGGAACCAGGCACTGGTGCAGGCTGCCTCATCCCTGGAAGTGTCCAAGGCCAGGCTGGACGGGGTTTGGAGCACCCTGGGATAGTGGAAGGTGTCCCTGCCCCTGGCAGGGGGTGGCACTGGATGGGCTTTAAGGCCTCTCCAACCCAAACCATTCTGGGATTCCATGAAACCACTCCCTTGGGGACAGCCAAAGCCAGGAGCAGAGGCCGAGTGCCCCACACTTACCCTCCCAGCCCCGAGGTGTGGGGGTTGACGATGCCGGCGCACAGGGCTGAGGCGATGGCGGCGTCCACCGAGGAGCCATGCTGGGCCAGCACATGTGTGCCCAGCGCCGTGCAGCGCGCCGCGTCCGTTACCACGGCGCCGCGGTGGAACAGCTGCGGGACAGAGGGGGCACGGCTGGGCACTGCTGCTCCTGCCCGCCTCTGCACCCACCCGTGTGCCACCTGAGGCCTGGGGCCAGCACCGGGGCTGATCCAACCTATGCCAGTGGGCACCGTGCGTCCCTTGGCACATCCCCGCTCCAGGGCAGCTGCAGGCAGCCACGGCCACCGGTTCACACAGCTTTCCACACTTTGTGTGCCAGGCTGGGGGCCACGTCTCCCTCTGCCCCTCACCAGCCCAGAGCTGTCCCTGTGCTGCAGCCAGGCAGTCACTAGGAATGGGGATATAGCTCTAAAGAACGCAGCAGGGCCCCAGGACCACAGCGTGTTCTCATCCTCAATGCAGTGCCATTGTGGATGCCATGGGACAGAGAGAGAGAAACGGCAAGCATTTCTCACAGCGGCTTGCGAGAAACTTTAGGGAGCTGGAAAGATGTGATAACCTGTTGACTATAAACAACTTTCAGGTGCTGTTTTTGTACTTTATTTTTCTGTTCCTCTCAAGGACAGTGTGTGAGAAAGATGTTTCTGTTAGTTAGCCAATAGAACAGAATCTATCGTACCACTCTATAAAAAGCACACAGTTCTTTTGAATAAAGCCTTCTTTGCCTTTGCTACGATCCTGCCCCTCGTCTGCTCCTGCCCTGACCCTGGCGCACGAGTGACAGTGCCATGATATTTTAAAGAGTTGATTTTGTCCCTATGGCACAAATTGCAGCATCTCAACAAGAGCCAGGCTGGCCTGGGGACATGAAAAGACAGAAGGGCCATGGCTACATGTGGAGATGATGATGGTGACTTCTGGCTGACCGTGACCCTGGCAGAGGTTCTGCAGGAGGATCCAATCCTGTGGCCATACTGCCTAGGCTGTGCAATCTAGCACTGGGCCGTGGGACAGATTAGCAGGAGGTTCACCTCTGTTTTCAGCTATTTCCCTGCTTAGTCCTAGATGAGTCTTCCAGAGGTGAATCTGGGCATGTATGCCATAATCCATAAAACTCTGTCCACGTGGACAAGATGCCTACTGTTTAACTCAGGATTATTTTCTGAAAGCACTCCCATCTGGTTCAAACCACAGCTGCAGTCACAGCAGTGGGGTTTTCTGTTCACCCCCAGCAGCACCCCCAAATCTGCCTGACACAGGCCCTCACACCTGGCCATGGGGCAAGCTCTGAGAGTCTGGCTCTGCTCTCCAAGCACAACCTCCAGGTGCAGGAAAAGGCTTTCAAGCCAATTTGGGGTGGAACCAGGGGGAGACTGAGCACCCAGGGCCTCACTGACGCCAGCCATGGCTCCCCAGTGCTTCCCTTTCCGAACTTCTGACCAGGAGGAAAGTCAGGAAGCTCTCCCATCTTTGGAGCCAAAGCCCAATCACAAAGCCACAGTTTTGTCTTACCTGAGGGTCCCCAAAATAGATCTGCATGATGAGGGCCACGGTGACACCTGTGGCGAAGGTCAGGCAGGCGGTGATGATGACGGTCAGCCCGTCCTGCCGGCAGCTGCAGTCTCCTGAGAAGGGGTCCTTGCTGGTCTCCTGCAGAGGGGACACGTCCTGGCTCCCCATCTCTGAGGAGGACGAGGGCAGGCGCTGGAGACGCGCAGACTTCAGGAAGGAGTCTGGGTCTTTGTGGGCAACAGGGAGAAAACAGGTGTGAGTTATTGAGCAACTTGGGGCTCTTATTGCAGTGTTTACCCAGCACTAACATTACACTGAGCCCCTTCCAGCACGGCTATCACCTTCCCTATTGATCCCAGCCCTCAGGAGCCTTTCTGGCTCAGGTACTGCTTTGAGTCATTCTACTGATCCTTTTCTTTAGCTCTGGTTATTCCAAACTGACTTCCCTGGAGATTAAGAGAGACAAGAAACCCTTGACTTTTTACTCCATTTCAATCCATTCATCAGCCTTCAGTGACAGGCCCACTCTTATGCTTCATTTGGAGGGGTTCTTAACACAGCAAACAGGTCTGTGAAATGCAGCGGGACTGAAGAAGAGGAAATTAAGATATGAAAAAAGATGCAGCAGCTTTACTTGGAGCTGTGATTGAGCTAAAGCACCTGAGCAAAACAGAGGTAAAGCAAAATATTTGGCCTGGGAAGAGAAAATCCCTCTAGGGAAGCGAGGGCAGGGAGGAGCAAACCTGCAAACTGGAGGCCTTGAAACATCCACTGGCTCCTCTGCAGGAAGGACTCTGCTTTAATTCCTTGCTTCCTCTGGCAGATGAGGCCCACTGTGGAATGAAGCCACACACTGGACACCCAGCTCCAAGATGGCAAAGCAGTGGGGCAGGAGTTTGCTGGGCCTCAGCAGGATGAAAAAGTCTCTTTTTGGCTCTGAAAGATGCCTTGAATCTCTGTGAATGTCAGCTGCTGCCCTTGTGCTGGGAGGACACCGGCCAAGGATGCCCGGCCTGTCCTGGTGCTGCCAGGCATACGGAGCTGCTGGGGCAGCTGTGAGGTTGTGCCCATCCCTCATGGGCTCTGAAGGGGACCAAGTAACTCAGGGCATCATCCAGGGCTCCTGGAGGAATTTTTTCAGGGGCTGCAGTACTCTGTGCATCCATAGTGGAAGAAGAGGCACCGAGTGCAAAAGACAAGATGAGAAGCTTGTCCCTCTGTACAGATGTTTCCTGGGCTTGGAAAAGGAGAGGGGAGCAAGCAGGAAAGCCCACATCCCCCATCAACTGCCTGTCTGTCTGCTCTGGCAGGTGCTGAGTATCACCCTGGGCACTGCCAGCACAGCCCTTGTCATGGCATTAACCTGACCTGGCTGCAGCTCTCCTGAGGCCAGGGAGGGAAGGAGTTTTAATTTTAGTGATGCTGCAACCAGGAGTAAACTCCCACAGCAGGAAATCCCCTCAGAGGGAATTTAATCTCGTTTGTGCTGTGGTGGTTCAGAAGTGGGACTAGGAAAGGCTCAGCTTTTGCAGCCTGAGCCTCTGAGCACACACTGAGCCCCTCATGGGCTTGTCTGGTCTAAGTGAGCTGGACTGAGCGGGAGGACTGGCTGGTGGCCTCAGTGGGGGCCACAACTGGCCTGGCAGGGGCTGCCATTGGGGTGGGATGTCCCATACAGCCCCTGGCACACACGGGTGAGGCCCCAGTCCCACCTGCAGGGAAACAGTGAGGAGTGAGCTGGACTCCAGGACACCATCCCTCTGCTCTGGTGACAGGCCAGCTCAGCATGAGGGCACACAAATATCTAGGAAGCAACTGTAGAAGAGGGCAGACCACAGCCCTCCCACCATGCAGCACCTCCATTCTCTGCCACAGACATCCTGTTTTTAGTCTCTGTGACCACTGGTGTTGCATAGGGACAGCAGAGCTGCAGTGTGGGGATGGGAGCAGCTGGAAGGGGTCACTTGGGATCAGAAGCAGCCTGCACAGCCAATGCACAGCTGCCCATCCCAACACCAATGTGCATGCTTTGAAAAAGAAGCCACCAAATCCCACTTGGCTTCCGTAGGGCCGTGAAGGAGTTGTGGCTTTAAGTGGGAGCCAATGCTCTGGAGAACCAGGGCCACCTCAGGTCTGGAGCTGCTGCAGAGGAGGCAGCAGAGACTGGAGCTGCTGGTGGGCTCTGCAGGTGCTCCTGCAACAAGTGTCAGGAGAGCAGCAGCTCTCTTCTCCAGCAACCCCACCTGCAGGTGTTGGCACTGCCAAAACTGCACCAGATTCTGGCTGTGTGACAAGAGGCCTCGTGCTGCCAGGAGAGCTGCTCCCACACTCCTGCAGGCAGCGGCTTTGCCTCGACGGTCAGGAGAGCACAGGGTGGGAACAGGCAATGGGGGCTTCACCCGTGGGCATGGTGGCACAGGGCAGAGGGCAAGGGGAGCCTGGGGCTGTGCAAACATGGGCTTGGGGGCTGACAGGCACCCGGACTGGGAACCAGCCCCAGGGGGAAGGGCAATACCGCCAGAAGAAACACGACATGAGGGAGAAATAGCATTTCTCTCAACTATGGAGGAGGAAGCAATCAGTTAAAAATAGGCAGAGGGTTTTCTCACAGTTCAAACGATCACCTGACTTTATTCCAGCTCAGCACCGGAGGGATGAAGCATCCCGAACTGAGGGATGTGCAAGGAGCACCCCAGGGTGGGGGGATGCTCAAGGAGCATCCCAGGTGGAGAGACGCTCAAGGAGCATGCAAGAAGGCCATGCACAAGTGGTCCAGGCCGGAAGGCCAAGCAGGCTGTGGGAGAGCACATTCCAGGCTGCCCTGGGAGGCTCTGTGCCGAAGCCCCGGATCTCCGGCTGCCTTCCGTCCCTCAGGGTGAAGGCGGGGCCGGGGCGCAGGG
>NW_005054481.1:453304-462240 GCF_000277835.1 Geospiza fortis | reverse complement strand
CACGCAGGGGGATCCGCCCCGGCCACGCCGCACCGGGCGGGTTCCGGGCCAGGTCTCCGGGGAGCTGGATCCGAGATTCCTCCGTCCGCCTCCAGAAGGCTGGAAGAGTTTTCCAGGGGATGTACATGGACATTATGTCGCTGCCACAGCCAGCCCGTAGCAGGGGTCTCACATTTCACCCCTTGTCACGGGGCACGGGGCCGCCAGCGCCCAGTGGGGCCAGCAGCAAGAGATGCTGTGACATTGCCCCCGAGCAGCCGTGTCTGCTCTGCCACAGCCTGCCTTCCATCGCTGGCTGCTCGTGCCTGTGGCCCTCTGGGACGAGAGCTGGCCACCGCGCTTCCCTCTGCAGCACAGGGGGTTTGGGTGCCGTTTGCAGGTGCAGCTGGCCAGGCTCACCTGGCACTGGTGGCTCCCTGCTCCTGGCTCCAGCAGCACCGGCACAGGTGTCAGGAGGGGCTGAGGCTGCTGGGCAGCACAGGGAGCCAGCACAAAGCCGGGGGGAGCCCAAATGGGGGCACAGGGCCAGTTATGCTTGGGGCAGGCCTGAGCTGTGGTTACCAACAGCTCCCATTTGGCAAAGAGTTGTGGTGGACTTATATGTGTCGAGGGGCCTGGATTACATTGATGTTTCTGAGATCAAATTGGCTGAAACATTTAAATTTTCCCCTGCACTTCTTCCAGAGATTGACCTAAAAACCACCAGTAAAATAACTGTAAGATGGAAGATGTTGTTTCTCTCTGTGGTCCAAGTTTGTGAAAATTCCTTATCCCTGCAACAACACTGGCCTCTCTCGACTTGGCACAGAGACTGGTCTCTTTGGCTGCCAGATCTGAAAAATCCCTCTACTGCCCCAATGTATCCTGGACATCTGTTGTTTTGGGAGGCAGAGCATGTGAAGTGCTGTTTGGATCTGGGGAGGTCACCTGACAGGTACGTGTCCTACTTTCTCATCCTCCAATGAGCCAGCTAATCCCCTGCGTGAGCAGCTCCACTGGCTCGGTGCTTCTCAATGCAGGGATTTGTAAATCTTCCTTTGCTTAGGCACTGGCAAGGTTTTGGTTGTGCCTCCAGCAGCCCGAGGGCATCATGACCATTGCCAGCTATAGTAAATAAGTAAATAGAAATAGGGACAGGAGTAGGATAGTTTGGCTTTTGCAAACCAGTCTCAGTCTACTCCACTTTCAGGCATCTGTCCAGTCTCTCCATCCCCAGCAGCTGGAGGGATTTCTTCCCTACCACTGCATCTTCAACAAGGCCAGGAGCTATGTCCCTACTGCATCCTCTTCCACCCACTGCCTGCAGAGGGGCAACCCACCAGCCCAGCCTCTGCCTCTCTGGTGTTTAAGACAAGCCCAAACCAATTGGCTGTGGCAGGAGCAGCCACCTCAGCCCCTCTGGCTGGTGACGTGCCACCCCCCTCGTGTCACGGCTGGCTCCAGCCTGACCGGCCCCTGGGGCTGTGGTGGGGCAGAAGGTCAGAGCCCTGGTCAGGGAAGGTTAATGTGGCTCTGTCCTACCACAGATCAGATCCCACAGGCTCTGGAAGGAGCCATGCTGAGGGACAGTGGAGTTGCCCCTCAGAGCTGTGGGTCAGCAGTCGGGGACTCTCCCTGAGGGCTCAGCTCCTGGAGGCTGAGAGCCCTCAGCTCATTGCATAGGGATTGTGCATTACAGGGGACGCTTCTGAAATCTAGAGAATTCCTACAGTCAGGTGGTTCCAATTCTACTTCACAGCACAAATTTGTATTTATCTGTTGGCTGAGGTTTAATTGGTTTATCTAGTTTAATTGGTTTATAAAAGAAGTTTATTTGAATATATTGTCTCAATGTTACAAGCTTCGTGACACCTGTAGGCAGTGGAAAGCCAACAGCTGTGAGCAATCTTTGCAAGCTTGGAAATCGACCTGGGGAACTGCAGAGATGGTGACACCCCATGAAGAGCACAGAGGCTCCTTGGGGAGTGCTGCCCCCCCAACAGGCACTGCTTGGTGCAGGTCTAGCTGGGCTCTGACAGCTGGGATTGGCAGGACTTGAGATGCCTGGGGGCACAGCCACCATCCAACACCCCTTGGCACCCACCCCAGTTTTCTCCCTTTAACACCTACAGTAACTTGCATTAATTTCAGCACATTATGTACCTGGAGGCCAAGGACACCAGAAACTCCTTTACCAGTTCCACCACACGAAACACTTGCTGCTCACCTCTCAGCAAGGTTAGGCCAGGGGATCTCTCTCTCCTGCCAGGGACTGGCTGCTCTTTGCTGAAAGCCAAGGTGATGTTCTGCAGGTCTGCAGCTTAGCAGGGAGCTGCACCGTGGGCAGTGCAGCCTCCATGCCAGCTCCATGAGGATACAGCCCAGCTCTCCAGTGCAGGAAGGACATTGTTCTCCCTGAGCTGAGGCTCTGTGGTAGCACTGGTCCCCACCAGCCATTGGCTCTTTCCCACCAAGGAGTGCAGAGTGCAGAGCAAGCTTGTTGTGCCAGTGCAGAACTGTGAGGGCAGGGGTGCTGCCCAAGCCCTGCTCTCCCATAGCATTCCCTGCTCCTGTCAGCCAAGGCTCTTCTGTCTTCCCAGCACCAAACCCTGCTCTCTGCTACACTGTTCCTGTCTCCAATCTCTGCAAGTGCTCCCTGTATTTACAGTTCTCATCGTTTGCAAGATGCTCAGCTCCCTTCTGCTGGCTGCCACGTTGCCTTGAGCTTAAAATTAACTCTCTCCTTCATGAGCAGGCACCAAAGATTTAGTTCTCCTGCTGACCAGCACAGGGGATACCAGCTCCTAGCCCCCGAGACACCCCTTAAAACAGGAAGCTGAAGAGAGAAAAACCTGCAGCTGGGCAACAGCAATCAGTAAATTCTTTACAAGGAGCCCTAAAGATACCAGAGGCCAATGTCTGTTCACAGTCATGATCCTCCTTGGCTCAGGTTCAGCTTCCAGCCACTGGAACTGCACTGAGCTGTCCAAGGAACTGAGCTGGTGGGAGCACAGGCAAGCAAGGAATAGAGCAGAGGGTCAGGGAAGCAGCTCTGCACTCTCTCTGCACATGGTGCAGCGGTGCTCCAGGTCCTGCTCCAGATCACACCTGAGCACTCTGGAAGGAGCACTGGCTCAGTGTCACAGGGCAGGAACAGTCACTAAAAGAACAGCTTGAACAGGCAACACGGCTTAGCCGCAGCATGGATCTAAGCATTAGCTACCACTGCAAATGCTTCTGGCCTCTTCTCAAAGTGCAGCACAAGAGATGTAAGAATCCCAAAAACTTTACCAAGAAATCCAACTCTGAAAGGAATCCCACACTCCCACCATTTTACAAAACATCAAAGACCAGAGGACACAGAAGCTGCACAGTGGATTATTCAGGCAACATTTATTGGAGCATTTCAAGTATACAATAGTTTTACTGATGGCTGTAAGCAGCTAAGATGCAGACAGATGCCAGCAGGAAAGGGTGACCTAGCACTAGCAGGTTATGCAATTCTCATAGGAAGTTAATGATTTCAGCTGATAGGAGAGGAAGTAGCAGACTAAAAGTTTGGGCAAGTTTGGGGATAGGGAGGAGAAAATAAGAAGTTTTTTTGAGATAATTTACTTTAATTGGCCACTCACAAGTAGCAGAAGCTGTCTGCTATTGCACTCTTCCCTTGGCATCCCAAGGACCTAAAATAACCAGGGCTGTTTCTTCACCAAGAACAGACAGGTTTTCCCTGGTAAGAATGGAGGCTTGCCCAGGCTCAGCACTTGGAGATTGAGATCCCTGGCTTTGCACTCCCAGTGAGAGCCAGGCTGTGGCACTTCCACTAGAGAGGAGGCAATGCAGGCTTGCAGCAAGAGCACACTAAACTACCAACCCCTCACTATAAGGCAGCATTAGGTCAGGACTCTTTTTGGGTGCCTGAGCTGTTTAGAGAAGCAAGGACCACATGGCAACAAGACTACAAGGTCCCGTGACAATAACAAGGACTGTGCGTGTTTCCCAAGAACTATTTCTGAAAGACACGTTCTTAAAAAATACCTTAAAGCAGAGACTCCCCATTGATGCACAAAAAGGGCATGACTAGGGAGGGACTGAGCTATGAAGTGATCAAGCACCTCCCAAACCACAGGTTGTGTACTCTGCCCAGTTTGCAAGTTGGTACTTCTGCATTTAAGATAATAGCTGCCTCGATTGTGTTTTAGTGTCCTGCATTTATGAACAAAGAGCAGTTGAATTCAAGAGCTTAAAACCAAATTGAAACACTAACATTTAACAGGGTATCTCCAGAATGACTCCTTCGAGACTATGAAGCTCTGAGGTATGTGATGGCAACTCGGTAGTCAGGCTGGCAGAGTGCAGTGGAGCTTCTAAGCCTCCTGAATACATCTTGGTTCACCAAATGAATCAGTTCTTCCTAGCAAAATCACTTAAAAATTTGTCTTCAGCAAAAAGCATTTAAAAATTCAGATTGACAACTGATTTGCAAGTAAAACAAAATAAAAAAAAATTAGAAATGGTAACAACACAGTCTGTTTAATCAAATCAGATCTGGTTACTACAAAAACATGCTAAGGACAGCCACCAGCTCATGTCCTGGGTGCTGCTGTGCCTTCTGCCCATGTACCTACAACTGCTTTTGAAACACTGTTTGTCTAAAGGACAACCATGGAAGACAAGTCAGAGTTTAATGACAGATTTCAAACAGAAGGGCATACATACATTAAATTAATAGATTCAACCTTCAGCACAGGAGTTTGATAAGAGTTACTGGCTAGAGTCACAGAAAGTTCCAAATTTGAACAGTCTTGAACCACTTCCAAAAATTCCAATGGCTTTTTAATAGTTCCAATAATTCATGGGTATATAAAACGGAGACAGGCTTCTCCAGCAGAAGAGTTGGGGCTCCTCCAGGCTACCCAGACCACTGGTACAGAGGAGAGCTGGTTTGACTTCCCCACTTTGCCACCAGTCCACTAAAGACTAGGATTTATTAAAACCTTCTCTATTTATTGACAACTGATTTAACAGGCAAATGCTGCAGACTGTGTCAATCATAGTGGATGGCAGTATAGAAGATTATCCAAACCACCTGTGGGAAGGAAAGGAAAGCAAGGTTATTTGGATGCCTCTGGAGAGGTGTCAGACACAGCAAACGAGCCTCAGGCCCTGCTCCCAACAGGGGACTGAATTCCAGCTTCGAGGTGATCTTGGGGAGATCTTAGGATCACCACTTGCCCCAAATGGTGGCATTCAACTTGTCTGCCAGCCTCTCCACATTAAAATCCCACCACAGCCCCTCCAGGGATTTAGAGGCACCAGCTAATCAAGTGCTGTGATCAGATACTTGGGGGAGGGGAGTAAAGGAAAAAAAAAGACACCCAAAACACCAGTCCAAATGTAACTAGTTCAAGATGGAATGGAACTCCACCAGGGTATCTGGGACAGAGGAGGGAGTGGTTAATGCATCCATTCCTACAGAGAAACCCCAGGTGTCAGCACTGTGTTTCACAGGCAGCCATCCCAATCACTGGCACTTGGTGCTAACACATCTGCCTTCTCTCACCACTTCCCCTGCTCTCTTCCCAGGTCTTCAGAAAGTGCACCAACACAATTCACAAATCATCTTAAAGACAGCAAGAGACATTACCAGAAACAGTGCAAACGATGTCATGAATCCCTCCTTCGTTAGCTCCCACGTCCCACCGTATTCCTCCTCATCTATCTGCTGGAAGCTGCTGAAGTAGAGGTACAGAACACCAGCATTGATCAGGCAGAATCTGCAGGGAGAGGTTAGGAACCATCAGTGCAGTGGTACAGGCTGCAGGTATCCCACATGCCATACAGTGAAATATCTTGTATCCACAACAGAGAGGAAGCAAAGAGGAATTCTTTTCCTGCAATGCTTCCCAGGCAGCTCAGACACTTCCTCGAAAGAGCCCCTCCAGGTGAGCTTGCCAGGTTGGGATGAAGTTCACTTGACAAGGCACAACCTACTCCTAGTAGGGCTCAAGAAGCAGAAGTCAAAAGCTGGAAGTATCCTCAGATGTGCAAACCTGCAGGTTCTCCTGTCCTGCAGACTGACAGCAGCTCTGCCTCCACAGAGAACCTGTGTGTGCTTCTTGATTCTCAGGCAGCTGAGAGGGAAAACTGCCACCTCCCTGCTCAGGGTTGGATCTCTGTGAGCATCCCAGGACCAAACAGGGAAGAAATAAGGGCCACAGAGACTCAACAGTGCCCTGGAGCCCCAGCACTAGGGTTCAGTCTGAGACACCTCAGTGCTCTCCAGTCTGTGCTGAGCAGAGAGAACAAACACGACCTTCTGTTTGTCCTAAGGCAGGTTTGGCTTTACAGCAGCCCAGCCTGGGGCTGGGACAGGTCTGTGTCCTGCAAGGAAGGCTGTGTGGGAAGGGTGGGATGACAACACACACACAAAGTGAGTGACCAGCAGCAGGCTGGAGCAGCTGTGTCACTGCACAGCACAGAGAAACCACACACACCCTTCCAGAAACTTTTAGTTTTCCACTGTACACCAAATCCTTCCTGATTACATTTAGCACAGGAATGGGCTTAGGTGCCTGAAGGTGCCTTGTCAATTCATGGTGACTAAGTAAGAACAATGAATGTTCCTGGGGGCACTTCAGATTGAACTGCTTGTTGTAGCTAACCTGGCTCCTGCTGGAGCATCAGACCTCCCCTTTCTTGCCAAAACCAGAATACTTGGGACGAGGGACAAGATGACAACTGAATTTTGCTTAAGAAAAGCTGTGAGGCTGGAGCTTGACCATTGAGATCTTGGCTAGGCAGAGATATTTGCAAACAGAGGCTCCCCAGAGCAGATCCAGCATCTTCCCAGAGCAGATGTGCAGAGAGCAAGACAGTGTCCCCACCTCTGCTGGTCCTTGAACACTTCCAGGCACATGTCAGGCCCAAACAGATTTTCTCTTCATAACTCACTGCAGCCTTCAGACACCTCTGGGGAGGTGACCTGGCTCCCAGGGATTCTATGCACACACACCCCCTTCAGGCACTGCCTTCCCCACCCCATGGCTGAAAGGGCCACGTCAGGAAGCCAGGAGTGCTGCCAAGCTCTGCTGGTGCCACTGTGCCAGTGCCACTGTGCCTGCTTGGGACCTCCAGCCTCTCATGTTCTGAGCAAACCTTTTCTTCTTCTCAGAGCAGCTGCCCCTGTCTGCTGAGAGAGCCTCCTGTCTGAGCAGGGCTCAAAGACCAGGACATGCACACCTTCCCCCATGGATGCTCCTTCCTGGGTGATCACAGCAGGCCCCACACTCCCCGCCCTCCCACACGTACAGGACACACACCCAGGCAATTGAAATGCTAGCTCCCTTCTTCTGCCATTGCCCCTTTTAATAGCAAAACAAATAATAATGTTTAGAAGTATTAATCAGGCTGAGGAGAAAGAGACACGTTATGCTTTGGGTGAATTTCATGGCAGCCAGCAGTGGAATGAAAGGCTGGCTGTGAGACACAGAGCAGGCAGAGCCTGCCTTTCCCCAGCCCACTGTTCACAGCACGGCCTCAACCACGGTCCCAGGCCGGCCCAAACGCGGGAACGTACACGAGACAGAAAAGGAAATGAACCTTACACTGCTATTCCCACGAATCCCTTCAGTGGAACTACTCCCCAGATGATTCCCAAAATAACCGCAATGATCTGCCGGAACCAGTAGATCACATCTAAAAACTCGTCCTGAGGAGACAAAGCACAAGAAAAATGTTGGCATTTATTATGTTTCTTTTTTTTAAAGCACCACACAATTAACAGGTGAAAATTCAGCATCCTGAACACTTAGTTCCCCACTCAGAGTATCAAATATTGCACTCAGAACAGATAAAGCAGCCTGAGGCATTGTGCACCCTGGACTCCTCTGCTTCCACATTACACACACAGCTCTGCCCTCCGATGGGCCAGCTGCAGAGGCCAACAAGTCTCTAGTCCCCTTATTTACTAAAGGTGCAATAATGCCCTGGAATAAAAGCTTAACGAACTGTTTATGCTTTGAGAGTGCTCTACCCACGTTGGCCCAGGCCCTCCTGCACCCGAGAGCTCTCAGGGCTCAGGACAGCTCCAAAGCACAGCTGTACCTCACTCGTGCCATGAGAACTCCTGTGCTTCCTGAGCAGCAGGGCTCTGCTCATCCCTCTGTCCAAGGGCCACGCTCCACTAGCTACTGTAGCCCAGCAGCAGGGCTCACACTTTACTAAGATTCACTCCAGCTCACATCTCTTTTCTCAGCCTCTCCAGAACTGGGATTGTCCCAGCATCCCCCCAAACACCAAAGCCTTTGAGATCCCCCAAAGCCTGTGGCATGTGCCAGCTGTTCAGCTCCTCACAGAAGACGGGAATCCGTGTAAGATACAGACATCTCTTCTGGTCACTGCACTTGACAGGCAGCTCAGCCTTCAGTTCACCTCCTGCTGTATCAAAACATTGGCACAGCCGTCCCTGCTCCCCTGCTGACTCTGAAATTCCAGCTCCATCTGCCAGAGGCGAGCGGGCAGGGACACACGAGCCCCACCAGTCCGGGGAGCCACAGGTAAGGAAAAAGCGACACAGATTGCTGTCTGACCGCCAGGGAAACGGAGCGTGCCCCTTCCCCAGGCCAAAAGCAGCGGGAGCAGAGGCCGAAGCCGCGCTGTGTGCCCGGGCACGGCACGGCTGCAGCGGCAGCTCCGGGCACAGGACGGGCACCGCAGGAGCACACGGCACACGGGCACGGGGAAACCGGAAAGCTCAGGCTGCTGTTCCTTGAACCATACAAGAGACATTTTTATTCTATCCGAGAAGAGTGTTAAACCACAAGCCAAAAGTAACCGAGGTGTCTCAACGCCGTGTTTCCCTTGGCCCCGCGCCCAAAGAGCAAAGAGCCGGGCCATGTGCCGGCCACGGGGGATCGGCAAACACGGCTGCGCTCCGCGAGCACTCCCGCACAGCC
>NW_005054481.1:451377-452875 GCF_000277835.1 Geospiza fortis | reverse complement strand
GTCTCGGCCTGGCAGGGCGATTCCCCAGCGAAAGGGCCAGCCAGCAGTGCCGGTGTTGCTGGCTGGGAGGGGCACAACCCTTGGCAGCCCTGCAGGGTCACCGAGCCATCAAACAGGCCGCGCCGGGGGATCCCGGTGCTCAGCCAGGCTGAGGAGGCTCCACAGAGCCGGGGGGCTGGAGTCTGTAGGATACACAGGGTTGTGCAGCTCCTTACCTGATTATTCACTTGAGCTTGGAGCAGCTGAACGTGTGGGGGCTGTGGGGAGAGTTATCACAGGTGCAGCCCCAAAGATTTGACTTTTTCGTGTTCTTTCCTTCCAGGAGCAGTGGCACTCAGCGCAGTTGCACTCCTGGAGAAGCATACAGGAATTACTCCTGCATGCTGTGGGCAGGGTATGCTTGGCTCTCCCTCTGTTACCTCCTCAGCACGGGGTTGTGTGGGTAGAGAGGGGCCTCAGTGACAATATTCCAGGTGTCCCTGGCAGCTGAGTGGCGCTGCTGGGGCCACTCTGGGCACTGCTGGAAGCCCTGCATCCTGTGTGGAGCCGTTCCTCCCTCCCCTGCTGTGCACATCCCCCTGGCACTTGGCACACCGTGAGCCCTGCTGTTCCTTTTTCCCAGAAACAAGCCCCAGGCCCGAGGTGCTGCATTTCTTGTTGTCCCACAGCCTGCAAACACGACGTGCTGAGCGTCTCCAGAGCCTGCCTGCAGCTCCAAAGGCTCCAGCAGCAGCTGCTTTGCTGCCAGCAGGGCCTGGAGGCCGTGGGTGCAGGCTGAGCCTGCGTGGGCTGTGTGGGGTCCTTGTCCCGGAGCTCTGATCACTTCCAGCTGGGGAGTGTAATTTAAATACAGATTATGCAATATTCTAATGGACTTATGGAGAAGTATCTTGCCCTGCTCCTGCAAGGCCATCAGGCCCTGATCACCTCCAGCCCCTTGGGCATTTGCCAGAAGCCAGAGGCTGCTCCAAGGCAAGGCAGCCTGGCAGCATGGCCAGGAAGGGGCCAGTGTGAGGTCATTGCTGTGTCTTTGGCAGCTCCTTTGCCTCTGACCCCCATGGCAGGGCCAGGCCAGACGTGTCCTGGCTGCAGCCCTGCGCCCCAGACACTCCTCAGGTGCCTGGGGAGAGTGGAAGCAGTGTTCCTGTCCCTGTCCCCACTTCACAGGGATGGGAATGCCTGCATGGTGATGACAACACCTGGGTCAGGGAACTGACCTAAAATTCACACTCTTTTAAAAAATGGCTTGTTTTACTCTATTTCCATTGCCTGATGCTGAGAAAGAGAGAAGCAAATTGAATTTGGGCTTGAAAGAGCCAGAGGGAGACAGGAGAGGTGCCCGAGGGCACAAACAGGCCCTGGTAAGGGATGCGTGTTGGCAGACACATGGAAGCAGGGCAGAAGGATGACATGGGCAGCCCTAGGCACAGACAGGGAAGGCAGGAAGGGCTGGAGGGGCTGGAGGGACAGCAGAGGGGGCCCAGCCGCAGCGGCGGCG
>NW_005054481.1:449766-451356 GCF_000277835.1 Geospiza fortis | reverse complement strand
TGCACCCCCCTTCAGCAGCTCCCCTCGCAGGGGCTGGCTGGGCACTTGCCCAGAGAAAGCAGAGCACAGTGAGGGGCTGCAGGTGGGTCCTGCTCCTGCTGGGCTCCTGGGAACACCTGGACCCTGCTGAGGCTGGGCTTCTCCAGCATGGAAAACTCTGGGCCCAGCCACGGGGTGGCAGCTCAGGCTGGCTGACTCCCGACTGGGTTGGTTTTTTTTAGCGTTTTTTCCTTTTTTTTAGTTTTTTTAGTTTTTTTTTTTTTTGTGTGGTTTTTTTCACCCCCTCTTTCCTTATATTTCTTATTAAAAAGACAAACCTTCTGTGGCCTCCCTGTCCAGCTCACGAGCATGGCAAAGGTTCTGTGCTTTCCCTGGCTTGCCTCCACTCTGGCATAGCATCCAGCAGCATTTCCAACTCTGCTCCTGCATTCTGCTGGCTTCTGAGCTCACAGCCTGTCCTTCAGAGGGGCTGCAGGCAGGATCCCTGCTTCCAGCCAAGGGTCAGCAACCTCTGTGGCTCCCCAGGGGAGGCAATGCCCCTGCAGATTTCATCAGCAGCACAGGGACACGGGGAGGATGTCCCCAAGTCAGGCGGGCTCATGGCTGAGAAGGTCACCGGCCTTCTGAGCCAGTGGGAGCAAGCTCCATGCCTGGGGCAGGGTCTGGCCAGCCTGCCAGAGGGCACAGCCACTGCTTTTATATCAGGGCTGAAGCAGTTTTTTTGGGGCTTTTTAGCTGTTGTTTGCAGTGATGCCCTGCAGGAGAATGGCAGCTGAAGATTAATTTGTGCCACTGCTCATTTCTGTTAATCTGTGCCGCTGCAAGTGCAGCCTGTGTGCTCCATGCTGTCCCCTCTGATCAGGGTCAGGTCCTCAGCCTCAAGTTCCCCCATCTCTATGGACAGATGGATCTCCTGGGAATGCTGAAGCTGGGCAGTCCTGCTCTGGCTGCCCACTCAGGGCTGGGTCCCCAGAAGAACAGTGCCTCTCAGAAGTACTCCTTGTGTCTCCCTCTTCCACCTTCCTGCTCCTCTGCAGGCTCAATTCTGCCCCTGCTGTTGTGGGACCCCACAAAACAGAGATAAACCTCCTTTGGGATGATGTCTGGAGGGGCATAACCTTCCACAGGACCAGAAGCTCCTCTTGGTGGCTGCAGGACTGTGATGAGGCTCAGGGTTTCTGATGGGAAGGAAACAGTCAGCAAGAGCTGCTACCCTGGAGAGGTGTCCCTTAGGGTTCGGGTGTTCCCAGCGTGAGTCCTGCCTTGGGTGGAGGAGCTCCCCATCCCTGTTTCTCCACGCTCTGCATCCCTGCTTGGCAATGGGGCAGTTCCCCAGCCGTTCTCTGCCCCAGGCCACTTGTTAGAGACCCTTTGAGGGGCTGCTTGGCCACCGTTCCCTTTGTGTGGCCCCCACGGTGCAGCCTGTGGACGCTCTCTGGCCTTTCCAGGGCCCCCAGGGCGCTCGGGTCCTGCAGCAGCCCCAGCAGCCGGGACCTGCCCCGCCACGGCCAGAGCTGCCCCAGGGAGCCCCGGCCCGTGTGCCCCGGCAGTGCCACCCTCGGGCCGTCTCCCCCGCGTCACCCGGCGGGA
>NW_005054481.1:447698-449045 GCF_000277835.1 Geospiza fortis | reverse complement strand
CCCCTCTGCGGTGCTGGAGCTGGTGCCGAGGTCAGCCCTGGGGACGGGTCGAGGCGGCGGGAGGATCCCCGGTGTGCCCTGCCGGGCATCCTGTACCCGGGCAGCCTCTTGCCACGCCCGGCAGGAATGTCCCGGCAAGGGCAGGTGGGGATGGGTCCTGAGCCAAGCTGAGGGAAACTGTCTGCAGTGCCTTGGGGCTGGGATACCCCCGCTTCCCCGGCATGGCAGAGCTGCAGGAGCAGTTCCTGCTGCCCATGGCTTCACCCACCTCCTGATCTCTGAGACTGTTCCAGTCTGGAACATCTGCTTTTCCTCCAAGTCCTTTTGCTGATGACCAGGGCCAAGGTCCGGATGCATGCATGATGCTCCAGATGTCTCCCCAGTGGCCTGGGAGCCACTTCAGGCAATAAACTTCTTTAAGGCAGAAAAGCTTTATTTGGCTCATTTCCTTCAGCCTTAAGTGCAGAGGGATGTTGTGTTTTGTTTAGTCTTTCCCATGAAAACTCGAAGCCCTCTTGGCTTCCCTCCCAGCATGCCCTTTTGGTACAAAATGTTTCGACTGTGATAAAAGCCAGGCAAGCTCTAAAACATGGATGTGTAGGAGAAGGGGGCGGCCGGAGCTGAATTCTTTGGAGTGGAACATCCCCAAGTGTTAACAACCACCGCTGCTGACCAAAGATGGTTGGGTTCCTTCAGTCGCTGGAATTTTTTCCTCTCTCCCTGGCAGGCTCTGTGCGGTTGTAGGAGGAGTTTGCGGTCACCTCCCCCCTCCGAGGCGCTGCGGCCACATTCCCCCGCCGAGGTGAGCCCCTTAATTCCCCTGGGAAAATAGCAAACTCCGGCCAGGACACGTCCTGCTGACTGCCCGAGGCCACGGAGACCTTGTGCCCGTGGTCCCTTTCCCGGCCTCCCCGGGCATGGGAAGGGGCTGGGTGCTTTGCACACCGAGGGTGTCTGTGCCAGGGCTTCTCCTGGGGGCTGCAGAACCTGTGCTGTGGAGGGGTGTGCGTGTGTCACACGGTGAGCTCCTGGTCTCCTGCCTTGGTGGGAAGCAACTAGTGCAGAACCATCTGCTGAACTTGCAGCTGAGCCCCACAGCTGTGCCTGGACCTGGCCAGGTCCCCAGTGCCCGGTGGGAGCTGGGGAGGGCTGGGATGAGCTCTGCTCCCGGGGGCCGCTGCACACTTTGCTCTGACTGATGCTGCCCTGGCCCTTCCTCGCTGGCATCAGTGCCGGTGGCTGTGGCTGGGCTGGAGACACAGCCCAGGGCTCAGGGTCTGCTTTTCTCTCACCTCCAGGCTCCCTTTCCCACACCTCTAATAAGGCCATAAAAGGAGCAGAATGGCA